>NC_071088.1:4645000-5245000 GCF_027358695.1 Spea bombifrons
AGAAACCCTTAAACAGCTTATCTTCACAAGCAAAACAAAAAAAGAAAAAGAAAAAAGCAGAGCGATCTTTTAAAATACGAGTGTCCGTTCCATATTTTAACCAAAAACAGATATAAAGCTAATTTAGTATAAAATTGCAAAAATTAACAAACCGAACTTGTTGCCTTTGCATATTTTCTTGCCATGGCAACGGTGTAACATAGCGTTCAACAATTTAAGATAACGGCAAGACGATACAATTATACTGTGCAGGGGATCAAAATATGCAAATGAGGTGTAAATAAGTGTTTAGATGCTGTCTGTTTTCCAGGAGGTATCTTCTTCCCTAATGAGGACTTTCCTCTGGAGACTCCGTATTGGAAATAACTCAGCCCTGATTAATTCTGAGGATACACAATTCTTTTTTCTTCTGTTATTAGAATACTTGAATATTTATTTTCATTCTTTCTTTGGAGCCGCCGTTGCTGTCAGTCATGTGATTTTTTGGGTGACTTTCCAGACTCAAACACCACACTGAGCTGATGCTTTATGGTAATGTTAATGAAGTCCGCCCCTCCATAGACTTTAATTAGTCAGACTGTCCTGCTGTGTGATTGAGACTGAGCCGTTCTTTTGTTTCCCACAGGCAGTGCGATAAGGAGTCGGGGTATTTGTGTAGTAGATTGGGCTCAGATAACAGAGTGAGAACTCATACAAATGTACAAATCGCACACATCTCAGGAGGAATTTTGTCCCACTCCTCTTTGCAGATCCTCTCCAAGTCATTAAGGTTCCGAGGCTGACGTTTGGCAACTCGAACCATCAGCTCCCTCCAAAGATTTTCTATGGGATTAAGGTCTGGAGACTGCCTAGGCCCCATCCATTGTCCCTTTGATGCCGTGAAGTTGTCCTGTCCCCTTAACAGAAAAACACCCCCAAAGCATAATGTTTCCACCTCCATGTTTGACGGTGGGGATAGTGTTCTTGGGGTCATAGGCAGCATTCCTCCTCTTCCAAATCATCATGGTGTCATCTGACCACAACACTTTCACCCAGTTCTCCTCTGAATCATTCAGATGTTCATTGGCAAACTTCCGATGGCCCGGTACATGTGCTTTATGAACAGGGGGACCTTGCGGGCGCTGCAGGATTTCAGTCCTTCACGCCTTATTATGTTACCAATTTTTTTCTTGGTGACTTTGGTCCCAGCTGCCTTGAGATCATTGACAAGATCCTCCCATGTAGTTCTGGGCTGATTCCTCACCGTTCTCATGATCATTGAAACTCCACGAGGTGAGATCTTGCATGGAGCCCCAGACCGAGCTAGATTGACAGTTATTTTGTGTTTCTTCCATTTGTGAATAATCACACCAGCTGTTGTCACCTTCTCACCTAGCTGCTTGGCGATGGTCTTGTAGCCCATTCCAGCCTTGTGTAGGTCTACAATCTTGTCCTGACATCCTTGGACAGCTCTTTGGTCTTGGCCATAGTGGAGCGTTTGGAATCTGATTGATTGATTGCTTCTGTGGACAGGTTCATACAGGTAATACGCTGAGACAGGTAACAAGCTAAGATTAGGAGCACTCTCTTAAAAGGAGTGCTCCTAATCTTAGCTTGTTACCTGTCTAAAAGACACCTGGGATCCAGACATCTTGCTGATAGATAGGGGATCAAATACTTATTTCACTGAGTAAAATGCAAATCAATTTATTTGAAATGCGTTATTCTATAATTGTTGTTATTCTGTCTCTCGCTGTTCAAATAAACCTACCATTAAAAATATAAACTGATCATGCCTTTGTCAGTGGGCAAACGTACAAAATCAGCAGGGGATCAAATATTTGTTTCCTTCACTCATATATATACATATATACATATATATATATATATACCGAGGTAGGACTGTCGCTTCAGTGCAGAAACAGTAGTAAATATACTGAAAATGAATCTGCCTTTTCAGATTGAATCGCCTCTGAGAGACAGAGTTCAGGTGGGGATGCAAACATCAGATCCAATCCTAGTTTAATGTCTATTGATCCACTTCATAAATACGTCGACGTAGATATCTTGCCATATAGGAGACATGGTACGACCGACAGACAGTCCCTTACATGATAAATGCTTTCTGAATCCATTATGTGATAATGTGTTACTTTAACCAGTGGAGTAGACGTACAGGAACATGCCCCGCGGTCTCGAAAACTAATTTCGAGGGGAGCTCTGGAATCTCTTGGTCTTCTAAACAATGTTTATGCTGTTTAAAGTGAATCATGCACTTCTCCGGAACGTGGTTCAGTACGACAAACACATGGATAAAAAACATAGCACTCACCAAACTTCAGGTACTTTGACGTAGTGGCGGACGAAGCGATATTTGCGCCATAAAGTGTATCGGAACCCTCAGTATTTAGGCTTAGAATTTTTGAATGGTGTTCACTGGGTAAGCGCTGAATTCTTGGGCAGTTTTAATGAGCTTGGTGGTGCTAAAAGCTGTTACAGTTCCCCTTTCATATCAACTTAAATGAACCAAAAAAGGTAAAAGGGACAGTCCCACCAATGAATAATGTATGTACTTTAAAATGCCTCATTTGCCCGTAAAGCATGCATACACACACGCACACACATACTTACCTTGAGAACAAGTATGCTTTCACCCTGCATTGAGCAGCCAGTAATTGGCAAGAAAGAGCACCCACTGACATGAGTGGAGCACGTTCTACACATGCTTGTGCGAGGGTTATTGTTAGTTATCCTGGAACTCTCACGCAAGCCAGCGAGGGAGCTTGCCGATGACTAGTATGCCACACACACGTACACGCTCTCAGTCCAACACATTTACCGCAAACCCAACATCTGACTTGCAGGAACCCAGAAGAAATGCGTAGGGTGAATTCCGATGAAACCATGCATGCGTGATTTTGTTATCTACCTGGGTTCGCTTGCAAAAACCAGAACTCTTGGCCGATACGCTTCTATATATATATTAAATAGCTTATGATGGCTGAAATGCCCCCCCCACCTTTTAATTCTATTGAATAACAGGAGTCTGCGACCTATTTTTATTCTTCTCTTCCTCTCCATAGGCTGTCACGCATCTATCATTCTCAGTCTAATAGAAAACTTCACGGCTGCGTCCCCTGTGCTTACGTTTTCCATTATTACATTAGCCAGGTGTCAAAGGTCCGTGATTTCCTGACTGTGACCTTATAGAACTATATTTTACTGGATACGCTGACATTGGTCGAGCAGACTTGAAATAATTACATTTTTTTTTTCTTTTTAACAAACATTGGCACATGTGCTATTGCGTTCTTAGCAATCATATTTAGCGACGCTAATATACTGAATAAGAGATGAGTTGCAGCGGGGCAGGCACTTTCCTTCTAATAACTGATACTTTAATCTCTTCCAGAGCAAGACGAAAAGTGAAAATGTGTTCCTGTGGGAGTTACCGTCTTGCAAAAAAACTAGAAGTCCCTCGTCCAAATGACTTTTCTTGAAAGGTTGCATGCTCCATGACAGAAATGGCTGCTGGAACCCTGCCACAAAAACACAATTATTACACAAAATGATGAAATATTCTAGACGTTGAGCTCAGTAGGTACCAACCTCCTGAAGTTCTCATGTCCAGACGTGTCTTCAATCACCAGTAGAAACCAAAAAACCAAGCCTTTACCTGTAGGTTCTCTATGACCTGGACTGAAAACTACAATCTTTTGAAGCTAATACTAAAGTCCTAAAGTCCTGAAGTCCTGAAGTCCTAAAGTGAAGTATGTAGTAAAATCACAGAATTGCCACATATAGCTGCTTTAAAAGCCATTTTGGCGCTCATTGATGAGGTAAAGGTGGGAGCGACTGTGCGGGACCCCCAAAAATGGGGGGTGTCATTGATGGTAATGGCTGTGATTGATTTAACAACCTATGGGAGTTTTTCCTCACCAGTGTCTGCCTGCCGAGGCCCAGTGCTCTACTACTACTACTACCGCTGTTGCTGCTGCACCTCATCGACCGTCCTTACCATAGGGGGGGACCTTTTTTTAAATTTCCATAATGAAGGGCGATTCTAGAAGGTGTCAGGGACCTCCTCTTTTTGCAATGCCCCCCAAATGTCATTCCGAATCAAAACATGAAATTAATTGCTCGAAAACAAATGCGGCAAAGACCAAAGACAAAATGCCTAATACACCCGACAGATCCGGTGTGCGTATGATGAGGCGATGTCGGACCGCGGCCCGCTGGGCATTTGCCGAATGTGCAAGATAGCCAGCCCAGACCTCCATAACAGTCTCGGGCCTAGGTAGCTGCGCCATCTTGGGTAAAGCTGTAGAGTAGACAAGAAGCAACATAAATAAAGAATATATTGCATGAACAAATAATATGGGTCAACTGAATGAATATAATCTGGGTCGGAATACCGTATCTTCTATTTATCAGTTGGAATAATTCTTTTCAAGAGGGAGCCAACATTCATGCGCGATCCCACGGACACATATATAATTATTCCGCCACGTGATCTAATTGCATTGTCTAATGTCTACTGGGCTATTGATTCTGTTTAAAACATATTACAAAACATATCTATTTCATCTGAGCTAAAAATATCAATAACTGTTTAATACAAGTTAAAATTGTCAATAAAGCACGACTGCGATGTTCTCTGTCTTTCAATTTATAATTAGATTGAGTTGTCAGACTGATTAATGTGTTTGTCTTTTTTTTCCCCCCTCCTAACTACCACTCAGATATATTAGGTTTACTTAGAAAACATTAAGAAAAGAACATAGCCAGCTCTCCGGAGGAGCTAATCTTTATTCCGTGGGAATGGAGAGCAGATAGGAACACGAAACTCATCTGCGGAGAGGGGTTGTGTTTAACGCTCGGGTATTCATTTACGAGATTGTTTGTTGTACATTTTATTCTTCATTTATCGCGGTTGTTGGAGGGGGGGGAGGGCCAATGATATGAGCTAGATTTTTGGAGCCAGGGGAAAAAATAGTTAAACTGTAAGGTGAGCTAAAATCGCAGTGATTTAAATATTTAAGCCATGTGATATAAGGGGAAGAGGTCACGGGGCCGTTTTTTTCCGCACCCCTTAGCTCGTGGCGGGAAGACAACTGCTCTCTTGCCCCAATGAAGTCAAGCCTCTGCCAAAGTCTGTATTTATACGCTTGTATATGGGGTGTGCTTCCCTTTTATGTTTTTTTTATTAATTCTAAATTAGGGTTAAAATTAGAAAAAGGAAAAAAAAATATTAAAAAATAATAAAATTAATTGGTCTCGCCAAGCCTGATAGCAGCAGGTTCAAAATGGCATCTGGTGGAGCAGGAACGTGTATAGTATTATTATGAATTGATTTATATAGCACCATCATATTCAGATATATATATATATATGTATGTATGTATTTGTATCTTCTGCTTCCCCACTCTGTGAAACCCTCCACTGGCTCCCTATTACTTTTAGAATTAAATTTAAAATCCTGGTTCCAACATATAAGGCCCACCATAACCTTGCCCCCCCCTCCAATAACACTGCCCCCCCAATACTGCCCTCCATAACACTGCCCCCCATAACACTGCCCCCCTTAAATGTCTACCCTCATAAACAAATACTCCCCTACTTGATCTTTACATTCTTCCCATGGTCTAAGGCTCTCCTCCTCACTTATCACCTCTTCTTTCCCATATCTCTGGAATCTACGCCCAACAAACCTTCAGCATTCACCCTTCCTCCCAACATTCAAGAAACTTCTCAAAACCCCACTTCTTCAGAGAAGCCGCACCATAACTTCCCTGTCACTCATACAACCCCCACACCACCTCTCGCCCTATCTCTGTGCCTTATGTTTGTCACCCCATTCCCTCAAGATTGTCAGCTTGCGAGCCGAGTCTCTCCACCTAATGTATCGGTTTGTCTCAGTCTGTCAATTCTCGTCTTGTCAGACCCCTTGAATATATGTATTGTATTAAGCGCTGCGTAAATTGTTGGCTCTATATAAATAAAAGATAATAATAAAATAATAATAAATTTGAGCACCGGCGGCACCAAGTGACTGAAGGCTGCATTGGCTCCACCATCGATTAGGACAGACCTGGCCGCTTCTTCCCGCTACGCTTTAAACATCAGCGTCCAATATTTGCATGCAGCTACATTTAAACTTCAAGTCATGTAATCTTTCGGTTGTCAATATTTAACACAAATGGTGATTTTTCTATAGAATCCTAGCATAGCGTGAATGTTCCGAGCTTGTTTTTTTTCCCTGTATACCAGCGTATTGATTCCCTAAAACATCCTGACTGCTTCCACTTGTCTGCCTCCAATCAAGGTTAATTAGTTGTACCCACTTCAGCGGCTTTCCAGAACAAAGTGATTGACCTACCAACTGCGCCAACGTTGATCCTACCTTATTTCTGACTTGCGATTCTATGATTGATGGCTGCGCTGACATCAAATCTTCTCTCTCTCTGTCTGATTAGCTTTCCTTTACCCGAAGTAACAAGTCTTATCCGGATCCCTTGCCTGTTTTATTTCAAAACTGCCAATCCTGCTTTTTTTTATTAATCCTATATCTGCCCCCCCCCCAAAAAAAATGCAATATAGTAGCATAAAGCTAAGATTATATCCTGTCTAGAAGAATAATATACAATGATGAAATAAAGATCCCTTTTGACTATCGCGTTAAGATTTACCTTGGCCTGAAGAAAAAAAAAAAGATTATTTTGTAGAGAATCCATTTCCGAATATTACATTCCCATTGATTGTTGTCATTTAGATCTCGTTTACCGTTTTTCTTAAGACATAAAAAAAAATGTTCTTTCAAAACTCACATGATGGAATATTTCATGGAAATAAATGACGAAAAAGATAAAGATCGGTGTTTTTACATTCAGTTACAAAAATATTTTGCAGGTGGTCATGCACCTCCCTGGCGAATCTTGAGTCTCGGGTGCAGCTCTGCTTCTCTGGTTCTCCGGTGTGTTCTCTGTCTCCAGGGTTTGGCCACACCCACTCCCCGCCCAACACATGCCTAGTCCTGCCCCTGAACACAGCTAGCCCTGCCCCCTCGTGAAGACATCCTCCAGCTCACGGTAGCTGGCAGGTCTGCTAGTAGCTTTTCTCTAAGATGTTGTTTACGATTAAAATATAATATTAATAGGAAATATTATGTAAAAAGAGAATTTTGGTACAAACTAGACATTTTTTATGTAATGACTACGTTTATACTTGATACAAAAAATTAAGACGAAGGACCAAGGGATATGAATATATGCAGATTGGGAGAGAAGGGAGAGAGGGGGATGGGAGAGAAACATTTAAATACATAAACGGATTTAACAAAGAACAGGAAGGAGAAGAAATTTTACAACAGGAGTCCAGAATCTAAAACTAGAGGGTAAGAAGGGAATGGAAAAAAGTTCTACTTTACTGAGAGAGTGGAACAAAAGTAACACATACGTTTTTAATTAATAATGATTAATGTCATTAATAAAATTAATATAATTTATGGGCAAATATTTTAACGTTAAACCTTTTAATATTTGCGCTATGTGCTTAATCTCTGGATTCCTGCGATCCCAGGTTTACTTTAGAGAGAGGGTGGTGGATAAGTGGAACAGCTTCCCCAGCAGAAGTGGTAGAGGGTAATACAGTGAGGGGATTAAACATGCATGGGATAGACATACGGCTCCTGAATCTGAGACGAGACCAACGACTGATTAAGGGGTGAATCTAGACTAATATTTTCTACTGAACTGTGTGTTCAAATTTGTCAAATTGTCCAAATTTGAAAATTTTAAATACACAGTTCCGTAGTAAATATTCTACTTCATATACCCCGTAGCTATGCTCCTTCTTGACTTCATTGCCCGGGTTGTGACATTTACTCTCTTCTTTTTTTTTCTCAAAATATCTTTTTTTTTTTTTTTTTTTATTTCAAGTATTTATTTTATTACGATTTTTTTAAACAGGGTAAGGGGTTACGGAAGAAAAAATAAGGGAGGGGGACATGCCATAATTCATAGATACACATATTTTTCAGCAGCAATACCAATACTTATTATTAAACAAGCAGTTGTGTCTAATATTTTAGCATGAGAAAGGAAAAAAAAATAAAAAATAAAAAAATGAAACCAATCAGTGATAATGAAAAAATGTTTAAAAAAATAAATAAAATCTCAATAATGCTTAGAAAAAAAATATGTTCCTTATTACCCCTTTTTGTATTTGTATGTAAGGTGTGCTTCTTTATATAGCTACTTTCCATTTACAGATTTTCCTTTTTGATGCTAAATTATTCTTATATTGGCCCAAATCTCAGTTTAGCACGTTTTAGCTCTTTTCTTATATATGCTACAAGTTTAAATCCATTTTTATTTTTTTTATAAAAGTATTTAAGATTTTTACTGCAGTGAAACTGTTATTTTTTTTTTTTTCATATTTTCAATTTCACGTGGTGCCTGTAATTGAGCTGGAGAGCATAAAAATAAAGATTAGCTAGAAATATGTATACTTACCGTGAATCCGCTGTCAAGATTTATTCAAAAGCAGAAATAATACCCCCCAAAAAAAAATGTTTCGTACATTCATCAGAATGTTTAGTTTCAATTTTTTTGATTGACTTGTATAGAATTTTGATTTGAATAAAGTCAAAATAGATTTTAAAATCTGCCATTTTGATGCAGCGTGTAGTTGTGAATTATTTTCGATGCAGTGTACTGTATTATTTCTAAGCGCCGGTACATCCCGGCAGATCCTGGGAAATATTTTGAGCCCCGCGTATTAAAGGTCAAACCTGTTGGTCGTCTTATTCTGTTCTTCAAATTCACTCAGCTTGGGACCTGAAATTGGCACCTAATCTCCCCGTTGGCTAGAAATGGATTCAAATCAAGCGAAATTCAACGGCTATTTTTAGTGTCCAATAACCTTGTTATGTGGGAGAAATTTTGGAAATTGACTGCAAGCCGCAAAGTATTAGGTGTGCGAGAGTAAACATCAGAAGCTGTGAAACGCGTCAGGTGACATCTCCCCGATGACTGATTGGTGGTCAAATTTAAAATTTAGCTGGGGGAATCCAACGTGTCTCGTGTGTTCATTTTCCTTGCCCTTTGTTGAAGGCATAGTATTGATGTCAACAATGGTGGCCATGATGTAGTAGGAGTAGTAGTGACAGATGTGGCCTGGGCAGACACCAGCAGACAGGCACATCTATCCTGTTGATGCATGACTGAACATCCCCAAATATTTTAAAAATATATATAATTAAAGGATTGTCCACCTCGGAGTATCCCCTGCTAGTTCGCCCATGAAGCAAAGCTGTGGTATGTCCATAGGTGTTGGTTCTTACCGTAACCGGTGAGATGTCCTAACATCTTACCCAAGTTCACTTCCTTATGACACAATTTACACCTTGGTGTGTGTCCATTCCTCACACTCTCATACCAAGGCACTCTACATCAGTTGTGGTAGTAGTGGTATTCCAGTGAGAGTATTAGTGATGGTGGTGGTGTTGGTGGTGGTGGTGGTGCCGGCGCATGTAGGGGAACCAGTGGTATAGCTATCCTGTAACTGCTGCTTCTCCAGAGTGGAAGAAGAAACACATCTAACAGAGACATTACATTACTGGAAGATGTGTCACTTTGGCTCATAATCTAAATCCAGGTCATCGTCATTGACATTGTCGAAGACCATATCCGTTTCCTCTCGTGCACCAGGCAGAGTAAGACCTACTTCTGCTGCAAAGGGTTGATCATCATCTTCTTACTTTTTTCTGGTAGCATAAATGTACAGCTGTCTTAAACCCACTTCAAGAACAGTATCTCACAAACTACAACACACGCTCACATTTCTTTTTCACTCGCTCACTTTTCACTTTCAAGGTTTACCTATTCTCACTTGCTTAAACTTAAGATCTTCTCACATCCCTTTCTAACAATTCTTTATTCTTAACTCTCTCATCTCTGTGATCACTTTGTTCACCAATTTATCACCTCATCCTTTCTCATCCTACATAACATTCTCATTGCATTCTCCCTTCCTCTCTCCTCTCCTATCCGTCTTCATCTAGAATACTCTCCATCTCTTTCATCTCACTCGCAGCATTCTTCAAGAAATACCCAGCACGCGTCTCCAGTTCGCTGCCAAAAACACAATCCTCTTTTCCCTCTCATCCATATACCTTCTAGAATTCTTCTTCTTCTATCTCACGTCGCACATGCAACCCTAGTCTCTTAAATTCTCTTTCAATTCTAATCCTTGTCTCTGTATTCTCCGTTTGTCACCCTCCTTCATCCTCCAACAAACCAACATTTCATTTCCATACCCCTGTCTCATACACCATTCTTACTCCATTCCTTTCTCACTTTATCGCTATATCACCTTCTCACAACGCCCCCGATGACATCATAGTCTTTGCATAATACTTTGCAGGTGCATCTATAGTCTTCCCTCCTTCCTTCACCATATCCTTTGCCCTAATAATGCAACTAAAACCCCCCCACCATTAAAGTAGCTTCCCTGCCCACCAAAAACCAACAGTTTGAAGATTTTAACCCCCTCTACTAGAGCATAGACAATAAAACTTTGGAAAACAAACCTCCAAAACACACAGCTGTTGCTGCCAGCCAGCGGCCCACCGGACATTTGCCTGTCGTGCCAGATGGCCAGTCCAGACCTGGTTGAAACATCAGACGACGAAGACCTAATAACTATCATAAACACGAATAAGTTGCGTGAAATAATATAACTTTGGAGTTATATATATTTTTTTAGACTCACAAGCCTTTTGTAGCACGATAACTAAATAGATGTTTTATAAAGTTTGTTTTGGCCAAAACTCCATTGAAAAGACAATAAGTGGTTAAATCCATGCCTTGCCGATCTCGTAGGGTTTGTTTCATGCCTCGGGACATTGCGGTCTTTCATCGTCAGAGGATGGTGCACACTGCTGACTAGCCCCAGGTAACTCGGGGCATCTTTGAACTCACCGCATGAACCGTCGGTGAATATGCATGCCGAGAATATAACGTGATCTATTATTCAAACTGATCCAATTCTAAAGAAACAAAGTATTTTCTATACATATTTAACCATGGTGCCAAAAACAGGAAGTTACCGGGGCAGACAAATTGCGCAATACAATATTCTACAATATTCTACAAGCGTATTACAGGAAGCTTTCATTGTTGGTCTTTTCATTTTAAATTGACTAAAATATGTAAGTCGTAATTTTAAGGTCATCTCATTGGAATTTGGGGAATCAAAACTATTGCATCACGTGATGACCTTACCTTGACCATAACCTAGGCGTAGAAATGGCCGCTAACTGCCACCACCCACCAGTAGCGAACTAAGCCAACAGCCCTACCCGGGGGGGGGCAAGTGCACAATGTGGATCATATTGAAGGCACACAGTAGATCATGTTTGTGTCAGGAACGAAGAGCAGACTGTGATGTCATAATCAAGGGATTTTTCAGGAGCGCAGTCAAAATAAGCCAAGGGTCAAAAGTATCGGAATTTAGGAGCGTGTCTAGATCTGGGGACAGAGGTCGAAATAGGTCAGGAGGTTGGCAACAGGAGTCAAAAAGTTCAAGGAGAACAAAGTTCAAGGAGTCCTACATTATACAACTGAGCGCCTGCCCACAGCAGGGTGGAACATGTCTGAAACTAGGCCGTGGCACCTCGAGGACACTGCCAGACTTTAGGGAATCCTTGCTGCCTGGAGCCGGAATCTACGCCGTTTCACCCCACAACGGCGCTGATGTAAGTCTGGACCGTGACATAACCCTGCGGCCGTTGGCGAGTTACTCCTATGGCCCCATCCTCTGCTAAAGTCCTAAATCTAGTGGCCAACCATTCCATCCATTAAAATGAATATTCGGTTACTAAAAAGACCTAGATAATTTTGCTCTGCTGAAAAAAAGTAATGATTCAGCTTGGGCAAAAAAAACCCAAATTAGTGAAAATTTGAAGGACGTGGACCACCAACGTTTTGATGAAGTTATAGAAAGTATTTAAGCCAATACAGGATCCTTTCTGTGTTCCTGCTATGGGTGTTTTAATACTGATTGGCTGTTGTAAAGTGCACATGACAGATATCTATGTTTATTTACCCTTTAAATAAAGTCTATTTTTATTCTTTGTTCATGTGTTGGGCAGAACTTGATAGAATGCGTTTCCGGAAGCATCTATTCCGGCTTTATTTTGGGGCTAAGGCAGGGCCAGCCTTAACGATCATTACGGAACACTGGAAAGGGGTGAAACGCGTTGGGAGAGAGCATTAGGAACGTTCTACCCCACAGTTGTGGAACCGTATGCTCTATGCAGAGGCGGCTTGAAGGACTTGGGAGCAGGGATCCAGACGGCCCGTTGTTTTTAAATTGTAAGGTATTTTATGCACTTTTTTTTATGTAATAAATCCCGTTTACTTGAATGCTTCTTTTGTCCTATTAGAGAATGTCCACGCATGTTTAAATTCCCTCCCTGTATTAACCTCTACCACTTCTGCCGGGAAGCTCTTCCATTTATCAGTTCCTTCTCTCTATATTCATTTGTTCCTTCTTCTAAACCTCTTTAGTCTCTTTCCCAGGAGCGGGATATTGGCAGTTCAGACAACTTGTTCCAGCTTGAGTTTATATCTCGGATGTACGGAGTGAGTTAACACATTTTGCGATACACTCAGCACTTCCTTTCAGGAGACGTACGAAAGATTCCATCTCCCCGGATTGATGGTAACTGCGAGCTAATCTCTCTCTCTCTAACGCAATTTAATATCGGCGCTTAATCATAACCATTATACCCCTTCATTATGTGACAGATTAGCCGTGGATCATGTCACATATCCGTAAAACAGTCCTCCGGGCTTCTTGTTAAATATTTCCACTTCCACAGACCTGTTTAAGACGTGTTAATTGTTCTTCGAAAGACCTCACGGAAGAATCTGCTGGGAGCGATCAAGAAGCAAATTATGTCAACGAACGTAACGCGAGAAGCAACGGGAACAACCGGACGAGAATACCGTTTTTTTCTGGACCCGATGAGCTTAAACGTATTGATTGGTCACTTTGACTTCTATAAAATGACATGTGGATTCATTTCGGAAAAAAAACCAATTTCTGTATAAACTGATGAAATATTTATGGTATTTATTAAACCGTTATTTGCTTATTATTATTATTATTATAATTATTTTTTATTATTATTATTATTATTATTTTAATTTTTTATCATTTTTTTTATTATTTTTTACCCCTGCTAACACAAAACACTTTTTGTGTCCTGTTGTACTAATTTGTGCGCTTGTTTTGGGTCATTAAAGTGGAATTCTCACAGCTTTTATCTCAAGTAAGTTACCTATTTCCTTACAACCTCTGTCTTTTTAAATGATTTATTATTTTGGAGGTATTTGTTTTATAACTTCATGTAAGATGCAAAAGCCTCTGACGTTCATAACTTTCTATTTCAATTTTCTATCTTAAAGTTCTCTCCATTCTTCTCACCCTTCTATAGACTGCCTGAGGTTCGGCGTCAGGGGTTAAAGGGCCGTGCGAACGACTCTATTGGTCGCCTGCAGGGTCCTCCCCAGGCATCAACCAATGGCAGAGGAGGCCCCTGCCGGCGACCAATAGAGTTGCTTGTACAGACAGTTAAACTCCTGGCGCCAAAGCTGCTGCGTAGTGCGTACCGCGTTAACCCCGTATTAACCCCTTCTTAACTCTTGAACACGAAGAGTTGGCCGGCGCCCAAGTCTAGTGTTTACCCTGGGTTATACCCATGCGGTCGGTCTGTCACAATGAATGGCGCTTTTACCTTCTGTTGTTTTTTTTTGTATGCAACCAGCATACCAAAAATTCATAAACATTCAGACTCTTAAAACAAATTCAAAACAAAAAAAAATGTTCCCCGTTGTAATTGTTCAGCTGCATTTAGCGAAAGAACTCCGGAATTTTAAGTGTTCTATTCAAAAATATTTCCTTAACTACATCTCCGGGGGATTTCGGAAGTCAAAGAAAGCAATATCGTCTGCCTCCGTATTTTCTTTGGTTTTAATGCTACTGTCTTATTTGTTGCATTTTGTTGAAAGAAATGAATATAAATGCGCAGGGTGAAGAAAGAAGAGATCATAAGTTTCAAAAATGTCCAGCTTCTTTTAACCCCTTAATGACAAAGCCCATACATGTACGGGCTCAAAATGCATTGTTTTCAATGGGTTTTGGGACCGCCCATTGTCCTTAAAGGGGTTAAGACTTCCTTCTTAAGTTGCCAAAACGGAAAATGTTGTTCAGCTGTAATACGTGTAGCCGTTACTTGCAAAAAGGGATCTGGAATTCTACAACTTCTTGCTTTCAAATCCTTCGTAGGAAAGCTCTTCAAAAGAATTTTGGATTCCTCATAAGATATTGGCCATGGGTGTCTCTCAGATAGCTGTCGTTGAGTTACCAACCCTAGGGTTCTTCACACTACTGTTGAATGCTGGGATTTGAAGTTCAACAATAACTAGGGGTCTTCATATTGGACAGGTGTAGACTAAAGTCATGGGCCGATGGCTCGGCATCAACGAGCGTCTGATAACCACCGGACAGAATGTATATGCGTGAGTTAAGACTACTTGGGGATCACTACATACTTGGTGGCTCATGATGGCGTCAGTTCCTGGTTGTGTATTAAGTAAGATTCTTCCTTGGTCTTGGAGAATGGAAGACTCTTCCTTATCTTGACCTTCAGAAGAAGACCTTTCCCAAGATTGTTTTCTGCCATACCCAGCTTGTTTTGGATCTAAATGTGTCATTGTAACATATTGAACATGTGAAATGAGCGCTCACTCATATTGTGGACAGTGATATATTCGGACGACTTTTGTTTTTTTTGTGGATTAATGATCAACAGAGATTAAAAATATTCAAAAAGAAAAATGCTAAAATATTCTTGCCTTCCATGTGCAACAAACCTCAATAGCATGAAAATAGACGCTTTAAAGGTACCAGCGGGTTCTATACACTTATTACCGCATATGACAGATAAATATTACCTTTTATCTGGCATTTTTTGCTTCCAAATGCAATTCCTCAAAATCCTCTACATACATGTGGGATGCTTGCCTGTCCCACGGAAACATAGAATTTGCCGGCAGATCAGCCCCATTCGGCCCCCGTCTAGTCTGCCCAGTTTTCCTGCTGTAAGGTGGACCTGTGCATTCAGATTCATACAAAATGGAAATGTACCAAATTTTGGTAAATTCAATGATTCGTAGAAGTCCACATTCTCTCACACTCGCATTCTCATTCACTCTCTCTCATCTTCTCTGCCGACCACTCCCTCTTTTTAATGAATTTCGTTCCCGGAACAAAATCCGTTGCCTGAAAAGGCAATTTGTCGGAATTGTTTTTGCCCCATTTGCACATGTCTACCGTAAAGACTCAAACCTTGTTCTCGTCTTAGATTGAGGACAGTTTTGTGTCTATCACATGCATGTTTTGCCCCCATGTTCCATGTCCCCCAGTTTCTGTCTCTAGCAGGTGAAGCATTTGGTCAAATACATCTCAAGCTCAAGACTCCACATGTACAAGGTACTCATCTCCGGCCGACTCTGTAGCCACTCATTTAAGGAAAGGTTTTCAGGGTGTCCCACAAGACCCCCTGCGCACATGCGCATAGAGTGCTTTCTTTGAATTCAATGTGAGCACTCTCCTGCACAGTGATTGGCTGTATTGAGCAGCCAATAGTGGCAGGGATGACGTAAACCAAAGGAGGCATCCCGGAGGAGCTCCGCAGCAAATAAAACACACATTTTACAAAAAATATCATTAAAGATACATTGTCCTATTATGAACCTTTTTGTCCTATTTTTCACCCATAACCAGACGGCCACATGGGGTTTGCATTGGAGATTTACTCTGTCAGGCCGGTAAGGGGTAAGATCTCCCACCCCATGCTCCTCGCTCCCCACCGAAGTGGTAGAGTAGGGCAGCCACCTGGGACTGCGGGATGGTGTCTGAAAATCACGGGACCGTTGGGAGTTATAGGTGGAACTATATCTCTTTTGCTTTTTTTCTTGCCTTATTTGTACCATGAGTTACATATTTACAAATTTCCACATATTTTATGGTAAAAACAAAACAAAAAACATTATAATTAGAAATAATAAAATGCGGATAACAGCATTTGCTCTTTGAGATGGCCGTCTACGGAGGAGCCCTACATTTGGCCGCTGATGTCATATAGCGGTGGCCGATAATCCTTATGATAATCATCACGTATATGCGAATAAGGTGGATTTTGCCAGCCTTCCCATAACCAAGTATTTATTGTGCAGCGAGCAAGTCGGCGGATAAATCTGCGTACTTATCTTGTCACTCTGACAAATTCAATTGCCAAACCTTTTAAATTCATTTTTTAGAGCAATATGATGTTCTTATTTGTAATGCTAGGTGGTCTCGGGTACCCAAAGCAGCTCTGAGATTACCGCTAATGTATTTCTTTTTTTCTTCCTTTCCCTAGATTGATTTATTCAGCAGCTGAACCAAGAATAAAAAAAAATACAACCCTAGGTTTCGATGACTTTAGGTACATAATGGTTGAAATGATGGTTTAGGAGAAATATCATTATAAGGACCGTAGGTTGACCTCCCAATTTATGATCTATAACGAGGATGTGAAATTTGCTGTTTTGAACAAGAATACGTACCCTGCCTGGTGTCTGAAAAGGCTCCTGTATATTTAATTAAAGAAAAATACAGTTTGGTTATTTTGTCAACTTGACCTCAAAAAAAGGGAAAAAAAATATAGTTTAAAAAAAATACATAGAAAGAAAGAAATCATTTTAAAGAAGGAAATTGTTGATTAGGATTGGTCTAATATTTTGGGGTAGAAACATACACTAAAATGCCAATTTAGATCAAGTGGCTAGGCAGTGAAAGAGGATAGGAGATAAAATGGGAGATGACAGAAATGGACATTTTCCCTTGGCCTAAAATATTGCTTTATGTATTTAAAATTCTGTTCTTTTACGTCCATGATATACGTGGCAGGAGAAGTGTTTGGCGGAACAGATCGTTTACTGGGAAAATAGAGTTGGGGAAATAAAAGAGGGAAAGGGATATTGAGGAGATTTTGTAGAATGACCCCGTGCCTTTTCCAAGAAAGACATCATGATAATCTAAAAGGACCTGTCAGCTATCGTATATGTTAATGTGTGTATGATGGATGGAGTGTCCCTTCAAATGTTAAGTCAACTTAGTAAGTTGGAGTCATTAAGTTCTGGTTCAACCTGCTTCATCTGAGTAGTCAAGCTGATTTAGATGAGTTGACTCTGTAACTTGACTGATATAACCTTGATGCCCGGACCAGGCCCCCCAAAAAACACCAAGAGTGGGGTTGAAAAGGCCACAGCCGATTTATTTATTTAACCGAGCCATTGCCACGCAAGCTAGACCAAAACTAGGTGCGTTACCAGGACAACGACTACCAAACTGAACACAATAAATATCATAAATAACAAACAATTAACATGAATAAATAACAAAACTGAGAACTCTCCTAAACTTACCAGGCTATCCAGGTATTACCGACACAGGGGAGGACAAACCCGGGCGCCCAACCCCAGACCCGAGGCTCCCAGAACCACCAGCCAGGAACCTCCAACCGAAATACCACCAATTCCTCTCCTCAGAGCATTCATCCCCTAGATCTAGGTAGGGTGACCCACAAAATGGACCCTAACCTAATTACACCTGTCCTTAAATAACATCAGGTCTAGCCCTACTCAGCATCCCAGTCAAGGCCTACTCCAGCCCATTCTAGCCCCTGTGGGCATAATTGTTTTTATAACAATGGCTGCAAGGTAGAAGTGAACTCACCTTGAATCGTCATCAAACAGACAAGTTGATCGGTTTTAACCAACTTCCTCAAGTTGGCTTTAGCAACTCAACTTCCTTATCAACTTAACACAACATGAAGCTTCATGAATAGATGAGTGAGGGTTTTACCACGGCTACATTGTTGCTTTATAGTAGACTTAGGTGCCGGCAGAAAGTTCTTGTTCGTTTCCAGGGGGAAAAAAGTTCTTCATATTCAACTAAATTTGCTGGTCTCCGACTTGTGTTCGGACGGAATTCGTCCCACCTTTTCGTAGATCCCATTCATCCATCCATGTTGCCATGGAAACAAGAAATAAACAAGTAGAAGAAGTTAAATCAAAATGGTGAGATCCTCCTCCCACTGTAGTTAATGAATGAAACGAATGTGTACGAATGAAAAAAGATTTTCTTATTTGCGCACATTCAGTTTTGGTTTCCAATGTTACGTTCGTTCGAACGAAGTCTCGTTTATATCACCACCGATCTAGAGCAGATCTGGAAATGAAGGTCACCGTTTGGGTCTGTGGTTTTATCAACACACTTACAATTCTAGGTACTGAACTATTTAGCTGTTTTGTTCTTTTATCTGGTTTTGTCTCCATGCTATGGGGTATATATCGGTTTTTGGGGTATATTGGGGTATGAAATCATTTACTTCCGCATTGCACAAACCTCATTCAGGTTCATTTCTTTGTTTATCTTTATAGCTTTACAATTCCTTGAGACTTGTTTAGAAATAACCATCACCCAGTGGAAAAGGAATAAATATTAAATCTGTTAATATATTTGTTGTAATGTTCTAATTTTATTGATGCATGCAACTAATAGAATTACACAGTTTCCAGTCTGCTAATACTGGGATTTACATAAAGTTTCGTACATCTGGTGCACTCAATCGTAGGTTTGTACCAGAAGCCTTCCCTGATACCTGAAATCCTCTTCCCATGCGTCCTCAGTAAAGCCAGTCATCTGTTACTAAGAAGAGCAGCACACAACTGTTCTCTTTATAGCAGAATTTATCTTTTTTTGCCTTTTAAGTAATACTTAAATTTGTTTTTCAGAAAAAGAGCGCATTTGTCTCTCTTAGTAGGGTTGGTGGTACCTGGGTGCAGGATCTCTTTGTGCCCCCCGCTCTGTTACCAAAACACACGCACACACACACTAACACGCAAGCTCATTCTATACACACACTGACACCACATACTAACACACACTCATGCTAACACCACAGACTAAAACACATACATGGTAACACCATAGACTAAAACACACACATGGTAACACCATAGACTAAAACAGACACATGGTAACACCATAGACTAAAACACACACATGGTGACACCATAGACTAAAACACACACATGGTAACACCATAGACTAAAACACACGCATGGTAACACCATAGACTAACACACGCTTATGCTAACACCATATACGGTATCTTCTAAACAGATAATAATGCTTTGGAAAGACTTGTTGATGAAGGTATCTTTCTGGGCCTTATGGATGAAAAAAGAAAGGGTACCATTTTACTATTTACCCAAGCCCCATAAATCCTGTAGGTCTTCCTCAGGCAGGCCAATCAAATTATGTAAAAGGGAAGTACATTGGATTTTTCATTTAGAAACAAGGAAGCCCAGGGGGCATGAATATTGAATATGATGTATCACGCTTCTTTTCCTCAAACTAGTCTTTTGTGCCTACTTACCCCATGATTTAATGGGCATGATTTTTAACCCTCTCTATAACTTGTTTTTGCAATACTGTAATATTGTATTGATCTATTTAACGTGGTTACAATTGTAGTGTAATATAATACAATAGCCGGCGAATATTGTGCAGTAGGTTTATAACCATCATACAGCCATAGTGAGGGTATACATGCACTTAACTGAGAAAATAGAAGACCTCAAAATAATAGGTACGCAAATGGAATATGTATATTAATTTATTAACAAAGCATGTTACTTTCATAGCAGTCTACATTGTTTTTATCACCTAGGGTTTGCATAAAAAAGTATAATTATCCTGCGTGAGGCAGTTTGCATATCTGAGCCACCATAACTCATATGCTTGTGAGTATTACTCCTGAGTCCTTACTATGTGTACACTTACACATACCTACACACTCTCTCCCTGTCCCATTACGTCTTCACTTTCCGTGCAAGCTGCTGCCGCCTTACTTCCGCAGGGTCATGTAATGAACTGTACACCCACCTTGTTTCCACTTAATTCACCACTGATCCGCAGCAGAATTTTTTATAAAACATAATATACTACCTTTACCTTCACCTTTTGCTTAAGACGGTAATAAAATACTAATTAATTCCCCTGTGATTTCCCATCTGGATTCTTGCAACTCCCAAATAACATCCCTCCTCCCCCCTCCCCACCTTTCATCACTCCAATCCATTCTGAACACCTTTGCCAGACAATTTTTTTTTATCTCTTTTCATCTTCTGTCCCTGTATTAGTCCCTTCATTGGTTCCTCATACCCACCAGAATTAAATTTTAACTCCTGGCCTACAGAGCTCTTAACACTATGCCCCCTATCTCTCTGCTCTTATCTCCAAATACTCTCGTTACCTTGTTCTTTGGGTTGACTTCTTCTCACCTGTCCAGCATTTTACCTATGCTGTACTTATTCTCAAAGATGCTTACGACCTCCCTTCCCAATACCCTCAACCTGCATCCTGGAGAAACCATGAGATGTCCCCTGAGATCTCCGGCCATTGACTTCTCCGCATCACCCATCAAATAAACCTCACCCATCCAGCCGCTCTCCTTCTGTCTCATTCCTGGTCAACCCCTTAATACAGTGCGAGCTTGCAAGAGCAGAACCCTCTTCTCCTTCCATTATTATAATTATTACTGATTTATAGAGCTAGCGACATTAGTAGACATTAGCGTTGTGCCACCTTGCAGACCAGTTTCCAGTTCTGTAGACCCCCATCTCCAGAAGGATATTGACAATCTGGAGAGAGCTCAGAGGGCAGACTAGACGGGGCCGAATGGGTCTGCTCTGCAGTAAAATTCTAGTATCATCATATTCCGCAGAGCCGCTTCCATACCAATATCATTTAATGTGTTAATGTTATCGTCAATTTTAATGTTATTTTAAAATGCTCATCATTTCGTAGTTTTAATGCATTATTAAGAAAATAAAAAAGAAAAATGGGATGAATCATCCAAAGCTTTTAATGTTTAGCGACAAATTCTTCGTGTGCTAATGTTTGTTTAGCTGTTCCTATAAACCGTAAAAAAAAAACAAAAAATGCAAAAAAGGTTTTTACAGTCCTGATTTAAGAATTCTCTCTCATGTGTCATGTGACACAAATTCCATTTTACACCCGCTGGGAAATTACAACTATTAATAAGAACAATGTTATCAATATTTTCTTCGTCCAATACAACAGATTGCTTTCGGGAACATTAATTTTGCTTCTTTGCCTGTCAGGGAATGTGAGCAAATACATTTGTCAGAAGCTGTAATAGTTTGGTTTAGGAAAAGAGCTGTTATTCTTATTTTTTTTTTTTTCTTCTGTTTCTTCCAGTACAGTAAAGCAAAAAAGCGAAGAAAGAAAAAGTTCCCGATGCTGACAGATTGTATAAATACCTCTTGGAATATGCATGGAGATTGTTATTAGTCCATGTTTTTCAACTATATTAATGGCTAATGAGTCAAAATGTTACCGTTTACAATATAGGGGCCATAGTCTTCTCGCTATGGCCACTGATGATATCCCACGTTGGCCAGTGGTCGTTGGCAGAAACCAATGCCCGATTAAGACTCTTCAAGGACATTGATGCATTTCCAAAAACAATCTATTCTGGTTACCTCTTGGATGTGTGGTTCCTGTCCTCCTCTGGAGGTGCCTCATCTTGCTTGACCCCACTGAGTGTACGCACTCAGTGGCCACATACTGGCCATGGTAGCCGTGCATTGGTGGTTGGTATCAGTGGGGCAGCCTTAATTTTTTTAATAAGACTCAAAAGTTGAGTGTGTCAGGGTCTTATCACTGGTTCTCCTTCATGAGGAAGAGTGCTTTACAATGCTTTAATGCATCTTTGGTACCCTCATTCACCCACATGCAGGTCTTTGCTTCCTCTTTGTTACGTTATGTCCCTTGCGCTTTCCTCAACATTGCCATGCCTTAGTTGTGTATGGTGTTTTGCCGAATTTTTTTTTGCCACTGCAGTAAACCATCTTTTGAGTGTTCAGTTATGAATTCTTGTGTATAGGCTTATTTTTGGACATTAGACATACTCAGCCTCCACTGACCCGTTGGCCTGGCTCGCTACTTTGATTTTGGTTCAATGATAAATCTGGTTTCTTTGAAAGAAACAGCTAAATATTGGTAGCCATGGTATGTAGGGGCTTAACGGAAGGGGGGTCTTGACTATTATAGGGAGGAAACCATAGCTACCAGACTATTCCTAGTCACCTCTGACCAAAGGTCCAGCTAACTGACATAGATACCATTACAGCTACCGTCCTAACGTGCTAATGGAATAATGTGGCATAGGTGGCATCTTAGGTTCTTGTAGATTCCCAGGCAACAATAATCATTACATAAGATATTTTGGTAGAATCCCAAATTTCATGGCAAAAATATCCAAGAGTGTAATGCTTGTTGCATTTATTTATCAACTTTCTCCTACGTTGATGCTTCATCATTGGTTCTTCATCCTTGAAGAGGCTTGATGGTGGAATGGTGGGCAATAATATGGACAGATCAATGCCCTATGCCTTATATGAACACACAGGGGCTCTTGCATGTGTCGACTTTCATCGGCTTCCACCAAAGGAGATAAATATTTTAATTCTCGCTAGCGATAACCTTGCAGATCCCGAGAACAGGAAGACGGAATGACTGCTCCCACGGCATATTAATAAGGCAGGATCCTTTCTTTTTAACGTATAAACACCATTAGAATTTTCAAAAACACAAAAACACAAAGGTTATCAAGAACTTTGAGAGAACTTTGCTTTATGGCATATATATATATATTATATAAATGCGTGATAGAACCGAAAGCTTGAGGTCAAGACTTACCACTTCCCTACTAATGATTTACTTTACCTTCTGTAATAAATTGAGCATGAATATTTTAGATGTCTTATCGAGGACTACCTCTGGAGAAATGCGATCCGCCGTGGACTGAGGGAAGGTGAAGTCAACCTTGGCAAGGTTCTATTGCGTTGAAATGTTTCCAGGGCGTCAGATACAAGAATGGTCTTTTCTGTTACTAAATGAAAGCCGTCCCTTAAACCCAAGGTCCTACCTTAGCATTTCTTTGGTCCGGCTTCACGATGGCTCATTCCATGATGCCCGCCAGCCTTCAAGTTTCAATTTAAAGACAACCCTTAGAAGTGGAGGTTCTTTTTTTCCCATTATACTCAGGAATTGTCTGGGGTTTTTTCGCCGAGAATATATCTATAGGGGGTACGCCTCTACTTTCTTCAATACCTGAACGATACGGCAAAAACATTCATTTGAGATTCAAGAAGATGATATCAAGTCAATATAATACTCATTTATTCCTATAACTATGAAGCAAACTGCAAAAGTTTATGCAAATACCCATTTAGCTGCCATGTAGTTAAAAAACGGTAATTTTTTTTTAAGGATAAATACTTTTTTAAAAGGCAGAGATTACCTCCCCGCTAAAAAAAATGCATATGAAAGTGTTTTGATGCAACTTTAATATGCATTCATAAAAAAAAAGAACAAATACATAAAATCACTTAAATTCAGTAGAAGCTGCAGCTACCTGCTGCCTTCTTGGTTGGACAATTCTTGCCACTGATTGGCTTCTTGAAGCAGCCAATCAGGTGCAGCAAAGCGCTTCCATTTTCAATATCAATAAGAAGTCTTTCTGCACATGTGTATGAAGGGGGTCTCAGAACCCCTCAGAGTGTCCAAAAAGTATATAATATGCAAGAAGAGCAAAGGAGCAACACCCCCATGTACTTTAAAGGGGGGGCACCACAGATATTTTAATCTATTATATGTGCATATGATGGCTGGAGTGTCCCTTTAAATACCCTCTGGAGGTTCAGACGCTGAAAACCTATGAAACGGATAATTTTATCTTCAATAACGTGTAAATTCTGAATTTAACCATTCCTCATAATCCAGCGTTCCGTTTCGATCCACTTGGCAATATCCAATAGGACAAAGCAGGGCCGATACCCATTAAACACCTTTAAGACACGGTGAAGAGGGATAAGTAGGAGAGATGATGTAAGATGGAAGCCGTTATTTTAACATGAAAAGGCATTTAGCGTGTTTTATGATACTCAATTATCCAACTACTCTCACACCATTTATTTTTATGGCGTTACAGCCTTCAGTCCCACAACAATGTTTTTGTCGGATGAAATATTGCATTAAAGAAATATTTACAGCTATATAGTCAGAGACAATAAAACGAGGGCACTAAATGTTTTAATGGAGGATCAGATTTTATCTAATTTCTGTTGATTTTTCTAAAAAAAAAAAAAAGCCTTTGGAATGAACTCGGACATTTAATAACTCTATTTGAAAAGCGCCGTGATTTATTTTCAAATGCTTTTTGCTACAATGTAATGATATCACTCTGCAATGAACCTGCGCGGAGGCGAGTGAATCAGCCACCACTAATCACCGTGCGGCCTAACGAGGCCATGTGTAGATAAATCGGGAAATGTTATATTAGAGCTGCTTTGTTTGCCAATAAAGGTATTGAAAATATAGAGAATAAACATTCTACTTACCGTCGGTGGGTGTTCCCGCTGACATCACGGGAACACTCCCATTTAAAGGGGAAATGGGCGGGGAGGGGCGTGTCAAGACCACGCTCCCGCGACCCGGAGGATCTGGGTGTTGCCCGAACCAATCAATAATCAGCAACTTAACCATAGGGGAGAAATACGGAGGAGGAGGGATAATCATGAGAGCCCCAGAACAGGAAGTTACGACGACTGCTCCCCACATACGTAAATGCAAAAATGTAAACATGCGTGGTGGAGGTGAATTCTACAGATAATCACCATAAATGGCAAGATAACTTTATTAATTGAGACTTTTAGGCATGGTTTGTATTTCAATCATTTCTTCTTTACCTTCTTTCCCTAGATACTCCCTTAAGAAAGCCAAAAAGGAGCTGATAAGTGGAGCAGCCTCCCAGCAGAAGTGGTAGAGGGTAATACAGTGAGGGTATTAAACATACATGGGATAGACATACGGCTCCTGAATCTAAGACGAGACCAACGACTGATTAAGGTTTGAGTCGTTACAGCAGGAGAAACGGGCGACTAGACGGGGGCCGGATGGGGCCGATCTGCTGGCAGGTTCTATGTTTCTATGTTGGAAGGTTTGTATGTTGCATATTGATAATATTATGTTTAGAATCTTTGATTCTGTTTACAATGGAGTTTGACCGGTCTATACGGCCGTTACATTGTATCAGAAGAAAGTGTCACAAGGTCACCATCCCCCTCGGGAAAGCCACTCACTTAAAAATGAGCTCATAAATACTGACTCAAGTGTGTAGGGCATTCCTTATACATTCCATTAAATTCATTCCATCAGCGAAAGGATAAACATGGTGCTTTGCAGTTTAGCCTCCACCGCGGCCGATCCTGGGCGAAACGCGTCAGTTTGTGTACAGACGGGAGCGTATGACTGACGTACCCATACGTCTGTCCCATGCTTAAACTCTCTTGCTGTATTACCATCTATAATGTCTGCCTGGAGGGTATTCCACCATCTACCACCCTCTCAGCAAAGTAAAAAGAAGCTTGGTTCTAGAGGATTCCAGGCAAGGTTCCATGCTTGCTCTACTGGTGACCCATGGAGCACGAGGGTGTCATTCGCCCTGAAGAACCCCGATGGATCTCTATATGAGCTGCAGAGAAAGGTACTGATGAACTTTAGTTGGAACCTTTGCTGGTCTGTAAGAGAGAATAAGATTGACAATTTATAACGAACCTGACGAACCCCCCCCCATTCCAATGGTTGCTGTAACGAAAGAACAAGGTCATCTCCTGAATGTCTATAAAATCCAGAAACAATGAAAAATAATTCAACACAGTGTCTCATTTTTTATTTTTTTTCTTAATTTTGAATATTTCTTACTTCCCTGCACAAAAGCTGTCATAGTGTGATTTTTTTAACGTATATATGTACAGATGCTCATAACGTCTTTTATATATTCCGGTATTCAGGCACAATCCGTAAAATGTAATTTCGGGTGAAAAACAAGCCTGTCGCCGCATAGTAGGAGCTTTAAAAAAAAAATAATACGTTTTTATTTCCCGTCAAATTGGGAAGAAGGAACAGAATGTTCTGCGATGAAATAGAGTTTACATTAAAATTATTTATATAACGTAACTATAGAAGCAGTCGCTGCGGTGTGACCCTCAGATAATAGAGTGATACAATGCAGATTGTTTGCGAGCTGTGACGGATATAAACCGGTATCTACGGAAAGCATGCGCGACTTTTTCTAGCGAAGCCGGTGTTATATGAGCCTTTACAGGGAAATCTACTCAAATGTTTCAGTTTAAAATTCCACCGCCTTGTCTTGGAATTCGGAGTCTTCATCCAGAGGTCAGGTCTCTTCATACGGTATGTAAGACAGGCGTTCACAGGGTATCGTGGGGTGAGTAGGCAGGACGACGAGACCTCGGAGGTCCCAGAATCATATGTAACTTTACCTTCTTTATATATGATGGACCGAAAAAACTTCAGCTTAAGACGCCAGAGTGCATCTATAACTTAAAGGGACATCTCAGCCATAAGATGCAGTTTAATGCAAATAAGAGCTGAGGTCCCTTTGTGGTCTCCTCCTTGGAAATACGTTGGGGAGCATTCTACACATTTAACTAGTATAGTTTATAGTATATTATATATATATATATATATATATATATATATATATATATATATATTATATATATATATAATATATATATATAGTATATTATATATATAATATATATAGTAACTATATATATATACTATATATATATAGTATATATATATATATATATGGTATATATATATATATATATATATATATATATATATAATGTATACTATATATAATATAGTAACTAAAATTTAGCAAGGTTATTAAATTGCATAGTAACACAATTAAATTCATTCAGGATATTTCTTGCTGTTTTGCGTTATAAATTGTTACATGGTCACTTTAAATGCGTACTTGAAAGTATTGCAGGTGCATTAGTGGAATGGATTTGTAATAATAGATGTCGTGCTTAGTGTGTGAGTAATCCTAAGTAAATAGAAAGATACATGGCGTCTATGTAGTGGCTATGGACACATAATAATTTGGGTTAAATAAAAATTGTAATTTATAGAAAATTGTCATTTTTATTTTCTTATTTTAATTCAGGAACAAAATTTGCCCGGTGCCCACATTAACTCTCATTCACTCTCTCACACTCTCATTCACGCTCTCTCGCATGCTCTCTAAATGTTTCCCTAGCTTCTGCTGACCACCTCCGCTTTCACATCTTCATCTTCCATCTCTTATTTTTTCTTCTATATTAAACTTGCTCTCTTTAATCTTTTATCTTTATCCACACCTCCGCGGAATAAAAAACAAATGGCGATGCTTCCGGTGACGTCCTCTCGCCCATCATCCAATCAAGGGAGAGAAGGTCACGACAGTCGTTTTGCACTAAGGTGAACTTAGGGTAATATGGCGCTGCTTCTGGCGACGTCCTCCCCCGATCCTCCAAAACGATTGGAACTCAGGTCAATATGATGGCGCTTCTCTGGAAGCGCCGCCATTTTGAAGGAAGTTCTCGCCAGGTTATAGCTGAAGAAGACAGATGATTAAAGATGACTTGTTTGAAAGGGCAAAAAATACATTATTATTGCATTCACCAATTGGAGTGTCACACACACCTAAACCATCTAATTACCTGCAGGTTACAATATATTGTCCACATTTTTTATACTTTTGCAACATATTAGCTTGTTTAATCGACATATCCCATCCTAAAGAGTAATATCATGGAAACCCTAGATGATTGTACTCTATGAATGAAAAATTCTATGTTTTACCAAGTAAAGACAACGCCAGTTACGCCATTTTGAGTTCTTAGTTAATACCTTTTATTTGGACCAATATAAAATACTGATATAGGCTGTAAAGTTTAGTTGTTTTTTTTTTATGGGCTTTCTCTTGGGCTTCTACGGCTATATCCATTTTTCTTTTGAACGTACCAACTGGAGGCAATTTCCCCCTCGATAAAGGCTTTAATTATACTTCTGTCCTGGGGGATTAATAATAACTTCCTGATTTGATACGACCGTGACGTTAACGTCGGGATTATGTTATGTATGATGAACTATCCGTACTTTGAGATCATCTCTCATGTTAAAATAGTTTCTCTACGAGTAATGTTCATATATTACCATACATACTGGAAGCGTTCACGTTCCCATTTCATCCCTGTGAACATCTGACATCATATGTCATTGCGATGCGATTATTAACGCGTACCTTCTGACTCCGTTTTCTGCAGCGTATCATCTGGAGAGAGTCCATTATTTATGAGTAATTCTCATTGATCTCAGAGCACTTATCCAGTCATTCTCAACAATACCATTTGACACTCGTTACCATGAAGTGTAGTTTAGCGTCTGTATCTTTTTACACTTTCCATCTCTTAACGGTGTAGTATTTAGCGCTATCTTATAAATTGTTACTTAACCCCTTAAGGACAATGGGCGGCCCCTAAACCCACTGAAAACAATGCATTTTGAGCCCGTACCTGTATGGGCATTCTCATTAAGGGGATCAGTATTACATCAGCTGGGTGGGATCTGCCTTCAATGCATGGCGGCCTTTAATACTTTTAATACGCTTACATGGAGAGGCTTTTTTGTACTTTTTGCACTGTGATGTTTCCCATCTACCATCATTACTTTAACCCACCATTATACATTTAACTAGGTAGATATATTTTTTAAAGAAACCAAAGTGGGTTAATGATCGCCCCTTCCTTCCCCACCACATGCACAGTGGAGTAGGCTTAAATAAATAAACTGTGGGTGATAAAGGGCCATTGGAACACAGGAGTGATGGGAGTGATAAAGGGCCATTGGAACACAGGAGTGATGGGAGTGATAAAGGGCCATTGGAACACAGGAGTGATGGGAGTGATAAAGGGCCATTGGAACACAGGAGTGATGGGAGTGATAAAGGGACTCTGTACACCTATGAAGATATTCCATTAAAAATCACAATAGTCATTTGCAACATTAACCCCGTCTGCACTGGATTTCTGATCCATTTCATGTTATTTTAATGGACATAATGTGCTTTTATTTTAAAAACAAGGACATTTCTAAATGACCCCAAACTTTTGAATATATATATATATACTAATAAGCAAATATATGATCTAAATACCTATGTAGTAGTTAATTACTATGGAATTTTTTCCATAATAATTTTTTTTCATAATAATAGTTATAGTTAGATAAATTAAGGACATAATAACATATTTGTGAGAGCTTGTTTTTAAGCTTTATAATTGCCTCCCTCCGGTAAGTGTTTCAAAACTGTCAAATATTTTGTACTTAATATTTAACCAGCCCCTTCTCCTTCATTATCACATGAGTTTTCACGGATCAAACGGTTAATCTGATTAAGAGATTAAAGCTACAATATTTGGGAATGAAACTGAATGCCGAGAGGCACTCACATACTATAGAGCAATGTTCAACATTCACAAATATAAATACGTTTTTAAAAATGAAATTCATGTTTCAGAATGTCTCTAAATTCTAAATTATTTAAAAAAAAATATTTGAAGATTTGGTTTTACAGGAGATGGAGTCAATTCATAAGACTCAAAAATATATTTATGAGCTGCTCCTGAAATGAAGGCTGGAGGTGCAAAGAAGTTTGGGCTCATGTTTGTAAAATAATTAAAATGTTTGTATACAACAAAAAAAGAATATATAAATTTTATATATAAAAAGTTATTTTACATGCATTTTTTTCTGTGCCTCATCTTGTATTATAGCAGAATTTTTTCTTTCTGAGTCTTCTTGATCAAGTTTCCTGTTGTAGAAGCGAGGAACGTAAAAAAAAAGTATAATAATAATAATAAAAAAAACAAATTTTTATATATATATATATATATATATATATATATATATATAAATATACATTTTTGTCAATTTATACCCGAAACGATATATAGGTCATAAATTGAAGGAGGGGAAAAAAGACTGAATTTACTGCGTCTTTAACTATGATCAATACTCACTTCATACAAGATTGTCGAGTAAGCATAAATTCCATGTCATTCTTCAAGCGAAATACTCCAACATGAAAATAAATTATAGGACGTTATACATGGAAAAGAAAAATGCAAAAATGTAGATTATGATAGAAATTCAAATGGCTAAAATCTTTCAAAAGCTATGCAATGTTCACAATTATTTATCACATTTTGCCAACCTGGTAAAAATAGTTTATATGGAGGCTTTTAACTTTAATTCGTATGTAGTGAAAAATTTAAGGAAATTCTAAAAAAAATGTGCGAGAAACTTGCCACAAAATAATGCAATATTTAAAAAAAAAAAAAAATTAATTAAATTAAATATTTTACTTTTAATAAAATTTTAAAAAATGCTGTTTTTAATTGATCTAGTTGAAATTAGTAAAAATTTATTTTTGTATTTTTTTTTAATTTTCATGTTTTTCTCCATGGCTCTGACTTCTTCTTGTACATTCCACAAGTAAGGGATCATCAGAGGGGAACGTCTACAGTGATGGCATTTACGCTAAATTCCAGAATATTTAAAAAAAAAAAAAAAAGTTAAAAAAAAGACACAAATCAGTGTAGAATTTTAATCTCGGAAAGCATAAAAGAACTACATATTTATTTCTTTTCATAGAAAAACAACAGCGCTGACAAACTGACAACGCAAAACACAACTTATCAAGCAAATTCTTTATTCAATGGAGTGTCTTCATACTCTTATGACAGCAATAATTAGACTTGTGCGAAAAACACTTAGAAAAGCAAAAAAAAAAAAAACCCGGACAAACAGAATATATTTGAAAAGATAAAGCTTTTAAAAGTTCCAGTCTTATTATCAAACAGGATTTTTTTCCCCCTTTTATCTCAACGACGTAAAGCTGTTAACCCCTTAATGACAAAGCCCGTACATGTACGGGCTCAAAATGCATTGTTTTCAATGGGTTTAGGGACCGCCCATTGTCCTTAAGGGGTTAAAAAGAAAAGGCAATGGTAATATAAAGCTAATTCTTTTTTTTTTTCTAGTTTAAAATTGATTTCAAACTCTTTTTTGTGCCATATGTTGCAGAGAAATAATAAAGACAATAGTTTTCATCATGGATACTCCATGGTACATTTTATTTATATATATTAAGAGTTGTGGGTTGCTTTTCTCCTGGAGAAGACGATTTTGGGGTCGTTTTAGGATAAAATAAAATACTGTTTTTTTTTTTACTGTGTTCCAATGAGTACACAAATGTTCAGTAGCTCCTAAAAATCATCCGTTATGTCCGTAGCAAATATTGGACTATGATTCTTTTTTTTTTGGTTAGAATAATCCCTTTAGCGTGAAAAACAAATTGAGCGCGAGGAGATTAGTGGTCTAATTGACCATTCCCTTTCTATTTTCTCAATCACTGTCTAGATGCCTCTGGCTTCATTATGCGATAATGGTCAGAAAATGAGGGCCAGCCGAAGAGCGTTGGGTCTGTTGATTAAATTCTGGCATTAAGAAAAGGGTGCATGAGGACACGAGAAGCACGAGCTAACCTCTGGGTCGAACCAAAACTGGGACTAGCTGAGCTGGTTGCGTTGGGCAATGGTGTCCTTCACAAAGTATGACCAAACCGATGGTCTACACTTGGATAACCTGTCATCAAAAACTCTAATTTCTAAAGATATTCCGAGTAAGATAGAAACAGTGTAGCTTGGCTATCTTCCTGGGCTTTGCTTAACCAATGAAGGCTCAAGACTCCAACCACGCTAGTAGGATCCCACCATTGACATGGGATAGGCATCCTATGTCAAAGACGACACCAAGGGCCGATTAAAGTTTGAGTCTTCACAGCCGGGAAAACGGGCAGACTCGTTGGGGGCCAAATGGGGCCGATCTGCCGGCGGATTGTATGTTTTCTAATATCCTAGAATAGCCACAGATCTGAAGCTTAACCTCCGTCGCGATTACTGGTTGGTTAGTGACGTAATTTGAACATCTCCACTTAAAAGGTGGTTTCTCTACCAAAAAATGAAGATAGACCACGTGCGTTCATTGACGTTGGAGAACGTCAAACATGCGCCTCTTGTCTTGTCGCTTTGGGAAGCGTCTCCCATTGTTACCTTTCCTTCGTTTATATTTTCATTCTGTCAATGCCGCCGGCGCGTTCTCTGTTTTGACTTCTACGGTCGTCGTTATAACAAATCAACCAGAGAGAGGTATTACTTTGGGATCTGATCAGACAGCACTGAGCTCTGAAGACCATGATTTGTTAATGATGTATCCGTCTTTACGATGCAGGATGAGATTAAAGGCTGACAAAGGAACCTTCCTGGGCATAAAAATTAGAGTCCAGTAGCGATGGAAACCCTTTGGTTTTCTTTCAAATGACAAAGAACAGCTGAGTAAAATCAATTCATCATATACAGTCTGAATGAAGCAGATTAAACAAATGCCAGTTGGAAATTCATGGTCCCTCAGGAAGTTTTAAGAACATTTCGTTGAATCCTAGAAAGGTCAAATCTAAAGAAACGGGTGAATCGCGGGATTCTAGAACGTCGTCTCATGATTAATGCTAAGAGTACAGTTATTTAAATGCAAAAAAAAGTTTAATGTGTAGCTCGGAAATTAATTCTAGTGCATTAGACAGATGTTTGGAAAATGTTTTTTTTCATTTATTGGAAAAAAAAATAGTTCTGTATTTTCTTTTTACTATCCAAAAAATGTTCATATCTTATCAATCCAGGGAGGTATGGAGAACAGAGAGACGGTACAAGAAAAGGAACAAGAAAACAACATAACACTACAAAATAATATAAAAAAATAATACATTAAATGAAAAGACTATTTTGTGTCGTACATGTACGTCACCTGTGGCCAGACAGACATTTGTTGCCACCTTGCCAGAAGTTTCAAATCTAACGATTAAGATCTAAGATTATTAGCTTCTTCACAAGACTTGCATACTCTAGTTTTTTTGTTTGTTTGTTTTTTTATAATTGGAGCTTAAGTACTGTTGCTCTGTATTGTCTCAATTTGGTAATTCTTTGAGGGTCAGCAAATAACATTAACATGGAAGTGTAAAATGTAAGCAAAAAGACACAGTGTGTAAGCAAGAAGTCGTGTCAAATAACCCAATGCATTATTATTCTTGTTTTTTTGCTATTAATTTTGTTTTTTTCTAGCATTTTTTAGATGCAATCCCCACATCAGAGGGCTTTTTCCATTTGAAAAAAAAATTGTTGTCACCCTCACTCACTCTCTGTCACAATCTCTGTCAATGTCTCCCTTTGGTCTCCACCAACCACTACCATGTCGCAATTGATCCACTTCTTGATCTCTGCTTCTTCATGTTTTCCACTTCTTCATTCTTCTTCCTTTGCCATTGCTGTGCTTCTCCTGGTGATCTGCTGTGCTGGTCTCCTGGAGCACTTCTGCATCAGGGCGGAGCCCCGATACGCACCACGGAGACAACCTCTCCCACTGTTGCAGAAACCTCTCCCACTGTTGCAGAAATAGGAGGAGGCTAACCCTGTTGTGGAAGTGCTCCAGGAGGCCAGAGAAATGTAGGCCTATCCTGCACTCCTCTTTCTCTATGGATCCATCTGTATTATTCTGGCCCCATGGAGCACTTCTACATCAGGGCATAGCCTAGGCGCACACACGGGGACATCCTCCAATCCAGGCTGCAGACCAAGGCTGCAGAAGTGCTCCTGGAGGACAGGGCAATGCAGCAGATCACATTGAAGAGCAGATCACTGGAGAAGAAAGAAGTATGAAGAAGCAGGGAACATAAAGAAGAAGGAGAAGCGGGGAACAAGAAGTAATAGAAGGTAGGGAGACATTGAAAGAGTGAAAGAGTGTGACAGAGGGTGACAAAGAGTCAGTGAGGAAAATTAATTTGAAATAAAAGTCCTGAGCTTTCTGGTTCCTTTTCATATTGTTCGGGCACCTTCCTTGTCTTTGGACATTCATACAAATTAATGAAATTGGCAAGAACGAGTACCAATGCAAAAGAGCCAGTGCTAAATCCCTGTGTTTTCTTACATCGATATATAGGTACTACGAGAGATATATTATTCTAAGAGAGGACTATGTTAAATCTTTAAATTCCCCGAATCCCAATTTGAACAATGGCGTCATGAAAGGCGGACAAGTGAAACACAATCTGGTGCGATCAATCATTAAATCCCAGAGATGGATGCTTCAATCTGAAGAATTAGATTATTTGCACCTTTTCAGACTTCCCAAGTTAGAATGTTGCAAATTCCCTATATTAACATTTATAATGCTATGTTGGAAGGGCTTTCTCGAGATGAATCATTGATTACAGCAGCTGATATTAAATATTTCATAGAGCCAACCTTGAATATGGAATATGGAATATTATTTCCTGCTGACTTCTTGACACATCTACATAATGAAATTTATATCTTTGAGCTTCTCCCCAGAGGTCTGGTTATCGAACCTAATATATGGCGATGCGGGGAAGCTCATAGGTGAGCCCTATGACCTCACACACGCCTAATGTGTCTCCACACGTGCCTAATGTGTCTTTTGGAGCATCTGGTCCAACATACATCCACAGTTCCCCATACTTTACGATTCACCAATGGGTCGTTGAGCATCTTATCTGGTTGGCCGAGTTACAAAGTAAACAAAATACCAAAATGATACCAAAATACCAATTTCCTGTATCATCATCATAATATAAATATATTAATAATATAAAATACCCCAGGACCTATGGAAAATGGGTCATTGCTGCTGCCATATTCTTTAAATCTATGCAATGTATTTATTTTTAGTGATTTTTTCATAACTTAATTTTATAAATTGTCTAACTACATATAGGCTGGAAACTTGATGGTCAATATGGACAGCAGCTCTTAATGAGTAGAAGAAGAATAATGTCTTTTATTTACCCCGTTTAATTTATAAAGCCGTTTCCTGCTGTTTCTATACACATTATCGGGGCTTTTAGGGCTGTGGAACCCTGCGATACCCTCATACCCAGCAAACATTCTGACCTCCTAGAAAAAAGGGGGTATCAGGGGAGGAGAAGGGGGCATCGGGGGGGGGCATCAGGGGTTTAGGAGAGGGACTGGCTGGACAACTTTATTGTGGGAATAACAGCCGTAAATCCACAAATCGATAGGTTACAATTTAAAGGTATGATTAAATGAAATTGTTGATCGTGGTTCAAATCCAGATTGGCTCATAAATATTTATGTCCGGTCCCTATTTAACCAAAGTAACATTGCGATAGATTGCAAGATATTCGATTCCTCCAAGGATACATTCTGATAATGAAATAGAATGTTTGGATTTTAACTGAAATGTTTTTTTTTGTGCCAGAATTTGACTTTCTTTGTCCAACATTAAGCAGTAAATACTTTTGCCTTTTAACGGGACCATTTTTACATTCTGATTTACCGTTTGAGCAATTTGCACAATGGCAGAAAAAGCTCTTGAAGACGGTCCTGTGCTGGAGGATAAAATAAGCCAGAATACGGCATTGTGATCCAACGTTCTCCTAATGGGGTAATAGGTGGGTGTCAAGCCCCTCGGAATTGGAAAACAATGATAATAATAATAATAATAATATTTTGGGACTGGACACTATCTTGTTGATACATAGTTACTATTGTTATATCGCTGTTATGCCTACTTAAAACAATTTCTTAATAATACATCACCGCCGGTCCACGCTTCTGATCCATTATAACCTGCATTAATACCCATTTCTGGGGTATTTTTGAAGTTTTTTTTCTCCGTTTTCTACCATTAGCGTCATTAGTAGTATGTTGATTTTAAATATTTAATGCAATTTTTTAAATATTTTTTAAAATAATATTTTCATATTTATATTACCGTATTTGCTCGATTATAAGACGAGGTTTTTTCCAGAGCAAATGCTCTGAAAAATACCCCTCGTCTTATAATCGGGGTCGTCTTCTAATCAGACCCCAAAAAAATGGCCATGCTGCTTACCGGTCGCGAGCAGCGTCTCTTCCGTTAGAAGCAGGAGGACAGGAAGCTCGTAGCTTCCTCACAGAACTCTATCTCCCCCTCCCTCCTCTGGGGGCGGGGCCAGAGAAGTTGCTGGTACAGCCGGTCCCCTGCAGAAGTCTTCGAGTGAGAGATCTGCAGTTCAGGTAAGGGGGTGGGGGAGGGTTTTTGGGTAAGTATGTGTGATTAATGTGTGAAGTATGTGTGATTAATGGAATGAATGAGTATTTAAATGTTTGTGAATGTGTGTTTGTGTGTGATAGCATGGATGTGTAAGGGGGGTGGGGGTTGTAGCATGGCATAGGGAGGCTGTAATCCCACTACTATCATCCCCAGGTTCCAGCATGTACTGGCTGCCTTGGCTTGATAGGAGTGTGATTGCTGTTAGCAGCAATCACACTCCTATCAAGCCAAGGCAGCCAGTACATGCTGGGTTAAAAGGCATATCATGGGGCTGAGTGGCATATAGGGGGTTAAAATGCATTTCTGGACCTCCAGAAATGCATTTTAACCCCCTATATGCCACTCAGCCCCATGATATGCATATATACCTCCAGAAATGCCTTTTAACCCCCTATATGCCAGAGTGGCATATAGGGGTATAAGGCATATCATGGGGCAGAGTGGCAAATAGGGGGGTATAAAGCATTTCTGGGGGCAGAGTGGCATAACTGGGGGGGGCAGGTTGGCAAATAAAAGGAAATTTAAAAAATATATTTACATGAATTAATATTTACTGGTAAAACTTTTTTTCCTATAGGGTCGTCTTATATTCAGGCTTTTTGTTTTTTTCCTAAATTAATATTTTGATTTTGGGGGGTCGTCTTATAATCGGGGTCGTCTTATAATCGAGCAAATACGGTAATTAGATATATTTTTTTTAAAAAAAATATTAAAATTAACATTTTATTTTTTCAAATAAATAATAATTAGATATATATTTTTTAAATATTAAAATAAACATTTTATTATTACAATAAATAATAATTAGATATATATTTTTTTACATTTTAAAATAAACATTTTATTATTACAATAAATAATAATTAGATATATATTTTTTAAATATTAAAATAAACATTTTATTATTACAATAAAAGTATCAGTTAATATTTCTTGCATGATAAGACGATAACGTATTGTATAAATTAAAGGTCTAATGCTTTTACTTTACTTGCGTTCCTCTTCGACTTACTGGAAAGGTTTGATTTCTTCTGATAAAACATAGTTCACCGTTAGTTTTCCGGTTCATATTAACATCGAAAATAAAGATGACCGGGATGTTAGCCTAACTTGTCAGCCAGAAAACATTCACACGGAGGTAATTTAGCAAATACATATTTTTCTCTTTAGCGCGTAATGATAACCTGAATAAAAGGTTTGAATTACCAAGCAGCCTAGCGGAGCACAGTCTGAGTGATGGAGGCTATTTGTGACCTGAAAAAAATGTAACTGAGTAAAAATGGGGGGGGGGGGAGAGAAATGGAGTCTCGGTCGGTTTGAAGGGAAGAAAAATAAATGGAAAAAGTAAAAGCTCAACAAAAAAGCAGTGTAATTATTAATAATAAAATAATAGCATATTGGGGGATTAGTGACAGGCAGTTATAATCTTATTTATGAGAATTAAGAATGCTGTTGGGTAATATATATATCATAAAATATACGTATATTGATACAGTATCTGACACAGAATATGTGTATATATATATATGTATATAAGAAAATAAGTAAAAAAGAAGATAAGCATAGTAGTAGTAATAATAGTAATAATAGTAATAATAATTATAATAATAAATATAATAAATATAATAATAATAATAATAATAATAATAATAATAATAATAATAATAATATATAGATAGATTTCAAATTAAAATATTACAAAGTAGATGATAGTAGAAGTATTATTAATCACTCATCTAGAGGCACCAGACAAGCCAGAAGGCTTGTTTTTCCCTCAGAAATCTCATGGTGCTGCCACAACCACAAGGGATTCTGGGTAGGCGCATTCAAATAAGGTCAACAATAATCACCTTTTGCCTCTATATCCACTTTATATATGGATCCCGTGAAAGTAATCACCCGCTGTACAAAGTGTATAAAGTGGATATAGAGGCAAAAGGTGATTATTGTTGATCTTATTTGCATGCGCCTACCCAGAATCCCTTGTGGTTGTGGCAGCACCGTGAGATTTCTGAGTGAAAAACAAGCCTTCTGGTTTGTCTGGTGTCTGTAGATGAGTGTTTAATAATACTTCTACTACCCCCTTAATTTTAGTGGAAGGGTTTCCATCACCTTTACCCCCCATAACTTATGTAATGGTATTTCAAAGGAGAAAGCCAAGACAAGCTGTTGATTTTCAGTGTCTGTGAGGTCCAAACCTGTTCAGATTTCTGTCATACATTCAGTACTAGGGTCTGCCTGACTTTACTATGTAGTTAATAAAATATGTTCGTTCAAACTAAAGCCTCAGAGGCTTTTATGTAATGTATGGAAGGTTTACTTTACCGAGAGGGTGGTAGATAAATGGAACAGCCTTCCAGCAGAAGTGGTAGAGGGTAATACAGTGGGGGGATTTAAACACGCATGGGATAGACATACGGCTCCTGAATCTAAGACGAAACCAACGACTGATTAAGGTTTGAGTCTTTACAGCAGGATGGGGGCCGACAGGGCCGATCTGTGTTTCTATATGACAGATGGGGGTCTCCATTTTCTGGTAGGGGGCTTGCTGCGTTACTGTTCCTTTGTGGTAATTACCATTAAATGTATTCACTCTGTATGTGCATGAAGATATTTAAGCGTTACATTGTATCGTATTAAATAACATTATCCAAAGTATATATTATTATATCCCCCCCAAAAAATTCCTTTTAAATATGGCTGTTTATTTAACTTGACGTCCAGGTAATATCCTAATTTCTAAACATATTGCGGGACCTCTTTTCCCCTTTTCGCCGTCTTATTAAAGCTGTTCCATCTTGAAACGGTAATGTGTCTGCGAGTCCTTTTTCTTTTTTTTCTGCCTTCTTGTTTGTATCCAAGACATAAAGTCTGCCCTCTTCCAGACGCTATAACACAGAGGTAATTGAAACATAACTCACAGTAAATTGCACCCCTCCCCTCCCCCGTTAAGGGCAGGTTCACTCCTCTTTTGCTTTCTCATTTCCTCTCTAAAGTACACATACCTCAAAAAGGATATTTAAGAAAAGCAAAGCCGTCTCGGAGTATGTACATATTACGCCGGTATTGATTGCTAGAACAGGCAAGCAGTTCTCGAGCGCCTACGCAAGCAATGCTAACAGCAAGTCTTAAATTTGACTACCGCGGAGCAGGGGAAGATGCCTCCGGGGGTGAGAAATGAGACCTTTTATTGCCTATGATGGTTATGGTCAATCGAGTTTACTCAAGGAAACTTTTGTTACATTCCTTTGTGTAAGGATGCGGCTGGCGCATCGAAACACATTATCACGAAGCCGTATAAGACGTTATTTTTTTTTTCGAGTCACCGATATATTGGACAACAACTGGAATCTTGATGAAGAAGAAAGAAAAAAAACGCTCCGTGGAAAAGTTAGTGTTTTGTACAAATAAACAGAAAATTGGTAGAATGTTAGGTATTTTTTTTAGACTGCCTCGTTCTATAGCCTATTCCTTAAACTAAAATATCCCTTTCCAGTGAAGGTATTTAAACATGGGATAGGCATGCGGATCCTGAATCTGAGACGTTTGTCACGGTCAGGACTACTTGCCAAGCCGTGACTGTGTGGAGGGCATGGGCATGAAGGGGTTAATAGCACCAGGCCTCTGGATTTACTAACTTCACCCCTTAACAAGGCATAAGTTATACCAAATTAACCCCCAAATCCTGCCTGTATCCCCCCAGGTAGTCTGCCACCACTCACGATTTTGATACCGGATTCGTGAGAAATCCGAATTAGAACCTTTATCTCTATATATATATCAACCCACCCCGGGCAAACAACATATATATATATCCTGTAGAACTCAATAACAATATGGTAACGTGTTATCCTCTCTTAGGGTTTGTGGATATCGATACTAGAGCCCAAAGACAGACTTGGATTATGAATATTTTAATAACAAAAAGACAAAGATTACACAGTGCCAGAATTACAAAAAACAAGACATACAAAAGAAAAATAAAACAGCAAACAGTTCTTAAAAGCAAAAGGACTTAAATACAGGACCCTCACTCACGAGTTTCTCCAATAAGCAGGCCTGTGGGAACTCCTTAAGTCCAGATGGTTTCTTACGATGTTGTTCCAATCAGAGTATATCATGGAGTTCTGCTTTGAGGTCGCTGCATTGTCCCTAAATCAGACTTTTGCAAGCAAACGCCCCTCTGACCACATGGCTGATTATATGACACCATCCCCAAGAATCGGGTCTTTGATGTGCCAATAAGTTATGGTGGGGTAAAGGTGATGGAACCCCCCCCCCCCACTTAAGAGAGGAATGGAATTCCTATAACTAAGGATCCTTATCAGTTAGGCCATGAATCACCACAGGGGTCCTTTGGGAAGATGACACCTCTAGCCAGAACAGATACAGAGGGCATTCACAAAGAAACACATTAAATCAACCTCAGATTAACTCATTGAATGCTTAAATAAAGAAACTAACCACCTCTGCTAGGTTACCCTTCCATGCATCCACTACATTATATGAGTTAATCATGACACCTCCCCCTTTAAGATGGTGGACAGAGGAGGTCAGCACACGCTGATCTACTATGTCTGCCTAAATTCTAGTCTCCCTCTGACAAGACAAACTGTCAGCACGGGACTCCATCTGAGCAACTTGCTAAACTTCCAATCTACTCTATCTGCCGGAAGAGGAGAGTTGTGATAGATTATAACAGTGAAGTCACAACCATACAAGCATGGCTGTAACTCCTGCAAAGCACACACCATAGCTAAGCACTCTTTGTCAATCCTTGAATAAGCCTCTTCCTTTGGCGATAAGTTACTCAGATGTTTTAAGGCCTCATCCATTTGTTTCTCTGCCCTGCTTAGGATTGCTAAACGCTGCCCATTCCCAAGCAAGACAGCAAACGGGTGTCCATTGTCCTGGGCATCCGGTGTGGATCCCAGGCTCTTGGCTTCACCTACACCCACAGGGCTAAGGGTTTCTCGCTTACTGGTCAATGTAGCTGTCTTTTCGTCATCCCATTCTATATTATCCTCTATAGCTGTTGCCCCAGCATCTTGCTGGTATGCCACTACAGCTACAGGGGAAATATTCTGCTCCTCACATTGCCCACTCAGTGAAAACACAAAAGGTATAACAAGGTGTGAATTTTCCTCCCCCTCCTCCTTATCTCCAGACTTTACAGCTTTAGGGGTCTTAAGCACAGTTGAGAAACTATCCCCTTCCTGCTTCTTAACCTCCAGCACTTTAGGAGTTACATTAAGCATTTCATCTGGAGCATGAAAGCAGGGGTTTGGCTGACACACAGAAACATCACAGTCCATATATCCCTTGTTTACCCTTTGAGAAAAGTCAGTAATATGAATATCCTCAGACATCCCAACATCATGCATACTTTCTCCTGTACCCAGATCTAAGTACTCAGGTGGTGTAGACACGGTTGGGCACACATCCCCAGTCCCCTTTAGTTTTCCAGGGATACTACCTTCAGGGCATACAACTTCTAAAGGCACTTTTACAGAAGTATCCCCAGCATCCCTGAATCCCTTGGCTACCTGATCACCCATAGTCACACTATGCTTTTCAGTATCAGGGGGCATTGAACCAGAAGAGCCACTACAGATTCCCTGTTCCTGAAACTCTGCCCCTCCAAAGGTCAAACCATAATTTTCCCCTAGAGCTTGCTCGCTAGGTCTGGTCCCTTGGTGCACATCCCCCTTCATCTCTTCAGGAGACATGATCCTGGGTGCTGGTTCAGACAGGCATACCTCTGCCTTCTGGGCTCCCTCCCAGCTACCCACTACTCCCAAAGTTTCAGACAGTACCTTAGGTTGGACAGGGCTCTCTACCAGCCCTCCAGGTTTGCAGGTTTCCTCAACTGGTGCATACTGGCAAACAAGTCGACCCAGATCCTTGCCCAGCAAAACATTAACAGGAATATCCTCGGATATCCCCACCTCCCGCAAACCCTTGCCCACACCCCAATCAAGGTACACACGTGCCACTGGCACTGCAGGGCGCACCCCGCCAATTCCATGGATGGACATGGTCTTCCCAGGGATATGATCCTCCAATTTTACCATCTCAGGCCGCACCAGAGTGCAAGCAGCCCCCGTATCCCTGAGTCCCATAGTCACACGGCCACCTACAGTTACTCTTTGTAGGTTCTCCTCTTCATTCCCCTGAACCCTGGAAACAAACAAGACAGCTGGGTGTTCCTCAACTGCTACACACTGCAAATTGTCTCCTTGCGCCTCCTTTGGTCTAGCCACAAACAAAACAGGCGCAGCTCCCCCAGCTGCACCTCCATTTTCATTTGTCCGTGGAGATGGTCTCTTAGAAGGGCAGGTGGCACTCAGGTGCCCAATCTGGTTACACCGATAACACCGGCGGGTATCCCCCTGGCCCGATGTGGCCCCTGCTCTGTTGGCTAGAAAAAGTGTTGGTGATAATCTCCCTGCTGGCTTAGGAGTGGGTGGCTGGTAGGCTGCTCCTTTCCAGGTAGATGGTCCTTGTGATGCTTGTACCCGCTTGGTTGTTGGAGTACGGTTGTTGGCATAATCATTAGCCAGATCTGCCGCCTCTGCCGTGGTCTTGGGTTTTCTGTCCAGAATCCACTCTCGGGCCTCCGGACTTCGTGTCCTCAGGAACTGCTCCAGAATCATCAGATCCTCCAGGGCCTCATATGTAGTAACTTGTAGGCCTGCAGTCCATTGCCGGAAAACAGTCCGAAGCTGTCCCGCATATTCGGTGCAACTGTCCGATGTAGCTTGCTGCATCTCTCGAAACTTTTTCCTGTAGAATTCAGGGGTGAGGTTAAAACTTTTTAACAAGGCAGATTTTATGGCCTCATAGTCCTGGTCAACTTCCATTGGTAAGGAAGCAAACACATCCAGGGCTTTCCCCTTCAGACGTGGGGTTAAATACTTTCCCCACTCTTCCTTGGGCAGCTGGTACTGCCGGCACACTTTCTCAAACCCCCTCAAAAACACATCCAGGTCAGTGTCCTTTTCCAGCATTGGAAAGTGTTCCAGGCGGGGTCTGTTAGCACATCTATCCCCGTTAAGAATGCTTTGGGGAGACGGACTAGATTGTTTTAACCGTAGAAGTTCCAGCTGATACTTTCGCTCTGCTTCTCGTTCAGCAGCCTCCCTCTCTCTTTCCCCAGCCTTGTACTGCAGAATCAGTTGGAGCTTTAGCTGAGGATCCACATCCCCCAGATGTTTTAGTGCCACTTGTAACTCAGAGTCCATTACACTCAAGGGGTTAACTTTATCAGGCAACAATCCTTGATCCACAAGCTCCTCCAAAACCACATCTGCTCCTGTGTCTTGCTCCGCACTGAGTTTATCGTGTTCCAGGAGATCCAAAATCAGCTGCTCTTTGCTTTTGCCATAAATTTGTATATTCCTCTCTTGGCAAACCAGCTCCAGAGATTCTTTGGGCTGTCGTCGATATGCCTCCATAATGCAGTATGGTAGAGAAAACAAAAAAGGAGAGGAACGAACTGTTTTGCACTGTATGTCTGTAATTAGGCACTGAGTAATGTCTTTGGGAAATTACACAAAACCCATGTAATTTCTTCTAGTACTAAAATCACCAAACCGGGCAATACAAATAGCACTAAAAAACTCTAGATATCCCACCTAGCTGCCGCCAAGTTTGTCACGGTCAGGACTACTTGCCAAGCCGTGACTGTGTGGAGGGCATGGGCATGAAGGGGTTAATAGCACCAGGCCTCTGGATTTACTAACTTCACCCCTTAACAAGGCATAAGTTATACCAAATTAACCCCCAAATCCTGCCTGTATCCCCCCAGGTAGTCTGCCACCACTCACGATTTTGATACCGGATTCGTGAGAAATCCGAATTAGAACCTTTATCTCTATATATATATCAACCCACCCCGGGCAAACAACATATATATATATCCTGTAGAACTCAATAACAATATGGTAACGTGTTATCCTCTCTTAGGGTTTGTGGATATCGATACTAGAGCCCAAAGACAGACTTGGATTATGAATATTTTAATAACAAAAAGACAAAGATTACACAGTGCCAGAATTACAAAAAACAAGACATACAAAAGAAAAATAAAACAGCAAACAGTTCTTAAAAGCAAAAGGACTTAAATACAGGACCCTCACTCACGAGTTTCTCCAATAAGCAGGCCTGTGGGAACTCCTTAAGTCCAGATGGTTTCTTACGATGTTGTTCCAATCAGAGTATATCATGGAGTTCTGCTTTGAGGTCGCTGCATTGTCCCTAAATCAGACTTTTGCAAGCAAACGCCCCTCTGACCACATGGCTGATTATATGACACCATCCCCAAGAATCGGGTCTTTGATGTGCCAATAAGTTATGGTGGGGTAAAGGTGATGGAACCCCCCCCCCCCACTTAAGAGAGGAATGGAATTCCTATAACTAAGGATCCTTATCAGTTAGGCCATGAATCACCACAGGGGTCCTTTGGGAAGATGACACCTCTAGCCAGAACAGATACAGAGGGCATTCACAAAGAAACACATTAAATCAACCTCAGATTAACTCATTGAATGCTTAAATAAAGAAACTAACCACCTCTGCTAGGTTACCCTTCCATGCATCCACTACATTATATGAGTTAATCATGACAATGGAAGGTTTACTTTACCGAGAGGGTGGTAGATAAATGGAACAGCCTTCCAGCAGAAGTGGTAGAGGGTAATACAGTGGGGGGATTTAAACACGCATGGGATAGACATACGGCTCCTGAATCTAAGACGAAACCAACGACTGATTAAGGTTTGAGTCTTTACAGCAGGATGGGGGCCGACAGGGCCGATCTGTGTTTCTATATGACAGATGGGGGTCTCCATTTTCTGGTAGGGGGCTTGCTGCGTTACTGTTCCTTTGTGGTAATTACCATTAAATGTATTCACTCTGTATGTGCATGAAGATATTTAAGCGTTACATTGTATCGTATTAAATAACATTATCCAAAGTATATATTATTATATCCCCCCCAAAAAATTCCTTTTAAATATGGCTGTTTATTTAACTTGACGTCCAGGTAATATCCTAATTTCTAAACATATTGCGGGACCTCTTTTCCCCTTTTCGCCGTCTTATTAAAGCTGTTCCATCTTGAAACGGTAATGTGTCTGCGAGTCCTTTTTCTTTTTTTTCTGCCTTCTTGTTTGTATCCAAGACATAAAGTCTGCCCTCTTCCAGACGCTATAACACAGAGGTAATTGAAACATAACTCACAGTAAATTGCACCCCTCCCCTCCCCCGTTAAGGGCAGGTTCACTCCTCTTTTGCTTTCTCATTTCCTCTCTAAAGTACACATACCTCAAAAAGGATATTTAAGAAAAGCAAAGCCGTCTCGGAGTATGTACATATTACGCCGGTATTGATTGCTAGAACAGGCAAGCAGTTCTCGAGCGCCTACGCAAGCAATGCTAACAGCAAGTCTTAAATTTGACTACCGCGGAGCAGGGGAAGATGCCTCCGGGGGTGAGAAATGAGACCTTTTATTGCCTATGATGGTTATGGTCAATCGAGTTTACTCAAGGAAACTTTTGTTACATTCCTTTGTGTAAGGATGCGGCTGGCGCATCGAAACACATTATCACGAAGCCGTATAAGACGTTATTTTTTTTTTCGAGTCACCGATATATTGGACAACAACTGGAATCTTGATGAAGAAGAAAGAAAAAAAACGCTCCGTGGAAAAGTTAGTGTTTTGTACAAATAAACAGAAAATTGGTAGAATGTTAGGTATTTTTTTTAGACTGCCTCGTTCTATAGCCTATTCCTTAAACTAAAATATCCCTTTCCAGTGAAGGTATTTAAACATGGGATAGGCATGCGGATCCTGAATCTGAGACGAGGCGATTAGACGGGGGCCGAATGGGGCCGATTTGCCGGCGAATTCTTTTTTACAGCCCGTTATATACCCTGGGATTCTCACAGCAAGACCCATCTTACCAATTTTTTTCAAGTATGTTTTCCTTTAATTGTTAGTGAATCCATTTTTTTTTGTTGTTTCATCATTTTAGGCTTTCGTACTCATTTATTCTGATTTTTAATTTGATTCGTCGTCAACCGTCCAATATAAAAATCGGGGTACAGGAAACCTTTATGAATAACAGTTCATACAAATGAATGAAGGATGTGTCAGCGAAGGAATGATATCGAGAAGATATTTTTTTTTGTTTGTTTCTTAACGAGCCGGCCAAAACCCCCCCTTTTCAAGAGATAAAACGTGGGCATTTTGTTTCAAAGCAACACCGCGTTCCTAAAGCTCGACAGCCGCCAAGCCCCAAAGCTGAAACAATTGGGAATGGAATTCAAATATGCAAAGCGATAAGAAAAAGCCAAGTGCCATTTCTGTTACAGGAATAAAAGGAAAGAGGCAGGAGATCCATCATCAGCAGAACATTCGTCTTTTCTTTCCAAAACTTTTTTTTTTAACGTCTGAAAGGTGCATTTTTTCCATACAAAAAAAAAAGCATTGCCGGTCAGGTAAATGTACATTATTTTTGTAGCGTTAACTTTTGTTTGGGGGAAAAAAAAAAAAACTTGAATTCCATCACAGAGAATTGGATCAGAGACGCCTTTTTAAACTGGAAATCGCAAGCTTACGGGTTAAAAAAAAAAAGGAAAAAAATTGAACGGGACAGTTTAATGTCTTCGGCAGCCTCATCAAAGAAGAATCCATATTAAAGTGCTTTGTGGGTAAGATGTTTGAAAAAAAATAAACGTACCTTATGGAGAAGGCCATAGTCCGCCATCTGTGCCACTGGCTGCGTAAATCTCATGAGACCTCAATGTCCTACCCCGCCACCGGGAAGCTCGCAGAGCCAGTGCTGGAGCTTGCTTTAAAAGGTGCGCCGTGTCTTTAAGACACACAGCGCCGGGATATGGCATCATAGTCTGACGGACAGTATCTAAAAGGTCATGTAGCCTATGGAGGCTGTGCTGACAGGACACATACGTGTGAATGGGCCGGTTGGGTAGATCAAAGCTATCCCCTGTAACCGGTCCATTGAGAGGCTGGACACTGCCACCCCCCTGGACCGGCTGTCCTGGGCCTAGTCAGCCTAGGCCGGGATACATCCCTGTGCACAGCAAACAGCTGGGGTTGGGGAAAGGGGAAAATGCATATGGAGGGATTCTGTAGAATTCTAAAGGGGCCACTCGGCTATAAAGTGCATGAAAGCGTGTATGATGGCTGGAGTGTCCCTTTAAAAGAAAACAGACTAGATGCATGCAGCCACCAGAAGCTTTGTACAATATGTTCAGCTATCATTGAGATTTTAAGACTGAGGGGATATATTCATGAACTCACGAGACATATGGGGCACTCTGGACCCTTTTGGATATTGAAAATATCACTCAAAATATGGAAACTTCCCAGGGTGTGCTACCCAAGCCCCCCTCTTCCGTGGTGGAGATAGCTATGCATGGGGACACCAGAAAGTGGCAGGGAAAAAAAAGTAGGCGGACTGTGGGTGGGGAGGGGGCGTGGTGAAAAACCCTCCTCGGCTTGGAGAAAAATAGAAATTGAGCCAGAGACCCGATGAAGCAGAGCTTCACCTGCAGACTCTGCGTCATACACATAAAGTACAGTTGAACATCACCATCTGTGCTAAATGCAGAAACATAGAATATGAAGGTAGAAAAAAAACAATGAGACTCTAAACAGAACATCACAAACACATAGTCTAAGCAATCAAAACCAAGCATACCCAGCTAATTCCATTAAAAAAAAAACACCTATCAGAGGCTTAAATGTTGGGGCATATATTGGTTAGCCCATCACTACATCAAAGAACCTCAATTGCGGCGAGTCCTATCTGAGTTAAAATGACTGTGTTGCTTACCGAGGAGCTGAATCAGTGGGACTGCACCTTAATCCACTGAGACTCTCAAGCAATTTAAAGCCTTCTCTGGACGCCATTAATGAGACTTTGGCATTAGACTTAATATTAGTAGTTAATAGTAACAGATTTACAGAAGTAGATCACACTGGGCAGGGGCATCACTAGGTGGCCCTTACTCTCTAGGGGCTGCTAAATGGTGTAAGTGTGGCCAATGAAGAAAGCATAATAAAGCACTTTATGAGTATAGATTTTAAAAAAACAAACATAAAGTAAAATATTTGACTTGGGGAGAAGCTGCAGCTCCACAACCACAGCTCAGCACCTCCTCCATGTTCCAATGATTATCGCCACTGATTAGCTGCTTGAAGCTGCCGATTAAAAGTGTGTGGGGGTCTAAGGCTACCCCTGTGCACAGAGGGGTCTCATTAGATGCCCCCCCCAAGTAATGTTTGCTGAGCCAGTGTCAGGAGATGTGTTTGCAAGAGAGACCACACATGGATTTAAAGAGACCTCTCAGCTAATGTGTCTATGATGGCCAGAGTGTCCCTTTCACAGAGGGTTATTGTTCAGTGAGATATGTTCTAAAAAGGAGTAATAATTAGGTTGGTTTTCCCTTCACTTTATTATAGTTCTCCGAATGATAGCAGTCCTTATATAGTCCAGTATATAAAGAACCAATTAGTCTAGAAATGTTAATTGTGGTCAATTTAATGCCCCGAATTTCACACCGCAGAGCTTTTAATAATTACTATTTTTACAGTATAGTGGCCCAGAAATGGGGCACCGTAATTTTGTAAAAAAAAAAAATCTCACCCTTTCAAAATTAATTGCTTCCCCCCCAAGTTCACTTTGAATTAATAATCACAATAGCTGTTATTTTTTTTTTTTTTTGAAACTGAATTTTTATTGAGATCAGACATAAAAATAACACAAGTATCCACCATGCAATGCATAGGAGTAAATACATAAAGAAAAAGAACAGAAAAAACAATGCGCATTACAATTGGACATTACTACAAGTATACCGCCATACAATGCGGAAAAACAGTGTAGAAACATCATATGGGTATAATATGTATACAATATGTCACACAGATCTCGGATTTTACATTTTTAGGAACAGGGAAGGGGAAGGGACGGGGGAGGGAAGGGGAAGGGACGGGGAGGGAAGGGGAAGGGACGGGGGAGGGATAGGGAGGGGAAGGGGAAGAAAGGAGAGAGAAAGAGAAACAAAAAAAAAAAAAAAAAAAAAAAAAAAAAAAAAAAAAAAAAAAAAAAAAAAAAAAGGAAAGATCAAGAAGAAGAAAGCTGTAGAAGAAAGAGAAGAAGCCCAAAGGTAATCAAGATGCCAGAGTCGCCTTCCGATACCAAACAGTCCGCAAATCCTTCAGGATATAACCCCTAGGCATAGGGCAGAATGTAGCAGTATAATACTCATCCCAGGCCGCCCAAGTGTCATGGAAAATATGTGGAGTGTTAGAGGCGGAATGCGCCATCTGTTCATAAGTACGGGTTGTAGTAAGCGCATACAAGACGTCCTGAATCGTGGGAGGGAGTGGGTTCTTCCACTTACGCGCAATGCAAACCTTGGCTGCGATCAAGACATGACCCAGTAGTTTACGCAATGGGGAGGCTAATGACGGGGGAAACATATCTAACAACGCAATCTCCACCTCGGCCGCTATTGGAATATGCAACAATTCCACTATGAGATGAAAAACAGCCGTCCAGTAGGGTTTAAGCACAGGACAGCCCCACCATACATGGAGCATGGAGCCCACTTCCCCGCACTGTCTCCAGCACAATGGGGAGGAGGAGGGGAACATTTTAGCTAGCCTGGAAGGAACATAATACCACCGAAATAGAACCTTCCTATTGGTTTCGAAGTGAGTAGCATTCTTTGAGACCCCCTGAAACGAGGAGAGGGCATGGTACCAAGTTTGAACATCATATTCCCTGCCAAGTTCCCTCTCCCACTGTAGCATAAATGGAAGTTTGTCATCAGACCCGTGACCCAACAGAGCGGTATAACAAACCGAGATGGCCCCCGGAACACAAGGGGCTTTCAGGCAAAGCCGAACGATCGGGGAGTCAGGACAGGAGGCAGGGAGGTCCCTCAGATGCTGCGAAAGGACGTGCCGAACCTGTAGATACTTAAAGAAATCACGACTGGGCAGGGAAAAAGTACTCTGCAGGTCCTGGAAAGAACGTAGACGACCCCCGGAGAGCAAGTGGGATACCGAAGTGACACCACAACGTATCCAATTATCTAAGTGGACATGAGGGATAACGGGTTTCAACGAAGACAATGGGGCGTGCCCGAGAAGGTGATCAGGAAACCGCAACATGGATTTATGTTTGTCCCACACTGCCAGCGAGAGCGAGGTCGTGGGTAAGGCATCCGGCAGTGGAGGTCTAGAATTCTTAGGAAGCCACAGAAGATCTCGTAACAAAAATGGGGAAGTAAACAAGGATTCATGGTCCACCCAGGCCACCCTAGATGGATCTGAAAAGAGAAGAAGGGTTTGAGCCAGGTTGGAGGCAAGATAATAGAGCCTGAGATTAGGAATACCCAAACCACCAAGTAATTTAGAGCGCTGCAAAATATGATACGGAAGCCGGGGCCGTTTGTGGAGCCAAAAAAATTTAGACAGTCTGGTTTGCATCGTGCGAAAAAATCCAGAAGGCAAAGCTATGGGCAAAGTCCGATAGAGATAAAGCAATTTGGGGAGGGAATTCATTTTGAAAGAGACAATACGGCCAAGCCAGGAAATCTCCAGTTTTGACCATCTGTGTAAATCGTCACAGATTTTATTCCAAAGCGGTAGAAAGTTGGATTTAAATAAGGAACTAGCCGACTTAGTAATGCGGACCCCCAAATATGTAATAAAGTCCGTACGCCAAGAATAATGAAAAGTCCCGGACACGGCGCCAATCACCGAAGTCTCGTATCCTATATTAAGAGCCTGCGTTTTATGCCAATTAATTTTGTAGTACGAGAGATTACCAAAAGTAGACAATAACGCATGCAAATTTGGAAGAGAAATCGTTGGATTAGTGAGTGTCAGGAGGACATCATCAGCGTACAGACAAATTTTAGAGTCAACGGAACGAATGGGAAATCCCGCAATATCGGGGTGATCTCTGATGGCAATCGCCAGCGGTTCCATGGCTAGAGCAAACAAAAGCGGCGAGAGCGGGCATCCCTGGCGGGTACCATTGCTAATAGCGAAGGGCTCCGAAAGAAAGCCAGAGGTATAGACTCGCGCACGGGGCTGGTCGTAGAGAACAGAAACTGCGGTAACGAATTTCTCCGGTAAGCCAAAAGCCCTCAACGTAGAGAGCAGATACCCCCAATGAATGCGGTCGAAAGCTTTCTCCGCATCCAAAGAAAGCATCACACAAGGTGTATTAGTAGATTTCGCGAGATGGGTAATATTAATAATGCGCCTCGTATTATCAGACGGTTGACGACCTAAGATAAAACCGACCTGATCATTGCGGATCAAGGTAGGAAGCAAGGTATTCAAACGGTTAGCAAGCAATTTGGAATAAAGCTTAAGATCCGTGTTTAACAGGGATATAGGTCTATAATTTCCACAAGCCGAAGGGGACTTCCCGGGTTTAGGGATGGTGACTACATAGGCTTCAGACATTTCACCAGGGAGGGGTGTAGACTCCAAGAAACAGGAAAAGAGATCACTTAAGCGAGGAGCCAAAATAGATTTAAATTTTTGATAATAAAGATTGGAGAAGCCGTCTGGACCTGGGGCTTTATGAGACTTCAAGCCGGCAATGGTACGCTCTACTTCATCAGGTAAGGGCGGCGCCACCAAAGCCTCCCACTGATCTGCAGGAAGCCGAGGGATCGGAAGAGAGGAGAGGAAATCAGCAATCGCCTCCGAACGCGGTTGCGGTAAGTCCGCCTGTAGACGGAGGTTATATAAGGAGTCATAATATTTCGCAAACAGATCAGCGATGTCTTTTGGATTATACACCCTCCCACCCTGAGAAGTCTGCAAATAATGGGTAGTACAGGCAGACGTCTGGAGTCGGAGCCTGCGAGCCAACAAGGAATCAGCTCTATTCCCCTTTGCATAATACTGCAGGTGAAGCCGACGTAACGCGAATTCCGTGTAATGTAGTTGAAGTTTATGTAATTCAGCTTTAATCTCTCGTATCTGATCCTGAGTGTCTTTGGACCAAGACGCTTTATTGGTAAGCTCCAAGGACACCAGACGGTCAGTAAGTTCTGAGATCGTGCGTAATCTCTGCTTCTTTTGAGCAGACGCAATTTTAATAAGATGACCCCGTATGACTGCCTTATGGGCAAGCCATAGGGTAGAGGGCGAAATCTCCGGAGTGGCATTGGTCCGAAAATACTCGGCAAGCGCGTCCGCAACATCCACGCATACCTCCGTCTGTTGCAAGAGACTTTCATTAAGGCGCCATCGGGCTGATGGTGACAAGGAGGGACCGTTGACCAGGGAAATCCACACAGGAGCGTGGTCAGACCACGATATATGACCTATCTCTGCGCTTTGAATCAACTGCAAGACCTCACCATCTACCAAGAGCATATCAATTCTGGAATAACTTGAATGAACATTCGAGTAAAAAGAAAAGTCCCTACCTAAAGGGTGTACTACCCGCCAAGCGTCAAAAAGGGAGTGTTGATGAAGCAAATCTTGGAATTTTTTACCTTGGTCCGTCAGTGTCTTCAAATATCTAGTAGACAATTTGGCGGAAGAGTCCAAGGAGGGAGTAGAAACGAGATTAAAATCTCCTCCAGCAATCACTCTACCCTGCCTCAGCCTGTGTAGTTTAGTAAATACATGATCACAGAAAGCGGTCTGACCGGAATTAGGGGCATAAAGATTAAGGATAGTATAAGTAGTACCGTCAATGCAACCCCGGACAATAAGGTAGCGACCCTTCGGGTCACGGGTCTGAGACAACAACTGAAAGTGAACTTGTCTACTAATAAGTATAGCTACACCCATAGTCTTGTTGGCAGCGCGCGCATGATATTCTAGGGGATAATATTTGGACGCCAGTAATCGTGCTTGGGATTTAGCGAGGTGGGTCTCCTGAATCAACACCACCGTAGCCTTACGCGTTTTGAGCTCCTGAAACAGCATCCGACGCTTATGTGGGGTATTTAATCCCCGAGCATTAATAGAAAGGAAGGTAATTTGCATCTTGGTACAGTAGCAGTGGCAACTGGATAACGACCGACTGACCTAAGTGGCAAAGAGAAGAAAAAATAGAAAGAGAGAAGAGAAGGAGAGAAAAAAAAAAAAAAAAAAAAAAAAAAAAAAAAAAAAAAAAAAAAACCAACAACAAATAAATGAATAAATAAACAAAAAAAAAGGGGGGGTGGGGGAGGAAGAGGGGGAGGCAAGAAGGGAAGGAAACAAAGGAATTGATAAGAAAAGCAAAAGCACTTCAAGAAACACACAATTTGCGCACAACCTCAATGGTTATACAGAACGATGTGCTCAAGAAATACAGTGAACCGTATGTGGGGGCAAAAAACCAGCAGTGGCTAGGACTAGCTGGCACACAGGCGAGACAATGTTAAGAAAACGAAACATTTCTCCGGGCATCCGGAAGACAGTATAAGGGAAATAATCAGAAGAAAGAAACCCCGAACAATAAAAGGCATGAGAACCAAAACAATGCATTTATACAGAATCGTAAGATTCCCACGGAAATGAACAGGCAGCAAGTACAACCAGGTGTAAAAGCATGCATAGAAACACAAAACCTTAAAGTATACCGTGTGAGACCCCCCCTGCCAGAGGGAAAAGGAAAGAAAAAAAAAAAAAAAAAAAAAAAAAAAAAAAAAAAAAATACATAACCCAGCAGGGAATAAACATGTGTGTGTGCATGTGTGGTACAGAAGCGCCGCTAAGAGGAATCACGTGCTACAGAACTCAGAAAGCCTGTTCAAGGCACGTAGCACATTAAATATGGATACGAAGACATTCGAAATGAGCGGAACAAACAACAAAAAAAAAAAAAAAAAAAAAAAAAAAAAAACCCCCGCAGGGAATAAACATGTGTATGTGTATGTGTGGTGCAGAAGTGCCGCTAAGAGAAATCACTTGCGACAGAACTCTGAAAGCCTGCTCGAGGCATGCAGCACAGTATATAGGGATACAATGGTATGCAAAATGAGCGGAACGAAAAAAAAGAAAAAAAAAAAAAAAAAAAAAAAAAAAAAAAAAAAAAAAAAAAAAAAAAAAAAAAAAATTAAAAATAAATAAATAAATAAGGAATAAACCTATGTGTGTGTGTGTGTGGTGCATAAGCGCCGCCAAAATAAATCTCGTGCGGCATAACTCAAAAAGCCTACTCGAGGCACGTAGAAATAGATACGAATAGGAAATAAACGTGTGTGTGGGTGTGATGCATATGCGACGCAAACAAAAATCTCGCGCGGCATAACGTAGAAAGCCTACTCGAGACATGGAGAACATTAAATAGGGATAAACGACAATCGGAATGAGCGCAAAAAAAACAAAAAAACAGGTGTGTGTGTGTGTGTGTGTGATGTAAATGTGCCGTTAAAAGAAAGCACATGCGAGATGAGAGTAGCACGTGTGAATGTAGTGCACAAGCGCCCCAGGAGAGTCAACATCGTGTATGTGGTGCACCAATGCCATAGAAATCTGAGTAGCATGGGAAAATTACGTTGTAAGACCCCGCGGCACACGTGGCGTGTGTACATGTATGTAAAAAAACAAAACAAAAGTGCCGAACATCGAAAAAACAACATAAAAAAAACAAAAAAACATCAGAAATGCACTAAGCACAGGTAAGAACCGCAACTATCCTTAGGAAACAGTCCAAAGAGACCCAATTTCGGCAAGAATAGGAGGCTTATCTGAAAGTCACGTAGACGCAGGTGAAAGCCTCGACGGCGAAACAGATGGCACCAGAGCAGCCTTCGCATGAGAGCGGGAATGATGTTGCTTCGTTGTCCGCTTTCTGCTGGGCCTCGCCACGTCCTCGTCAGTGGGTGAACGTCGAGGAACAGGTGTAGAATCCATTTGGTCTATCGCCGTGACGTCTTCGTGGACTAAGTGCCACTGTTGCAGCAAATAAAGCCCCTCCATAGGTGTGCAGGCAATATGAAGAGACCCATTCCTGGTAATGAGGATCTTCGTGGGAAAGCCCCATCTATAAGAGATGTGGTTTTTTCGCAAGGCCAAGGTAATTGGAATGAAGGTGCGGCGTTTAGCGAGAGTGGCAGCAGAAAGGTCCGCAAAAATGTGTAGGTGCGCGTACGGTGCTGGAAAAGAGGAACGCTGACGGGCCTGTTGCATAACAGCCTCCTTAGTTGAAAAATAATGGAGTCGTAAAACCACATCCCTGGGAACCGTGGACGGCAGGTTCTTCGGTTTCGGCACCCGATGAGCTCTATCAAGCCGAAGGTCCGAGTCCGAGGCGTCAGGTAAGAGCGTGACAAAAAAAGAGTGTAGGTATGTATGCAGGGATTCGGCTGTTACCTCCTCAGAGACGCCTCTGATCCTTAAATTGTTGCGCCGAGAGCGGTCCTCGATATCGGCCATCTTAGCAAGCAGCGCAGCATAATTATCTTCCAACGCATTGTGCCTGTCGACCAGCTCGTTAAAGGTAGAGGAAAAGTCCGAAAATTTCTGCTCCATGTGGTCAGTACGCGCTCCCAAATGTGCCAAATCCTGCTTCAAGTCCGAAAGCATATCCTTAATGGCTCCTGTCATAGAGGATTGCATGGAATCCAACATGTGTCTCAGGATCCCTGGGGTCACGGGAGCATCAGGATCGAGGTCAGTATCCACATCAGCGTGTTCAGGCTGTGATGGCGGGAAGTCGTCGCCATCTTGGTCTTCAACCCCCGGCCTGGTGCGCTTGGGAAAATAGTGTTGCAGCTTGCTCGGGGTCTTCTTCACATGTTTGTGAGACATCTTCCCCGCTTCAGGAATCCAGAAGCTACTTGGAGAAGACTTTGCCCGGTAAAAATCTTGTATTTAGCCGCGGTATCGCTCGTGTGCTGGCGGAGCTCGTCTCTCACACGTCCATGCAGCTCCGTTGCCAGGCCACGCCCCCAGCTGTTATTTTTTAATGTTTATTGAGACGCAACACTTGTCACAAACTCTATTTCCGCAACAATGTGGCACAAATGGCATTCATTATGGAGACCGGGAATACGCTACAACTAATACAATTAACTGAACATGCTAAAATCTCTTTCCTATTCATTAGATAACAATTACTTCGAAACAAGAGTTCATGTTCTTTATTATGTTTGATGAGACACAGTTTTAATGAATACGATCTCAGGAATTGCCCAAAAAATGACTGAGTATGTTTTAATTAATAGGGTCAGAAAAATGGATGAAGCTTATGTACTAACTAGCACGTCAGAAGCCTCAACCACGCTTATCTACCAAGCCTTCCGTATCTACATATTCTAGTAGCGATGGTGGCATTCTCCAGTGGAAGTTTGCCGTATAACCAGCCATCATTCATAGAGCAAAGGGAGATTTATACCGGGAACTTCATATTGGTTTTCTTCGGTCACCACCTTGGCCAGCCATGTCCATTTGTAGAAGACACAAGAAGTTAGATGCTCCTCAATATAGAATGAAAAGAACCAGATGCTGATCAGGTAATGTAAAGGAAACAAAAAAAATATGGAAACCCTAAAATAACCAAGATCACCTTCTCTTTAACCCCTTAAGGACAATGGGACTAAACCCATTGAAATCAATGCATTTTGAGCCCGTACATGTACGGGCTTTGTCATTAAGGGGTTAATATCCAACATGAAATGGGAAAGGCATAAGGGTTTGTTAGTGTCATGACCATCAAGCTGGAGAAAGAAGCCGCAATGCACAGGTTGCTGAGAAGTCAAGGTGAAGGCAAGCTGAATTAGGAAGAGGGTTGAAGCCGGGAGACAGGCTATAGGTCGGGACATCGGAAACCAGGTATAAATCGAAATAAATATGGTAAACTGGAAGCCCTAGAGAAGTCATAAGGCAGCGGAGAGGTGCCACCAACTGATGTATGTGACCGGATACAGTTCTGACAGTCAGGGATTCAATCCACCAATATGAAGACACTTCAACAAAGATCTTCAGCTACAAGAATTACCTAATGGCCAAAAACTCTGTAAGCCTTGTCTCTACCAATGGGGGGGCTCAAGGTACCAAGGAGGCTCCAATATTCAGAATGCACGGAATCCTAATAGAAAGTCTGTGACCAAGACTATCAACCATGTTGGCACAAGATTCAGGAACATATCTATTACTGTAAGGAACCATCCTTATGCTTGCCGGAATTTACAACTGTTATAAACGTCATCAATAGAAACATAGACAAGGACTATCTAATCTGCCCGTTTCTCCTGCTGTAACGACTCAAACCTTAATCAGTCGTTGGTCTCGTCTTAGATTCAGGAGCCGTATGTCTATCCCATACATGTTTAAATCCCCCTCGCTGTATTACCCTCTACCACCTCTGCTGGGAGCCTTCTCCATTCATCTACCACCTTCTCGGCAAAGTAAAACTTCTTTACATTCGATCTAAGCCTCTGATGCTCCTGTTTTAGGTTATGGCCTCTTGTAACATTTCTCCTCCTTTGAAACAAACTTCACTTCAGTCCTTTAAATCCCTTTATGTATTTATATGTCTCTATCCCACCTCCCCCCCCCCCCCTCTTTTCTCTCCTCCAACCCGGACATATTGAGATCCCTTAGTCTTTTGTTTTAATTTTTGGACTGAAAAGCATTCACCGTTGTATTTGTCCTCCTCTGAACTGTCTCCAGAATGTCAATATTCTTCTAGAGACGGAGTCTTCAGAACTGTAAGCAATACTCATTGCGGAATCGCCTCCTCCTTCCATCTAAGGCAGCGAAACGCGTCTAGCTTTGTGCTTTTCTCTCCCACCTAATATGCTTGTATGTACTTTACTACACATTGAATCAACTTATATATATATATATATATTATTTATTTCTCTGTTTATTGTCCATGGAAATGTGTTAAAAAATACCAAATTCATTGCTTATGCCCCCCAAATTGCCCGAATGAGTTTAACAATTTCCAAACGTGCTTCACTTTATTCTTCTGTAGTTTATGGAGAGGTGCCAAGACGAAATACAAAAAAAAACAATGACCCTTCCTTATTATTTCAGAAGTTCTAATCATTTAATTAATATCATTCTTGAAGACTCTGCATTTGATAACATATGCATTTGTATATTTCATTAATTGTCCAAAACTCCCACAAGCCCAACTGTTCTTCTGTGTATCTCTTAGATATTCTAAAGTATTATGTTTTACGTGTAAAATTGTTTCCTCTGGTCCCATAATTTATTATCTGTGGGTTTTGGAACATGCGGTCTTAAATAAAGAGGAATTCTCCTATGCATCAGAAAGAAACAGGATTCTTTGATGAAAGCTGAAAGCTCTTTTAGTGCCACCTGCTGGCCAGAATTATAACTTCAGTTTATAGGATATATTTTCTAAAGAGATTCATGCAAATCTGTTCTGTTAACTGTAACCGTATCATATCATTCGGGGGGGGGGGGGGGACTAAAAATCCTTCTTGTTGTGCAGGTGATCTCTTAAGTGCTATTTATGGTGAAAGAATAAAATGTTTGTGTGTCTATATATATATATATATATTTATTTAATGTTAAAGCATACATTTTTTTTTAAATTCTCCTCCGCATGCTGCATCTATATGTTATACATATAAATTAAAATGCATGCCCTTTACCTGTATCGTGAAAAGGTTTTGTTATTTTATTTGATATCGGTTCATAGCTGCAAACATGAACATAGTTCTTCAGACATGCGGCATTTGTTAACATCCCTATGGCCTGTGCATAAAAACCAATGATATGTGTCTTCAGATGCACAAGCGGTATATAGGAACTCTCAGGGCTGGCTCGGGAGTCTGTCCGTTTTTCCTGCTGTAAAGACTCAAACTTTAATCAGTCGTTGGTCTCGTCTTAGATTTAGGACCCGTTTGCCTATCCCATGCATTTTTTAATTCCTTCACTCTACCACTTCTGCTCAGTGGCTGTTCGATTTATCTACCACTTTTTTCCATTTCCATTCCATCTAAGCCTCTGACCCTCTAGTGTTAGAATCTGGCCTCTTGTTCTAACATGTCTCCTCATTTGAAATAAACTTCCTTCCTGTACCTTGTTACTTTCCACTCATTCCCTACCCATTTCCCTGCCACTCCACTAAAAGCTGCCTTTAGTTATCAAGCCTTGCCTCTTCCCATAGGTGTTTTTAGTCACATTTACCCCCTCCATACCACATAGCAGGGGAAGGGGGAGCACTTGGTGTTGGCCCCACGTTATTTATTTTTTTAATTTTCTGCAAGGACATGCAACCCTAAATTCTTGGAGTTTCAGGTGAGTACATGCAAGTTCACTGAAAAGAGAGCAAGCTGGAGCTGGACTTAGTCTGGGTACTAAAGGATAAAAACAAGCTGAAGAAGTAAATTAAAAAACAATGTTTCATGTAAGATGCTGCTAGAGATAACAGGGAAATCCTTACATGGTAATGAAATATCAGACAACATAAAAGTAATTCAGCACCTAACTATATAATGTAGAGTAAATCTGAATGGTAGATACTACAACGGAATCTCATTGGTATCCCTAAGTACCCATTTGCATTTAAGCTCACATAACTGGCTTCCTCAGGGATCAAATGGAAATGGAGATGAGAGGAAATAGGTAAAATTCGGTTAGTGGAAGTGTCCTCTAAATCCTATTGGTGGATTCACATCGAGCTTGCATGCACTTGCCTGTAACTCAGAAAGTGTTAGCTTGTGACTGGAGTTGAATATGGTCTGTTAACATTTACCTGGACTTACCACTCAACTTCTTATTGAGTAGACCCAAAAATAAGGGAACAGTAATTAATTTTCTGCTCCCCTGCATATGAATTGGTGCAAGAGATGGGAGATTCACTAATCGCCTTTACTAAACTGTTGGTGCTGTGGATATATTATTTGCAGTAGTAGTTCTTCTTTACCTTTATATGTGTGGGATTTGATCTAAACCCAGTTCCACCTTCAAATCCCTTGATATGTATCCTGAATCTAACTCAAGCTGACATATTGGAAGATTCTTGTGCAGACTTGGCTTTTTCGACCAACTTAAGTTAATTCCCATAACACAATTAGAATGTAACTAAAACAAATAGAAAGCACTCAGAACTACACAGCTGCTCAACTATAAAAAAAAATCCATGCCTGGGAACTCATCCAGATACATGGGTGAATCCCTGCTTACCTGGGTCTCAAGGTCACCCTCCTCTTTCTCCAGACAGGGGATAAGTGTTTAGTCATGACCTAGTAAATTCCCCTCCACCCCTAACCAATTTCATGATATCTGGGCCTAGGCTTGCCCCTGTGAGAGGCTAGTCCCATCCTCTTAGTTTGGCTAACCTTGCCCTCTCACAAAGCCATACCTTTGAAAGAGGGAGAGCTCTTGGTAGCCTTCCCAGGAAAACTTCCAGGTATGTGAAGAAGACCTTCCCGTTTCAAGTACCGATTTACACACAGAGCCGGCCTTAGGCATTGTGGCGCCCTGTGCGGACTACTCCTCTGGCGCCCCCCCTCACTACCCCCCCTCTCTGCCCCTTCAAACTACCCCCCCTCTCTGCCCCTTTAAACTACCCCCCCTCTCTACCCCTTCAAACTACCCTCCCTCTGCCCCTTCAAACTACCCCCCCTGCCCCTTCAAACTACCCCCCCTCTGCCCCTTCAAACTACATCCCCCCCTCTGCCCCTTCAAACTACACCCCCCTCTGCCCCTTCAAACTACACCCCCCCTCTGCCCCTTTAAACTACACCCCCCCTCTGCCCCTTCAAACTATACCCCCCCTCTGCCCCTTCAAACTACACCCCCCCCTCTGCCCCTTCAAACTACACCCTCCCCCTCTCTTACCTTGTTGCCGGAGTCCTGCGGTGAGAGCGGGAGGCATCCGTCTTCTCGCTCTGCCGCAGTGCCGGCATTTCATGTTGAGCACCGGAAAAGTCCAGCGCTCAACATGAGATGCCGGCACCGTGACAGAGTCACGGAGAGTAAGGGGCGCCGAGCGGTTGCTGAGACCTTCACGAGCAACCACTCGCCGCCCCTGCCCGGGACTTAGATTTAAGCATCGTTTTTTAATTGTTTTTTTTAAAACTTTATTTAACATGAATGATGTTAAATAAAGTTTAAAACAAAAAACAAAAAAAAAAAAACGATGTTTTAAGTCCCGGGCAGGCGCCCCTGCAACCATGGCACACCCCTAAGGCCGGCTCTGTTTACACATACCCCATCAACGACCGAAGAATACTTTGTTACATTGTTTCCATTCGTGTGTTCCAAATGGTTCACAAACCAGCTTATAAAACGAAGACATTTTTTTGTACTTAGTATCTAAAAATAAGGTACATGAAGATACGAAGGATATTGCGCATTGGATGAAAAAGTAAAAATGACTCCGGCGGCCCCAAAATGACCCATTCAAAGATATATTCATAAATACTGAATCATTCACTGTGTATTTCTTAAAGCGTTTTTTATTTTCTGTTTTCTCACATACAGACTCGAGGCTATATTTGTCTACCTTCGCTGCTATTCTCACCTTCCTACAGTATGAATGTTTCATCGAAAATATCAAAAGCTCGCGAACAGGCAGGAGTTTGTCACGAATACCAGGGAAAGCAGCGGCTCTGTCGAGGAAGGACATGCTAGCAACAGTCTTCGGTTTAATGAGCCATCCGCTCGAATCGCTAAAATCTCTTAAGGTTCAGGGTAGGAGTACGATACAAGTTTAAGTCATGAATATTACATATACCAACTTTTATTATCTGAAAGAAATTGTCCCCGTTTTCCAGACTCACTAGGATTGCCCCAGGCAGAATTTTCTTATACATTATGGTGAGACAGTGTTAGGATTTTCATGGTGTTTTTTTTTTTTCTTCTTAAATATAATACAATATGACATTATATTAAAAATAAAAAAAGTTAAAAAGTGTTAGTTTTTAAAATACAGTACCTTGGGAACTTTATTTAGGAAAAAAAATGCCAAAATCTAAAAATGTTTCATGGGAAAAAAATAAATAAATAATCCAAATATGAGAAGGACAAAATTGGACGAAACGCGTTGGAACATCAATGCAAGCAGAGACATGTGGATGAAATACGGAACATTACAGAAAAACAAGGCAGACTCATTTGCATGTTTGTGGGATTTTACTGAGGTTCTAAATAGAATACATTATTTAAATAAACTTTATATATATATATATATATATATATATATATATATATATATATATAACTTCCTCCTCTTTTTATTTAGATTTCAGTGGTGGAGAACATTGGGGCGTCAGTATGCAAAACATTGTAGAGAGTTATAATCTTCAACAGTAAACATGCAATATTGTTAACTTTGAAATTGAAATTAATTAATAATGATTGGTGATGTTTTGCTATTGGGTGTGAAAGGTGGTTACTTGTTTCGTAATAAAATTGTATTGGCTGTGAAAAGGTTAACCAGTCACTGGTATACTAGACTTGTGCATTAGTTTTTTGTCATCCATACAATGAACGAACGAATGAATGCAACATTGGACGAAAGAAACAAAAATGAATTTGCACAATACAAAACTCTCTGTTCGTTCTTTCATTGCCGTGGCCGCCATTTTAACTACACCTAGAATTGATTCCAGGCCCAAACTGGCCACCTGAAACACAAGGCATATGCTGGGTAGGCCACTGGCTAACAGAGTCCCATATTCACCTGATCTGCCATGCCAGCCAGGACCGATTTGAAGCTCTGGTTGGCCCTTGACAAAATATAATAGTGCCCCCCCACACACACCAATAACCACCACATCCATACTGACACATTTATACATGCACATTCATGCTGACACACACATACATACCTACACACACCTACACACACCTACACACACATTCACACACATTCATGCTCACACTCAAGCACTTATACACTCTCACTCTAACATACAGCCAGGCATTCATACTCCCTTCATTACCCTCTTCCTCCTTCCCTTACTCACTTATTTACGTCAACCAAAGCTGTGTGCAAAAAAAGATATAAAAAAAAGAAAGAAAATCCTTGGAACGTGCATTCGGTTGTAGACGGGGCCCAGCCTTGTATAGATTTTTTTCACAAATATTAGGAAAGTGTGTCCTTTTTCTGAACGTGGCTCACTGGTCACATTTTGTTAAATACAAATCCTAGGTAAATACTTCAGGAGGATCTATAATTTAGGAAGAACATAATTACATACAAGTTCCAGACTCAGAATGAAGTGCATTAGCGTGCATTTTTTATTCTAATATGAGCTCAGCTCACATATATGCAAATTGAGTTGACGTGTTCTACTGCTGATCCAGGTCTAGCCTAATAAAGGATCTCCCCAGCCATGTAGAATGCAAAAAGCACTTTAATGGAGTTAGTAACTGAGATTTCTGTCTTATTTGCCTTCTACCGCCTAAAAAAAGGTTACTTTAGTATTAGAATGACAGCACTTGCTCTGTAGAACTCCCATCTAAATCAATGCAGACTCAGCACCCATTGAAATCGAAGGTGTAGCGACAGCCAATTACCTGTGTCCTACCAAAACCCTGATCCTCAGCTAGCATGTGTGTGATTGGCTGCCACTAGTGATTTTAATAGGAAAGCTACAGAACATGTGAAGGAAGCGTACTTAAGTATGCTTCCTGCTTACACTTTATGGTCTCAGCAGAGACAGCCAAGAGAGGCAGGAAAATGAGACGGAATAATATTTTTCTGACCGCTCTTCCTAAGAATGGATTTCATTTTGCATTTAAAAAAAAGGGCTTGTCTTTCCTGCCTTGCTGCCACAACCACAAAGGATTCTGGGTAGGTGTATGCAAATACGGTTACTAGACAGCAAAACTCAGGAAAGAGGTGCCAGCAGTAGTGCAGTAGGACATTTGCTCTCAAGGGATCCATGTATAAAGTGGATGTAGAGGCAAAAGGTGATCATTGTTGACCTTATTTGCATGCGCCTACCCAGAATCCCTTGTGGTTGTGGCAGCACCATGAGATTTCTGAGGGAAAAACAAGCCTTCTGGCGTGTCTGGTGTCTGTAGATGAGTGTTTAATAATACTTCTACTAACCCCTTAATTTTAGTGGAAGGGTTTTCCATCACCTTTACCCCACCATAACTTTTGTTGTTAGTGGAATATGATGGCGCAATATAAATAATAAATAACAATACATTATCTTGTATAAAAGAGTACTGGACTCCGTGCTAAATGGACACCAATGTGACCCGGACTCCTGAAATACCAATCCATTGTGAAGATTCTATACAGTGACTCGCCAAATGTGTAAATGGCTCTCATAGCGGTCGTCATGGAGACCTTGACTAGTGATTATTTAAAGATACCTTTAATTGAGTCCCCTGCGTTCAAGCAGGGATATCAAGTCAACCATAATATACTGGGAATCTTATGTAGTTGGGAGTCTTAGTTATGATCACAACAGTGCAGAATATGAGATAAGACCCTGAGAATCTGCCCCTTCACCCCGAGACCCTGGGATAGGGGCAAAAACCCAGAGGCATGTTCCAATGTAGTTAACGAAAACCCAGATTTAGCAATTCTAGTCTACCTTTAGTATCAGAATTAAGTAAGAAGCTGGGAGATTTTATTTGAAAAAAAAAACACACAAAAAAGCAACAAACAGAATTTGAATGACTATAATATCTTACTTCTAAGAACGGGGGCAAAATACCAGAGGTCACCATTCCAAGTCAAACTGTGGACGCCTAAGGCCCGGACTTACCTTTACTTAGACTCAAGTCAGAGCAGGGAGAACAAGCTTTCAAGACATTAAAGGTCATCTTCCCTTTGGGGTTGTGTCCTACTTAATAGCTACATCGGCGAGCAGTTTAAATGGTGGCAAATTATTCTGTTTAAGATTCAGAGTCTTTGATGTAGCGAGAGCGAGAGGTCAGAGAGCCTTGGAAAGCAAGTGTCTGGAACAGGAGTGTTTTGAAAACACATCAGCGGTAAATCACAGAGAAGTGAATAAAATTCAACCTTGCCGTTCAGGTTTCATTATCCACGTATCCTTATTATTAAGAAAAAAAATTGGAGTAACTGCATGCAATCGCAAAACAAAGTACAAACTAGATTATTTTTTCTTAACATAGTTCAGTCCTTATATAATACAAGTTTATTGAACTCTGGAGCTGCAGCTTCACCTAAAGGTAAATATTTGGTTTCATATTTACATATTTTTGGGCAGGTAAAATAAATGTACTTACAAAGCATAATATGCATTATTTTGACCGGGAGGCTGTCTGGGACACTGAATCACTCCTTTAAAGAAGAGTTCTTCCATATTTTTTATCTTTTTGTTATTTTGCTCTGGTTGTAGGAAAAGAGCCACTGAATGCTTCGAAGAAATCTTAAAATTTCTTTATTTCGGTCAAATTCAATCAAGTGCTTACTCTCAAATGCACAATATTACATTTATGCATGTTAAACATTCAGTGCAGAGGTGTATTTGATTACTGCTGCCTTAAAGCCATTAAGATCTCTGACATAAGACTGTGGCGATATGTCATTATGGCTCAGCTCAGCCGTGTGTGTGATGCGTTCATGGGCAACAATTAGACATGTGCAAATGTTCGGTACTATTGGGTTCGGCTAAAAATCCGGGGGCATTTTTAATACAAGAATGAAGCTGGTTGCACAGGGCCAACATTCACTCACACTCTCATTCTTGTTCACTCTCTCACACTCTCTAAATGTTTCCCTGCCTTCTCTGCCGACCAATTCCGCTTCCAGATCTTCGTCTTCTTCACGTTCTATCTTTTATCTGATCCCTTCTCCTCTCTCTTCTATCTTTAATCTGTTATCTTCAATCTTCGTCCGCAGATATAAGACATGAGTTCAAGTTAGGGCAAAATAATGGTGGTTTTGGTGATGCACTCTCCCCCTACTGGATCATCGGAGAGAGGACGTCACAAGAAGCGCCACCATTTTGCCGGAAGTTCCCGTTATGTCAGTAGAGATGTGGAAGAAGATTGAAGCTAGCAGAAGAGAAGGGAGTAAATAAAAGATATAAGATGAAGAAGAAGAAGATACGAAAGCGGACGTGGTCAGCAGAAGTGGAGGGCAGAGAAGGTAGAGAAACATGTAGAGAGCATGAGGGAGAGAGTTTAAGAGAATAAGAGAGAGAGTGAGTTAGAGTGTGAGTGAAGCTTTTTGCTTCGTTTTCGTCAATGGCTAATTTCAATCAAAGACAAGACCAAGGAAGGATTGAAGGTCTGGGTCTAGATGGGCCGAATGGGTGTGATCTGCCGTCAAATTCTATGTTTCTAACAACATTAGAGATCTGTGCCAGAAGAGGCCATCGTCAGACAGTCTTAACTACTACACCATTTATTACTCTACTCAACTTATAGCCAAATATCCGTAAAGACCATAAACAATCTCTTTTGAATACGTGGGGCAAAAGCGATACCAGCAAGAGACGAAGGAATTAAAAGCCAAGCACAGTAGAATTTTAGTGAGTTATAATATTTTTTTTCTTGGGAAAAATTCCTTTCAAGAAAGAACATCAATTTATAACGCATTCAAGTTAAAACATTTAGACTATCATTAACGCTAGATTGTTGGACTTAAGCGCCCAACAATTTCCGTGTTTTTTTCCGATATATATACTTTCTCATTCATGGTCTTCACGGTTATTGTGGACTCTGCGAGCTGGGTTTTTATATCGCTTCCTAAAATGCTTTTTTTTTTTTCTTTGATATTTTTGGTTCCTCGCAATGCCCGTATCGTAACATTCTCTCATCTTGTGTATAAATGGCGTTGCGCATCTTCTTTCATTCCAGTTCTTCCTTTACACCGTGCACAGTACCCAGGAAAAAAAAAATATATCTTCACTGTAACTTCTAAGCAGAAGATGATAAAAGCTTTGTGAAACTGTTGACTAGAATCCTTAAAGGGAAACGACATTTTATGTCACTAACATCACATCAAACCAAGCTTTTGAGATAACGGTTCTTGTGACGTGTTGTCAGACAGCTGTGTATTTGTCATGTTATGTTGGGTCGTGTTATGTGATCTGTTATGTTATTCCAATTTATAAAACAAACTCTGACTCCTTAATGCACTTCCTTGTGGCAAAAATAGAATGCCTCAGTCTTAATCATCCATAGGGACCACATGGCTAATGAAAACCGAGAGGAAGGGACTTCATCAGCATTAAATTGTAAATATGTACAATGTCAGTATAGTAATTTGTTGCATTTGCTAACCAACTGTAATAAAATATTTAAAGTAACTTATCAAATATGTTAACTTGATAACGGAAGAGATTTTGATAACTAGATGGAGTCACAGAGAGAACTCAGGGACTTTCAAGGACCGACTTGCCTTTCACCAGGGACCCAGACTACTGTGAGTCTTGCACTTAGCTACTTTGTACTTCATGTCAGTGCAACCCAAGAGTCCCCGAGGAATTCCGTATAGAACTGCGCCAGTGGGGAGGAAAAAAATTGGAAAGGAAAAGTAGAAGAAAAGTGAAGGTAATAGGATAGCAGCTTTAACAGACAGGAGTTCTCTATGCTGGAGAAAAGAAAAATGCAACAATATATATATATTGGTTAACATTGGAAACAGTATATAATTATTATAATTATTATTATATTTATTAAATATTTTAAGTTTATTATAATGGGGAACATTTGCTTTAAAAAACAAGGACATTTCTAGTTGACCCCAAACTTTTGAACCGTAGTGTGCATATATATCATATAACATTATGTTTTCCACAATTTTTCGACTTTATCCCAGGCGTTAGGGATCATGGGTGGGTTGGAGAGACCCTTTGACCTCCCGTGACTGGCCCACCATGCTGTGATAGTGGTAGAGGGTAATACAGTGAGGTGATTTAAACATGCGCGGGATAGGCATACGGCTCCTGAATCTAAGACGAGACCAACGACTGCTTAAGGTTTGAGTCGTTACAGCAGGGAAAACAGGGAGCGTAGAGATGGGGCCGATCTGCCGGGGGATCACAGGGGTTTGTATTGCCTGCCCTAATATATAACATATATATATTTATGTTTAACACACACCGAGTACATGCGCTGCTATTGAAAAGGCATTATACGTCAAGAATGTACACAAGCGAACTACTTTCTCCTCGAAAACATCTAAAAAAGCAACTACTGTACCAAAATAATGCCCGTATTAGCAAATATTCCATGTGAGAGATACCAAGAACTATTGTTTTCTGTATTCAGCACTATTATTGTCCCGCACAATGTTATTTTTATCTGATTTTAACTCAATTATTTTCGAGCGTAAATAAAATAATGCTTGGTTCAGTGCCGCTCGCTAACAGGTAGCCTGCTGAGGTACTTCCTTTTGAAGCTCAACTCGAAGTGCAGAAATAAGACAAGCAAAAGCAATTACAGGAAAAATGTCTGTCTGAATAGAAGAAAGTGGCAAATATATTTAGCCGATGTTATTCAGAAACAGCAGGATAGAAAACAAGATGGCCGTGTGCGGCACTGATCACCTGCACCGCGGGCAAGCTTTCCATTGTAGGCCATCGGAGAGCTCCCTCTACTGGGGGAGTGGCTTTGTAGGGGGAGGGATTAGCCATACATGGGGCGGGGCTACCTATGCATAGACACTGAATTTTGTTCCCTGTCCTTTCCAGTTTGGGCTTTTTACATTTACATCAAAATTCATCGTCACTCACCCTCATTCACTGTCTCATGCTCTCATTCACATTCTCTCGCACACTTATGCTGTTTTCAGGGGGCTCAAGCTTCTCCCGGTGTCCAACTGCAAAATGGACCAGTTACATGGGAGTTCTTTGAGCTGACCTATTTCCTCTCAGCTCAGCCTCAATTGGCTACTTTAAAAGGCGCTGTGCGCCTTTAAGACACGGAACACCGGGCTATGATGTCATATCATGTCTTAAAGGTGCACCGCTCCATTTAATGTGTTCAGGGGGCACCGATATTACATCACTGATAATACTTCCATTCCGGTTGCAACGTCTCATTCGCCATTGAGGGGTTAGCTATGTATCAACAGAAGAGACTGCTATTTATTTTCTGGGCAAATTACTGTGAAGTGTAAATTCTTCTTTCTTACTAATCTTCTTTCTTCTTTCTTACTTTCTCACTAATATCATGTACGGGAGAGAGAGCAGACCATTTCCAGCGTCACACTGCATTAGCCGGAATACAACCTCACAACGATGAGTTCCCAACGGGGCAGAAAAACTGTCCAAGCAGAGAGTCCATGACTTCCAACAAAGAAGATGATTCAAAGGTTCTGTGAAAACAGTCTCAATGTTCCTTTTAAGCCAAAAATAAGAGAGGGAGGAAGAAAAGGCTACAACTTTTGCAATAATAACTCTTAATATCCCATATTTTATAGGACGCAGTGTCATAGGACGCTATGTATGTATAATTTTGATGGTTGGGAGGATTTGATGGCACCCACTTACCCATCATTCATATGAGAGCAGGCGAAGACGCGTTAATCCGCTCACATTTTTTAATACATCTTCTTCTGTCCGCGCGCTGACACAGCCAACACAGTCCCAACAGAGCACAAATGTTTCATTATTATTATTATTAATTATTTACCAGACATCAGCCTTCTGTTGAGTGGCGCAGAATAGCAAAAGGAAGTTCAAACAATTTTTTCACGGGGACGGAGAACAAAACACTGGCTGCAGGCCAGAAATTGATCGGGAAATATGCAAAAATTAAACAACAGCACTTTGACGCTCCTCTGTGTCCTCGTGAAGATCGGGTAGCATGGTGAAAAGTGACTCTGAGAGTAGATGCTTTAAATATGACATGGGAATTTCCAAGGTATTTAGAATTTTTACAAAATATGTCCTTAAGCTAACTCATAATTTTCTGATTTAATTTTTTTCATGACAAATGAGTGCTTTTTAAATTAACCAAATTTTGTCATTGGCTGAAGAGTCCAAGGCACAAAAACCTATGCCAGATCTTTATTTAATGCAGAGTAAACCTTACCAATAGTAAAGTTATTATTATTATTATTATTATTTCATATTGTTTTATATAGCGCCATCAGATTCCGCAGCAACTTTTGCACCAGCAGTAAAATTAGCTGCAATAGGGCAAGACTTCCGATTCACTCATTTGGTATTTACGCAGAGGAAGAGTGGCCCATCGGAGATCTCGAGGTAAGTTGCTACACTGTTGCTTAATTAAACCCAACCAAGGAAGAAGTTACTTATAATCTAGAACCCCCTAGCAGCCACTATCCCCCCATCAGCATTGGTTAAGGGGGGTCTTCACTGCGCGTTTCCAATAATTTATATTATTATCCCGGGGGACAAACTCCTCTGCTAGAGATCTGGCCCAAACCACCGCCCACCATCTTCTTCAAAGATACTTTTTTGGGTTTGGTTAAGCCATCATAAAACACATCTGCTTTAGAGAAAGACCCATGCCAACATTTTAACACCTGTTTTTGGGGGCCATGCTTTATATGAAGCAAGAGAGGTGCTGCAAGGTGAGGGAGGCACTTGAGCGTCCCAAGAAGCTTTCATTAGGTTCCAGAAGTGGATGTGACATCAGCACTCGGTATGACCTCCGACCCTGCCCCAGGTGCCAGGTTACATCTCTGTCTGTTTTTTTTGTGAATAATGATGACAGAGCTAAATTTAATGTTAAATTTTATTTTATTATTCATATTTCACACAATTTCTATTTTAACTTTAGATATGTGTTTGATACAAGTATAGAATATTAATATTGATGGCTTGGACTAATTCGAGGACTGTTGGTGGATGAAGACTTGGTCTGGTGGTCAGTGAGCTAATAAGAGCTATAATGCATAGGCTGGTGGCCAAGCCTGGACTGGCCAATTGGCACACAGGAGAAATAGCCTCCATGTACTGTAAAGGGTAAAATGTGGAATCCAAGCTCTGATTTCTTCCAATTCATCGGACCAGTATTTTCCTAAGGTTGGTTTTTCGAGCGATACCCCTATTTATAGAATTGTGGATAGTTTCAGCACAGTCATTAGTCACATCATTAAATGGTTAACCATCTCTCTGGCTCAGATTTCAATTTGCATAAATCACCGCTACACAGACATCATTAGTGGAAATTTGAATGACAAGAATTATCCATCTGAAAAAAAAAAAAAAATCATGGAGCTGAGCTTCAAACTGCATCGTCATCTGTCAAAATGTACTTTAAATATCATGTATACCCTCATCACCCTCCCTACACTGCTTCATCGTAAATAATATGCATTTCCATCATGTCGTGTAAACATAGATTAAAATCCCTGTACATATTTATAATTTTCTTCTAAACCAGTTTATTGTCTAATGACTTCCTCCAGAGAGACGGTTCTAGCAAAAATCAGGGAGGGGATCAGGGCTGCACTGATGATGACAAAATGGCCCTGGCACTTTAAGGCCAGCGGCCGCCTGCAGACGTAAGTGTGGCCAGCGGCTGGACATGGACAGCTGCATGTTATGTCTTTATGCTCAAGTGGTGTATGGCTGGGCATATCCAGGTGCCATGGTGGGCCAGATGGCTAGACTGGGCCTGGAGGGAACAATGTATAAAATAAAGGAAATTTATGTTACATCAAAATATACATAATTATTTGACTTGTATATTCGGATTCGTGCAAATTTGATGAATTTTGCCAAATTCGACAGTTCGTACAAAGCCATGAAAACAAGGCCAAACCCCACACGAAGCGGATGAAAACTAAGCAAAAAGCTCTGGATTTTCATCCGAAATTCGTGGGCCCTTTCACTCACGTGCGCTTTCTCGCTCTCTCATTCTCGTTCACTCTCTCTCTCACGCTCTGTAAATGTTTCCCCACCTTCTCTGCCGATCACTTCTGCATCTCTTTCATCTTCTATCTTCGCCTGCATCTCTGCACACATAACATGGCACCAAAATGGTGGGGCGCTTATGGTTACGTCCTCTCCCACCATCCTCCGATGAGAGTGTGAAAGAGTGAGTGAGTGAGTGAGTGAACGTGAAATTTGGCCGAATCCTTTTTCGCCCATTTGCACGTCTAATAATTATACCTGTGATTTCATAATATTATAGATTTGGTAACTCTTGGAACTACTCACTAAAGGGAGAGTTGTGTGTCTCAGCAGCTTTATTTTACATTACGAACATCCATGAACCATGAACCTTGTTAACTTGTTGAAACATTGACATACTTGTTAACTTTCTGAAACATTGAGATAAGTACCATTAGCACATTAAATCATTAATGGTTTCGGCACACCTGTTGAGCCACTGGCTCCCCACTTAAGTGCGCTTCCCTTCCCTACCGCTTTCCTTTTGAAGCCTTCTTCTTTCTGACTAACACCTGCCAACTTTGGGCAATGCCCCTATAAAGTCTGACAGTCCTGCTTCAGCCATGCAGCCCTTTCGAGGAGTTCCCCCTTCCCAGGGTTGTTCGTTCTTGAGAAACCTGCTAGTGTTGGCCTATAATAATGGATTGTGAAGCAAGGCAGTGAAAGCCATAACTCTCCTTAAACTACCCTGTCAACTCTCCATTTAGTCAAAAAGACCCCATTTACCAGTCACGTCTGTATCACACTTTAATTTATCAAAACTTTTGCTTTTTCATTTGTTAATTAGAATACTTGTTTAAAAATGTATCACTGCCTTGAATTTCTCTTCCCGAACTGCCTAAACCAATCAGTAATAATCAGCAACTTTACAATACGGGGAGGGATAATGCGATGGGAGGAATAATCGTGTGGGTCCTGAGAACAGATCATTAAGGTAGCTGCCATCAAGCCATACCTATAAAGCATGTTTCTAATGCATATATTGTGCTTATTTCAACACATTTATTTATTGATTATATATAAATATTCATTTGTTTAAAAATTGTTTACATTTTTTTAAAATAAATAACAAAATAGGATTTGCAATGACCCCTTATTTTCCAAGGGGGCTGATGGGTGTTAAATCAATGTCAGTGGGGTTTACAGCACACCTTCCTCACCTGAATCGAGTGCTCAGGGAGATGGGGGTTAAATTGTAATAAAAAAGACCCTTGGAGAAACATTGATGCCATGGGCCCCACTGGGGTGGAATAAAACCCTTTAGTGAGGCATGAACCCTATCACCAGGGTGTCCTACATCACCATTCCTGTCGTCTAGGATAAGGGGGCAATGTAATCCATACAAAATCATACCTTAGTTCTTAAATAGTTAAACACGTTTGTAGGTATAACGGAAAAAGCAGAGAAGGAGTGAGCATTAGATGGGTTTCCAGCGGTAGGTCTGTTCTCCTGCCGTCCGCCCCAGCAGTCTGCTTACATTAGAGTCACAGTCAATCCATCTATTTATGTACATTCTTAGAAGACACAGCATTGTCAGTCATCGAATTATGAAAGGCAGATGGCAGATCCACCCTCGGAGAGCTGGATCTACGTCGAGAATTGTCAGTTTATCCTATTTTCATTCGTTATGCTGTCACTTTCCTGCTCCCAAATTACATTGGACCTCATGGACTATTTGGTTCATATATTTTAAAAATACACCAGGCGTGTATCCTATTGAATTTTATAGTGTGTTTTCTATATATTTATATATATATATATATATATATATATATATATATATCATTTTAAGTAGAGCTGATATGTTGCATAGGCTTACTAAATTCAATTTCTACAATATTAACCCCTTAAGAACAATGGGCGGTCCCTAAACCCATTGAAAACAATGCATTTTGAGCCCCTACATGTATTTACATGTCATTAAGGGGTTAACAATGTAACTTATGTTGTAAAAGAAATAAGTCACTTGGTTTTGAATGGACCCGTTTTGGAAACAGCACCTGCAATAAATACGGTAATGCATATTTCGATACTTTGCAATTGCTTTCTTCAAAACAGTGCCTAGCATCAAAAGAAGATGCAGCTCCAGAGCTGCAGCACATTGCCCCCTTTGTGTTCGTGTTTTCGCACAGGAAAGCAGCCAGTCAGGGGCATGAAAACACTCCTATTAATATAAACAGGAATACTTTCTGAGCATGTACATGGGGTAATCTTGTTAGACGCATATAAGTGTGTGGTGTTAGCATGTATGAGAGTATGGTGTTGTGTGTGTTACTGTACAGTATTAGTGTGAACGGGTATGTCAACATATAGGGTTAGAATGCATGTGTATTAGTTTATGGTGTTAGCATGCATGCGTTACTGCAAGGTGTCAGTCAGCATATGAAGTTAGCATGTTAGTACTGCCTGGAGTTAGAGTGTGTAAGTGTATATGTGTGTTAGGAATAGGTGTGAGTATGTGTGTGGGGGATGGATGTGAGTATATTGCATTATCGTGAGTGTCAGTGTCAGCTTATGATTTTGTAGAGTCTGGGGGTAAGTGGTGCTTCCCTCTCTGTACTCATTCTCTTTCCCTTGTCCTTCTTTCTCTCCCTCCTTTTCTCTCTCACTCGCTCCCCCTTCTTTCTATCCCGCAGCTACTACTTTCACCTCCCTCCTCGCCTTCATTTTTTCCATATTGTGGCTAATGTTACAATTTTGAATAAAAGTTTAAATTTTGATTACTTTGATAGCAAAAAAAAGGCAAATAAACAAAACTAGTGCTTACGAAAAACGGTGAAGTTGGAATGAATCCTACAAAAGCAGAATGACTTCTATAAGGAACTGTGTCAAAAAAACCTGTATTCACTATCAATGGCAAAGGAAATAATGGAATCCATTTCAATGTCTCTGGCGTCTTTGTTAAAGCTCACTCTTCCAGAATTATCCTTTAAAATATGTACCCCTTAGAGATGTTATAGCGTGGGACAAGATTTCCCTTTTCTTTGCATAAAATAATCATAATGAACAACGACAAGAAATGAGAGTTGGGTTTCCCTGGGAGGTACTTTACTTTTTACTTTTACATTTGATCTCTCTAAGGCCCATGTAACCTGATTTTTATCGCTAAGCGCCAAGAGCACTACAAGTGTTGGATGATGTCATGTTTACTCAAGTTTCATTTTTTTTTTTCTTTGTCTTTCCGCTTTTTCTTTTATATTTATATATTTATATTTTTTTGTCTTTCTGCTAAGTGCGTTAATATGTCACAAGAAACATCAAAGACAAACTGCCCCATTTTTTTGTATTCCTAGTGTCAGACTTAACCCCTTAATGACAAACAAAGTTTTCAATGGGTTTAGGGACCGCCCATTGTCCTTAAGGGGTTAAAATTATTTTTCAAAAATATTGCACTTTTTTTTTAAGAAGCTCTAGTTTTTTGCATAATATAATGTTTTCAAGAGCTCCATATCAGCCATTTGTACGAGTTCTCGCTCTGTTATCTGAACCCCAATCTACTAGACAAACCCCCCGACTCCTTATCATACTGCCTGTGGGAAACAATAGAATAGCTCAGTCTAAATCACCCAGTCGGACTCTCTGGCACCTCCAGGTCTGCAGATAAAGGGACTTTATTGAAATTAAATAAGATACCAGGTTTTTGTCCCCAGGTTATCGTTTGCGTTGCTGGGGGTTATTACTTTTTTTTTAGTATTTTTTTTTAATGGTGATGGAATTTAATTATTTATAACAGCTCCGTGGCACAGACATCTTCCTAAAATTTTCTATCCAAAATAATATGAATGAAGAATGCCACCTTGCACCATTTTCTCTTTGATCCTCAACATTTACCCCAAACCCATAATACATTTATTTAATTTACCTGGACTTACACTTATTAATGGTGAAATGTAACAATTCCGTATGGTAAAAATACTCTCTACCAAGGTCAAGACACAACGACACCATCCTATCAGATACGTTAGATGAGTTCAGGTTTAGAAGGACCTGGGGAATAATTATAATCCCCCACTTTTTGAAATATATCTTTAATACGATTCCAATAAGTCATACTTGCCTCGCAAAAAATATTAATTAACTCATGCAAGAATAGTTCATCTTAAAACAGAACAACTGTCACTGGGTGATGCTAATAAGTAATATATATATATATATATATATATATATAAATAATTTTTATGTGTAGTTAAAGGAACAAAAAAACTATATATATATATATATATTGAAATATTATGCTATAATTATATTATTATATTATTATTTTATTATTATTCATTTAAAAAAAAATAAAAAATTATATAAAGGAGAAAAAGGAGAAAAAAAGGTCTTTCTCTCTTCCTCTCTCTCTCTCTCTCTCTATATATATATATATATATATATATATCTCTGTATAAAATAAAAAAATGATTTGTAATATAATTTTAAAGTAATAGATTTGACCAGACGCACCGACCAGACAGTAGAAAAATCCTCTAAATATATCCACAGTACTGAAAGGATAGATTTGCCATTTTTAATGTAAAATATTACTTAATGTTCCACCTCAGAGATGTTCCTTTCTATTTAATGTGCCAATTATGCCAAGTGGTTTAAATGGATGGGGAAAATATAGTTGTTATGCTTTAATTCAGCTCCTGGGTATTTTTTATGAAGTCTAATTACATTTACTTCCTTTTATTTAATTATGCTGCTTAAAATCTGCTTCATTTAGGTTTTTGTTTTTTTCCCCGCAGAACAGAGGTTCTTTCGTTCGGTTTTCCTAACGCTGAATCCATGCGATTGTTTAATTGCTGTTTTACAAAAGCAGAAATTCAAATTGAATTGTATTTTGCTCTTGTTTACCCTCCAAATCATTACCCATGATGCACGTGCCAGAGCCCAAGTTCAAACTGGGCAGCTATTCCGGATATTATTTATTATTTAATTTAATTTATTATTTAATAATTATTTATTAAAGGATCCAATTATTAAATTTGAATTTATACCAAGATTTTATATTCCTTTTTTATCTGTATGAATGTACTATTCTAAATACTAAGTTCGGGGGGGGGGGAAGCCAAAAATCCATTGAGTTCAAACTTTTCGAGATATCCTAAAAACTCTTCTAAATCCATGACAATTTTGCTCAGACTGGACAAAAAAATCGTGCATGACGGATGCATACCCTTTCTTGCCAGAAAGGCTTCATTGTACCTGAGGTCACACCTTCCATGGGAGGTGGATTCCAGAGCTTTACTGCCCTTACTGTGAAGAATGTGAAATAGTGGATGCTATAGCCGTGGCAAGATGTGTCTCGATCCGTGAGGCGAAGATTGGCCATGAATATATTCGGATATTGTACCGTACAAATTTATATATGGCCCTGGATCGGAATACATTATACTGTAAATATTAAAGGTAATTATTAATTTTAAAATATTAATTATTAATTATTGCCTAATTATTATTAGCCACATGCAGCCTTATTATAATTTATTATATTATATTATATTATAATAATACTTCGATATATGAAAAATAACTGTTGGGCAAACTATTTGTATGTTCGCTGCAGTCATAACTCGTTTTCCTGTTGATGCAATTTGTAGGCTTAATAATCGTTAAGAGTCAGATTTAAATAATAGAGTACAGCGATTCGTATAAGCGAGAGAGAGAGAGACACTTTGCATAATTTGTATACTGTTATTAGAGCAAGCAGACACCGGGGAGCACTTAACACCAGAGATTACCGCCGGAACGGCATCGGTGGGTGGTTCCGAACCTTGGGTATCCACTCAACTTAGAAAAAAGGGACATTTAAAAAAAAAAGGAATGTCTGAAAATGTAGGCTTTATTCAGTTCATTAGACAGTCAACATTTGTGCAAAATACTGCTGTTTGGATAATAATGTGTTGAAGATAAGTTTTAGACAGTTTTCTAGTAAAGTTGTGAAGTTTCTTAGTGAATGGTCCGTTTAGCTAAAAAGTTGATATTGTTTATGTCCATGAGTGGAAACCTCCAAGGACGGGCTATCCGGAGCACCCCTTCTTCTGGGAGAGTGGCTTGTTGTTTTGGGTGGTGTGACTAGATCCAGAATGTTTCATGGGAGAAAGAAGAAACTGGCCCAGAGATCAAGGAAGCAGAGCCTCACCTGGAGACTCCAGGTCACACCTGGAGAATCCACATGTCTTCTCACCTTGATAAGAAAGGGCAATGGAGAAATACCTGGGAGATACCATGGCTGTTCCCTCTGACCTAACCCTTATGGAACAAAGGAGGAGAAATGACTGGTTACTAGAGGTTCTTTCACATTCTAAAAGGCTTAAAGCAGAAAGGTTTCTGCGCATGTTTGTGTCATTTGCTTCATGACATTTAGTCACATTTTCTCAGTTTCTAGTTCCACCCGCTTCTGGGTTCTGGTGGGAGAGAATGGGAAATGGGGCTTAACATTTTCACAGTTATTCAGAAAATTCCACTTGACCAGCACCATATTGGGAAAACAAACTAATCATCATCAATAAGCATGAATAGGGTTTGGAAAACCTCAAAGCAGAAGATTGAAAGAAGATGGAGCCACTTCCATCACCCACTTCCACTTGAGGTCGCAAAAATGCTGTTGAGGTGTGGAGTTATGGCAGGAATTGCAAACGCTGGTGAGAAGCCACCAGAAGCTGGAGCTTGGTTAGGGTTACCAGGTGTATGGTTTTAATATGGACTGTCCAATGTTAGGGTTCTCTGGCCCCGGAGAAAATTAGGGAAACACATATCATTTAAGTGGATTTAGCTCAGCGCAAGAGTACAAGTATTTAGAACTGGATGATATTATACAAGGATTAAAAAAAACGTATGGATCACTGCATATATAGCACCAAAATGGTCCATCATGGAAGCATGGCGGGCATGATGTGCCACGTGGACCATTTGTTTTTCCAGTAAGTGGCTGAAACAAAGAGTCCTACTCATTTCAGAGTTCTTTTAGCACCTTCAGCAGGATTCATTCATCTCAAACATCTTAGATACCCAACTTTCTAAAGTATATAAGACAATTTACAGAGGAGGAATAACCATGCAGGTCATGAGAATGGGAAGTTAACATGGATGCCCCCATGATATACCATGATATACATTTGTGTTTATTTAGTGTAGAGAACCGCAAAATGTAAGATTTTAGGAAAGTTTAAATCAAGAAATCTAAATTCTAAAACACTTTTGTGTGTTAATTATAAGACAGGCATATATTAAAAAAAAATCAAATTTATATTTAATTGATGTCGTTGCCCTCTCTTCTAAAATGAAAATTAAAATGAAATTTACACTTTATATGGTAAAAATATATCTACTGTAATCTATATTAGCTGAAATAAAAAGGAATTAAATGATAATGAAAACCATTTTGTATAGCTTAACCTTTCATGGAAGTTAATTAAGACCAATTATAATATAATGGTAATTAACATAGCATTGTAGTTGAACAGAAATGCAAACACATTTTTTATTTTTGTATGTATTGCTTTTTCTTTTTTTAATATTTAATAGGAATACGTGTATTTTGATTGTTATGTACTGTATGATTGATGTTTATATTGTAGGACCCCTTGAATGCTGTTCTCCTGCTGGTAAATGTATGTGTTATACAGACTTATTCTATAATTTTGCGTTGCTTAGTGACCAAACAGATACACAATGTGCTGTTTCTGCATCATTTAACATTAATGGAGTCCAAATACATTTGTTAACCCCTTAAGGACAATGGGCGCTCCCAAAACCCATTGGAAACAATGCATTTTGAGCCCGTACATGTACGGGCTTTGTCATTAAGGGGTTAAGTGATGCTACCCAATGACCAAGTGATGTTCCAAAGGATACTTTTCCCATGTGAAATTCTTCGACTTCACTGATGCCTCCGGTGGTCAAATGTGTTAGTGCATAATTATAATAATAATAAAAAAAATGTGGTGGTCCCACTAGTCAAATAAAATGTCATATTACTAAATCCCATTACTTTTTCCTGTCATATGCCCCCGTCTATTTTAGCTAAGGTAACCAAGATTACATATATCTCCCCTTTCTTTCTGGAAAACCATATGCAACTGTTAGAAAATATTTGTTGGATGTACTCAGCGGTTTTCGTATTATTAAAACCAGAACAAGGCTAGGACTGTCACATACACCCCTGTGCCCTCTACCCATCATTTCTGTTTGTTGTTAACATTATACCATCACACCTACAAAGCTTTGGCGCTTCAGTATTGTAGAAGTTAAATACACACAGGCAAGTTTCATACTCCAGCACTGAAAAGGTTAACTATAAACACATAAGGGTTTTGCACTCCAGCAACGAAGAGATATACACACATACAAAGTTTGCACTTCAGCATTAAGGAAGTTCACTACAAACACATGCAGATTTTGCACTCCGGCATTTAAAAGGTTAACTACACAGAGGTTTTATACTTCCACTTCAGGGGTTAACTACAGGCACTAACACACTGAAAAGGTCAGAGCTTGTCTGTTGTGCAAAGGTTAGTTACTTTATTGCTACATTGTATCCAGTCAGAGGGAAGGCTGCCTGCTCCCTGCATTCCCTTAGTGCTCCATGTGAGTGCTACATTGTGTCTGTCAGCGAGGAGCCAGCTATACCACCCTTTACTGTCCAGAGGGTTACAACATTGATATTTCCAGAGAGCATGTGGTATAAAGGTAAATTCATTTTATATATAAAAACATTGCAGTAATGTAGAGATAAAGCATTTTCAAAATAACTACTGAAAGGTCTTTGATTCAGAGGTTCGAGGTTACATTAAGAAATATCTCTTGTATTTGGAAAATCCATTCTATTTCCATTAAAGCAGACACTTACAACATGAGTCTTGGCTAACCTTAATCTTTACCCTTTTTTTATTATTTACTAAATAATTTACATGCTGCTTGGAAAAATTAGAAAAAATAAATTGGGACCTTGTCAAATAAAACTATACATTTTGGAGCTTCCGCTTCATTCACCAACTTCACTCTGCATTATGAAGGAACAACTCCAATGAGCTTGTCCTTAAAGAAGGGCTGAGATGACCCTTTATTTACATTAAATAATTTAATAAAGTAGAATAATTAAAAGTGACCTCACTGATTGAACTATACATCATAGCGAGATCTACACTATATGGACAAAAGTATTGGGACACCCGACCATCACACCCACAGGCAATTTGATGACATCACACGCTAAATACATAGACAATAATATGTAATTTGATCTCTCTTTGCAGCTATAACAGGTTCCACTCTTCTGGGAAGGATTTCCACAAGATTTTGGGGGGGCTCTTTGGGAATTTTCGCCCATTCATCCAGTAGAGCGTTTGTGAGGTCCGGCACTGATGTTGGACGAGACGCCCGGCTCGCTATCTCCGTTTCAGTTCATCCCAAAGGTGTTTGATGGAGTTGAGGTCGGGGCTCTGTGCGGCCGGACAAGTTCTTCCACCCCAAACCCATCCAACCATGTCTTTATGGAGCTCGCTCATGTTGGAATAGAAAAGGACCTTTCCCAAACTGTTCCCCCAAAAGCTGGAAGCACAGCATTGTCCAAAATGTCTCGGTATGCTGAAGGGAACCTCTTTTAATTGGGGTAGGCGCCAACACATTCAACTGAGTGTCACAATGTATGGCCATGCTGGCACAAATCTGCATGAATGTCCTAGAAACCAACAATGACGCTACCACTTTGAACTAGAATTTCTCGAGTGGTCTCAAAATATGAAGTCCTATCATTGGTAAGCAACCAACAGAATAGAAACCCTCTCTGTTGAACCCTATTGGAGATTTTAACACTTCCTAATAATCTTTTAATAATGAAAAATTATGTTTCACTCATTTTTCATGGAATGCTTCACTGTCATGTGATCCCCAAAAGCAGCCACTTATAGGTTGTTGCCATAGAACATGAAAATGTTTCTTGAATGTTTCAGTGTTTTCCTGTAGCTAAGCCTTCAGGACCAAGAATAAAGATTTATTTTTAAATCTAGTATAGATTTTTTTATTATTATTATTAAACGATTCTGGAACATTTTAATGGTGCTTTCTATCTTACAAGATAATTACATCACTACGATTCTAATTACTGATAGGAGTTTATCTACAGAGTGTTTAAAATAGACCTCTCTTTAAAACTTCTACAAATTGAAGAACTCTTTAACTTACTTCTAAAAAAAAAAAAATGTTCCTTTAAGTTTTAGTGTCATAATTGACTTTTTATCGTGAAAACGCTATTTTCTAAAACTTTGACTGCACTTAGCTCATCATTATCAAAAGAAATATAGTTACAGACTCTTTCTATAACGGATAATAATAACCATTAAATTCCTCCTTATTCATTCCATAGTTCCTTGTATCCGACCTTTAAATTCAGATCCTACTTTAAAGTATTTTTAGGTAAGAAACTATTTCTAAAAAAAATTTAATATGATGAAATGGAGACTTTCCACATTGATCCTTACAAGACGTCGGGGGGTTTTATCGTCGGGGACTTTCAGATGCACAAGCCCTGCTGTGGAAGTGATTTGGACAGTATGATAATGCCGCAGATAATATTACAATAATGGTGGAAAAATACTTTAAACTGGCCCCAAAAAAGGCAGGTTCAATAGAAAAAAAAAATGAAAGAATGTCTCAAACCGCCTGTGAACAAAGGAAGTCTTGCTTCCTCAACGTCGTCAATAAATTGAGGGTCACAGTTGCAGATGTTTAAAATCACAATGACAGGCAGTCAATTATCGTTCGCTGCAACTGTGTCGGCGCGCTCTCCGTATCCCAGTCTCGCTGCCGTAAATTTGTGTTGGTTAAAGATATAGTTGTCATTTCTTCCATAACACTCTGCTTAATCTGTGGATAGGAAAGAAGTTACGGATATGGGCCGCCTCGGAATTCTGAACAGACAGTTTAGTATTTATAGCTTCTCAAGAAGAGGTTTAGAAGAAGTCGGGTTCTTTTTCACCAGCGCGCGAAACGCGTGAGGTGTTAATTGACGTGGCCAATTGCAATAGGATCTGTTCAGCTGCACTTTTTTCTATTTTCATGTAGTCTATTCTTCTTTTTACAGTTATTTGTCATTCGGCCCACGATAAAATGATCTATAGCCCTGTGTGAATGATGTCCTATGTGACATCACTGATGACGTCATTGCTAGCAAGATGTCGCTGAGCTACCCATTATATAAATACATAAATATAAATACAAGCACACAAAGTAAGTTGAAAAAAGACACAAGTCCATCGGGTTCCTCCACGCTGTTGATACAGAAAAAAAAATCCCCCAAATTGAATTGAATTTCAATATGGCCTCAAATCAAAGAAAAAGTTATAAAGCTTTAAACTATTTCTAACTAAGACTTTCAGCTTTTTGCATGTGATTCGTTTTGGGTTTTTTCTTTTTATTATAATGACTATATATATATATATATATATATATATATATATATAATATTATATTTTACAATGGTTAATTTTCACATGAAATATCACAACGGCTTTATCAGATCCAATAAAGACATAAAAAGGGCCATTTTTACAATAATAAAAGTCCATACCTCCCAGAGATCACTGTTCAGCTTCCCCAGTCCCTTTTTATGGGTACCATGTTCTCTTCTCCCTCTTTCCTCCCCTTGTTGCCCCTCTTTTTTTAGGAGCCCAGAATGTTTTGCCGGGTATGAGGGTATCGCAGGGTTCTACGGCCCTAAAAGCCCCGATAATGTGTATTGAAACAGCAAGAAACGGCTTTATAAATTAAAAGGTTTAAAAAAAATACATTATTCTTCTTCTAATTGTCTTACAATGCCACTCAAGGAATTCTTGGTCGGAATGTAAATGTGCATTTCTGCGTCATGATAACACAGAGGCAAAATACGCTACAATTTTTTTTAAAGAAACCTGTTTTAACAATGGTCTTAAAATGCACTTTATAAATCTATTTTAATGCCCAGCCATAATTCTTAAGATTCCAGTAAATTACAGTTACGACACTTATAAAGTCAATTTAGAATTTAAAGTGTCTTTAACCAAGAATCCACACCGACCATATTTTTATATTGTATAATCAAAATTAATGCGTATAATAATGTCAGCATTTTGATGAAATAAAGAAGATGCGTCCATAAATTCCCCGCGTCCACTGTCTTTATAGCACTATATAAAAATCCAATAAGAGTTTTATAGCCGTGGACTTGTTTTTGGTGGACTTTGTTTTATGGAGAAATATTTTTTTTTGAAGCTTTTTGGATATTCCCTAACAAATTAAATTAAACGAACACATTGCATATTAATGATAGCAAAACTTTCTAAGTTTCTTGTTGTAATGCATTTTTAGTGAAAAAGCAAACCTCTTTTGTTTCTCATTTGCCATTAATTGGAACCCATACATTAATTGACAACGTATCTGTTGTCATAGACAATGGGAGTGACACAACTCAAAAAAAAAAAGACCCAAATGTTGTTCAACTGAAACCCTTGGCTTGGAAACTAGGTTTTTTTTAACCTGTTGCACCTGGAGCTGAAATTCGGGTATATTATATAGTAGATGTAAAAAAGATGCAGTATGAAATAATACCCTTTTGTTGGACTAACATTCCAAAGTACTACAGGAACCTTATTTTTTGGCAGAAAGCATAAATCTTTTTCTTGGTGGACAGCATGCACTTTATCCTTGGCAGACAGCATGCATTTTTATCCTTGCCGGGCAGTATGCATCTTTTCCATGGTGGACAGCATGCACCTTTTCCATGATGGACAGCATGCACCTTTTCCTTGGCAGCCAGCATGCACCTTTTCCATGGTGGACAGCATGCATCTTTTCCTTGGCAGCCAGCATGCACCTTTTCCATGATGGACAGCATGCATCTTTTCCTTGGCAGCCAGCATGCACCTTTTCCATGATGGACAGCATGCATCTTTTCCTTGGCAGCCAGCATGCACCTTTTCCATGATGGACAGCATGCATCTTTTCCTTGGCAGCCAGCATGCACCTTTTCCATGATGGACAGCATGCATCTTTTCCTTGGCAGCCAGCATGCATCTTTTCCATGGTGGACAGCATGCATCTTTTCCATGATGGACAGCATGCATCTTTTCCTTGGCAGCCAGCATGCACCTTTTCCATGATGGACAGCATGCATCTTTTCCTTGGCAGCCAGCATGCATCTTTTCCATGGTGGACAGCATGCATCTTTTCCATGATGGACAGCATGCATCTTTTCCTTGGCAGACAGCATGCATCTTTTCCTTGGCAGCCAGCATGCATCTTTTCCATGATGGACAGCATGCATCTTTTCCTTGGCAGCCAGCATGCACCTTTTCTATGATGGACAGCATGCATCTTTTCCTTGGCAGCCAGCATGCATCTTTTCCATGGTGGACAGCATGCATCTTTTCCATGATGGACAGCATGCATCTTTTCCGTGGTGGACAGCATGCACTTTATCCTTGGCAGACAGCACGTATCTTTCCCTTGGGGGCAGCATGATACCACGCACCCTTTCCATTCTTGCTGCTGGATTTTTATAAAAAGTTCAATCCTTTTTATATGGATCTTCTTATTTGATGGACCCCAAGCTTTTTTAATCCATTGTCACAGTTTGGGTTCTTGGTCTCTGGCTACACGTTTGCCTTTCGCTTTTGTAGTCATTATTTATGGGCTTTTCCAATCAACTTTCGCAAACCTGGTTTCCATAAGTTCAGGCCTTCTTCAGGTACGTTTGAGGCGCTTTATGCCCATTTTAACCCCTTAAGGACAATGGGCGGTCCCTAAACCCATTGAAAACAAAGCATTTTGACCCGTACATGTACAGGCTTTGTCATTAAGGGGTTAATATAAGATATATTTGCACCTCTTAACCCCCCGGCATCTGGCTTTGATTTTCCGGAGAAGTGTTTGGTGGCACTTGAAATTTTTGGTTTGAGAAAGCGAAATAAGGGGGCCAGTTAGTGCTCTATATACTGTAAGGGTCTCTCTTATTACTTTTCAACATATATAACACTGATGTTTGATATAGCAAACCATATGGTTGGCTTGTGTTCTTTGAATGTATTTTAAGCATTCTGGATCCTCATGAGTATGTACAATCTGTGAGGCAGTTGTTGGGGAAGTATATAGACGTTTCCCCCACACACACTGTTTTGAGCGCTGTCACATTACTTATTACTAAAATTTGTTAAAATACAATCAAAAGCTATTAAAATATTTTACATTTCAGTAAGGGCGGTAAAAATGTGGAATACACTACAAGGGAGTGTTGTTCCTAATGAATCAGTAGTTTGCTGCTTCTTAGGGCATCGGGAAAAGTGGTCGTAATAAGTGGTTATTTGAGTAACTGTTGCATTTCTGTCATCTCAAACCAGTCTGCCCGTTCTCCTCTGACCTCTGACCTCAACAAGACATTTCCGTCACACAGCTGCCGCTCGCTGGATATTTTCTCTTTTTCTGACCATTCTCTCTAAACCCTAGAGATGGTTTGGGTGAAAATCCCAGTAGATCAGCAGTTTCTAAAATACTCAGACCAGCCCGTCTGGCACCAACAACCACCATGCCGCGTTCAAAGTCACTGAAATCCCCTTTCCTCCCCATTCTGATGCTCGGTTTGAACTTCAGCGAGTTGTCTTGACCGCGTCTACCTGCCTGCATACATTGAGTTGCTGCCGTGTGATTGGCTGATTAGCTATTTGTGTTAACGAGCAATTGAACCGGTGAGTGTATATACACAATATGCTAACTTACCTTCCTGATCTCTACAGCTCACACAGGTAACATTACAATATGATTCAGCCTGTATTTAACCCCTTAATGACAAAGCCCGTACATGTAAGAGCTCAAAATGCATTGTTTTCAATGGGTTAAGGGACCGCCCACTGTCCTTAAGGGGTTAAAAATCCTATCAGCACAATACATTTCACTTTTTTCAACGTGTCCTCTAATCTTTTATTTTTTCTTAATACGACCATAACAAAAATGTTGTGAAATGAGAAAAATAATGATTTTCTGAATCTTTTCTTATTAAAGAACAATGCTTCTGACCTGGATTCCAAAAAAATGCTCTGCACCTATAATCATGAGTTTATTTATATTCCATTTAATCTGCTTTTATACGTTCAGAAATGCTTGTTTCAAATAAAATTCTATAATTTACAAGTTGCCTCGAGATTCTAAAAGGCATTGAATTTATTTTTTTTGCGTTTAAATAGACTCTTAAAAAGCAACATTGTTTTAAATGTATTACAATGCGATTATACGTTAGTTACGTTATACGTTAATTAGTTTTTTTGCGTACCATTTCTAGGTTCCATTAGCCTCCTTTCACTCCCATTTCTTTTAAAGAATCAATAAAAAAAAATATTGGCTTATTAAACTGACTGCTTTGAAGGCATCGCAGTTATTTAGTCACCTATTAGGCTCATTAATATATTCACATAAATGATACATTATTCCGAGTTACCGTATAATAGGCTGATAGATAATAAATCAACAGATATATAGGTAGATTATTTCATATAATGTACTGACGTGTCTTTCTGTGACCACCCAAGCCTGGAGACATTAAGATGGGGAAGCACTCAATTCACTATGCTATTTTGTAAACAGTTTACTTTACAGAGAGGGTAGTAGATAAGTAGAACAGCCTCCCAGCAGAAATGGTAGAGGCTAATAAAGTGAGGGGATTTAAAGACGCATGGGATAGACATACGGCTCCTGAATCTAAGACGAGACCAACGACTGATTAAGGTTTGAGTCTTTAATCCAGGAGAAACACCTAATGGTCCCAGATAAAGTGCTCCACAATCCACTTTGACAAAGACCTAAGTCAAAATATTAAGTGTGTGAAAGTCCCATATCCCACTATACATATGCGGTGTCTTTTGTCACCTATATAAGCCTAAATTGTGCATTATAGACATGCAGAATGGTGTAAAAGTCAGCTTCTATCAAGGAAACCTTGCAGGTTGAAACCTGACTCTGATGATTGCCAACTTGCTTGACCTTTGGGAAAAAGAATTGTGGTTGGATGTAGGTATAACAAGCATCATACTTAATTATATTGAACACATTCACCAAATACATCATGAGAAATCGTCCCCAGAGGTCCAGTGACGTACCTAGTACGTCATGGGTAAAAAATGATTTCCATGCCCCGGAAGTCCGGACAGATCAGCGACAGCGAGACTCCCACGGAAGCGATCATCCAGGCTAAACTTCGGGATCACCACAGGGATCTTCAGGGATGGGGTTGACAGTTTTCCCAGGTCCCCAACGATGTGTGACCAGCCCTGACCCTCCCCATGCTGCACGATCGATCCATGATGATCTGTTACATGGCCTCCAAAAATCATGCCATTTCTATGAATGTGGGGCATTGCTGTACTCAGCAGGGTGTTGGTGAATCAGATCATGAGTTGTTTCAGTAATTGCATGTACCCTGGAAAAAAATACTGCATGTGTGTATATAATGTGCTTCTTAAAAATAAAAAAAAAATAAACTTTACTACATTAAATAAAAAGTACCCCTAGTAAAATACTTTGGGTTGTCAACTTCCAAAAATATATACTTTTGTTCAGCGGTTTTGTACCAGCACATCACATTTTAAAAAATCTAGTTAAAAATAGTTTTTTCTTAATTAACACTTAATCTTGTGTTTGTCCCGAAAAAAAAAATGATATAATTTTTGGGGGTGAACTAAGTGAGTTAGTGAGAAATCAGGGTTGAATGAAAACATAGCGAAAACATGAAATTGCCACTGGTTGTTTTTGATTTTTTTTTTAATAAATCAACCCTGGTCCTTAAGGGGTTAATACACTTTTGTATGTAATTATTTGACAAAAACTAAGCATCCCTTTTTTTTCCGAAGGGGAAAAAAAAAGGCACTGAACAAAAGAAAAAATATTGAATTTAAAATTGGTAGGAAAAAAAAGCGAAAAAAACAATGTACTTAATCTCATTTGTAAGGGGCTCTTCAAAAATATGTAAATGAGACCGTTGTGTCCCTTCCTGCCGCGGGTGAGGTGCGCGGTTTTTCATGAGAGTGTCGCTGATTTAAATAATGAGCGAAGGGCTCTCTGAAATTTAATCAATTGCTCTCCTTATTCATGAAGGGAAAATGTGAAGCCAATCGAAATATTTATTTATTGCTCAAAGGCGGCGATATGGTTAGAGGTTGATGTTAAAAAAAAAAAAAAAATTGGGATTATTTTTTAGCATTGTTATCATACCCGGGAATTCTCCAGGTTTCCCTCGGATTCTCCGGGTCTCCAGCGACAAAGTCCAGGTCGGAAGAAAACCGATATTGCTCAACGTTCCACCACCTTCTAAGTCTACTAAACTTAAGTAAATATGTAAAAGATAACCCTAACAATCTTTTGGAACGTTTCAGATCTTCTCTGTCCGATCCTGGTAGAAAAGGAAGTAAAAAAAGCGCCACCTGTGTTTGTATACCTGCTTGATACAAAGTTGTAAACCAATGACCAATGAATGAGAGGGACACAAAGCATTCCTGCATAGGCCAGCAGTCATAACCCCCTCCCCCACTGGTCCATTGAGGGGGCCCCTTCTGACCCCTGACGGGTGAAGTGAGTAACACTGATAATCTTGTTATCATGGTGCCTGTCACTGGGTGGGATACATTAGGCAGCAAGTGAACATTTTTTTTCCTCAAACTTGATCAAAAGTGGTCCAAGGAAGGAAAAGCCGTGACCGGTGACAGGGTCATGGGTGGCCGAGGGTCATTGATTCACGTGTGTGGGGGGAGGCTGGTCCGTGGGGTCAAATCGCTGAAAAAAGTGAGACTGGTTCTGATACAAAGGAGTCAGAACACGCAGAGCATCGCAGTTTGTTGTGTATGGGTCTGTGTAGTCGCAGACCAGTCAGGTTGCCCACTCTGACCCCTGTCCACTGCCAAAAGAGCCTACAATGGGCACGTGAGCAGAAGAACTGGACCGCGGAGCCATGAAGAAGGTGGCCGGTCTGATGAATCACGTTTTCTTTTACATCACGTTGAAGGCCAGGTGCGTCGCTTACCTGGAGAACACGCGGCACCCGGACGGACCCATGGAGGCCGCACCTCGCAGCTTACAGGACTTAAAAGACTCGATGCCCGATACCAGAGCGCAGCTTCAGAGGACTAGTGGAGTCCGAGCCTCGACGGGTCAGGGCTGATTTGCCAGCAAAAGGAGATCTACACAATTTTAGGCAGGTGCTCATACTATTATGGCTGATCGGTGTATATATTATAAATAAATAGAGGCATTTCTGTTCTATGAACGTGGTTATAATTATAAGTAATAATATTATATGCATACATAGAGTCAAATTATTTTTTATGAATGCTAATGACGGAAAAACAGCCACAGCACTATATTACAAGGAAATGCAGTAGAACTGAACTATAATTAAATTAACCAAACCGACAAAAATATGTTTGCAAATTGCTAATTCTGCCTGCTTAAGCTGAGAGATTGAGAAAACAATATGTATAATATATATATATAAACTATATGGACAAAAGTATTGGGACACCTGATGTAGTAACCCCCCCCCTGCAGCTATAACAGCTTCCACTCTTCTGGGACGGCTTTCCACAATATTTTGGAGAGTTTATGTAGGAATTTGTGCTCATTCATCCAGTAGAGCGTTTGTGAGGTCCGGCACTGATGTTGGAGGAGACGTCCGGCTCACAATCTCTGTTCCAGTTCATCCCAGAGGTGTTTGGTGGGGTTGCGGGCGATCAAGTTCTTCCACCCCAAACTCATCCAACCATGTCTGTATGGAGCTCGCATTATGCGCTGGGGCGCAGTCATGCGCCCAAAATGTCTTGGTATGTCCCCTTTAGCGTATGTTGATACATTTCTTGAAGTAATTCTTTTGGGCTGAGACGTGCAACTTTCTTTGGATAGGGGCAGAAGTTTTTTCAATTTTTTGTAACAGAAATTAAAAAAAAATTTAAACATTTCATTTAGGTGCGAGATATTCCTATATTATCAAATTGCAATTAGCCTTCTGTATATATAGTTGGCTAACCTCATGGTCCTGTCCTTTTTTTAGGGAGCACCTTGCAGTCTATTGAATTTTCCATTGACCTCGTATACTGGTTTTAAAATTTTGTTTTATGTTTTTATTATTTTTGCACATTAAAGCCACTCTGCCTATAGTTTTGCTATTTACTGTTTTGCAGTTAACCCAGCCTTTCTTTGACGTGCGTTCCCTGAACAATTAATACCAGTTCAAAAATACTGAATGTTTTACGAAGAGGAACGCGTGGATCATTCCCACAATTCTAATCTACGGTCCCATAACTATCTCCTCTCCAGTAAAGTTTATTAGGAAACCGGAACATGAGATCAATTCATTGAAAATAATGATGATTAATTGGAGTTGGTAGCTCATATCAATTGAGGCCATTAAACAGAGCCTAATAGATATAATGAAACCCGTGTCCCATTTAATTACGATGTGCATTGCTAAAATAAAGGGTAATCTCCCTTGTACATAGTAAATGAAAAAAACAGAACTTTATGTAGCATTCAGTTTCTTACGCTCGGCGCCTTTGAAATTCTTTCAAATTAATTTAAGGAATCATTTATTTTTTTTTTACCATCGTTGTGATCTGTGCTTAATCAAAATAACTAAGCGTTCCGACTCCCCGTCTCCAGTATGAAGGGGCCAACCACATTGAGCTTCTCTTTCAAGAAGAGCTGAGCTGGCCCTGCATAATGCATGGCTAATGTTGGAAAATCACCCTACGGTAATAACTATGCAACCATGTCATAAGCTGGTGGGTTCATCAAGTACGCCACCAAGAAGCTTGGGCTGCCACACTACTCAGGCAGCAAGGTGGACGCTCTTAGAAGATATCATAACCCAAATCTACCGGTCTTCCCCCAATCTCTCCCCTCCTCTCACGTCCCATATTATCAACTGCTTGTCTGCCTTTTCTTCTTGGTTGTCATAGCAGTACCTGAAACTAATTCATTATCTTTCCTCCTTCCATCTCCACCCTAGTACTTTAATTCTCGATCTCCATTAAGAATACAACTATCTCTCCTACTAACCAGGACTGATGCCTTGGAGTTCTTTTCGACTCCACCCTGTCCTTCAATCCTTCACCAGATCCTGGTGCTTACACCTGGAAAACATCTCTCGCACCCTCCAATTCCTCACCCAATAAGCCACAAAAACCCTGGTTCCTTCCTATGTTATCTCTAGCCTTGACTATTGCAACACCCTTCTGGTTGGCATTCCTCAACACTCCTCTGCAGTCTATCCAAAATGCTCCTACATGTAACGTGAGGCTCTTCTTCTGCTTCTAATGTTTCCCAACCCTGTGATGCCCTCTACCGGCTTCTTATTACCTCAATAATTTAATTTTAAAATCTTTCTGCGAAAATATATAACCCTCCATAACTCTGCTCCTGCAAACATTTCTGCCCTCATAACAAAATACTCCCCTAACCGATCTTTACATTCTTCTCATGGGCTAAGGCTTTCCTCCTTGATTATCATCTTTTGCTGCCTTAACTCGTTCTGTCCGATGCCTCTGGAACCCACTTCCATCTAATCTAAATACCCACCACCACCACACACAGTGTGCTAGCTTTAGTGAATTAGCTACTGATAACTTGCAGTTTTTACAACTTACACGCATTCTCAGTTTAGTGAATAGACCTCCCTAAGTTCCATTGAAAGACAAAAGCGGCTTGTAAAAGCTTGTTTAGTAGCTCTCGAAGTAACAAATTCTGACTCTTCACTTAGTTCTAGAGACAACTTTTGAACAGGAATTCAGGATAAAATGCTGCTCTACCAAACAAAGACATGGAATTCCAAATCAAAATAAATATTATCACCAACTATCTCCAATACAAATTACACTGGGTGACAAACAAAAAAAGAAGAAGCTATGTTAATAATTATATTAACTTAAAAATCTAAACCCTACCTACCCTGTTCTACCTCCATTGTAAAATGTCTACCGGTTGCGCTGCAGCGTGTATATATACTTTTATCCACCATCCGCCCCTAGTGGTTGGAGGATGCATTGCATCCTCTGTTATCTTGAATGGACCTATACTTGGATCTACCTACTCGCAGGCTTATTTTATTACCTCCACACCACTGGACATGAATTGTGGGGGAAAAAAGAGTGATCCTCCCACCTTGGTTAATGGGGGGGGTCCTGAGGACCCCTGTTTAATTATTTTTGTTAAAAAACATCAACTTCACTGTAGTCAAGTGATTTTTTTTTTTTAATTAATCCAAGTTGGCTTTGTGGAACTTCTGACTTTTCTAGTTTTTGGCAAACTTGCATGCACTCGCAGTTTAGTGAGTAAACACCATTGTGTATAGATATGTGTGTGTGTGTATATCATATTTTAAAATAGGATACTTTTAAAGTCATTCAGATTCATCTTTAAAGTTTATGGGTCATTTCACACTTCAAGTGCGTGAAAGCAGAACCCTTTCATCATTCCCTCCAGTTTCTTATTTCTCTCTCCAGCTGCACTTGCCGTGTGCCAGCTACTGCAATTCTTCCCGTTCCGAACAGCCGTTACCCTGTCAGCAAAGCAGTCAAGAGCAAATGAAAATGAGAAAAAAAAAGCAATATAAATAAAAAAAAACAGCCTGCCTCTTCAATATTTAAATTGCTCTTTACAGAAGAAGCACAAATGTTCTAATGTTCTTCAAAAGAGACACATTGATGCATGAGTTTGGTTCTTACGTACTCTCTTGGGGGATCCTCTTTAAATATATAAAGTTGGCTTTGTATGCTCATGAACCAGGTATGTAACTCGCCCTCCTGACTATTATACAAGGGTCCCACCTTCAAATTAATTTGCCCTGTTTTATTTCCAATAAATAATGGCTATAAAACTACATTTAATAAAATATTTCCAGAATTCAACTAAAGAGAAATTAAAGGTATCCCAGTAACAGGGAAATGTTAAGTTGTATACTGCAAAACAGGAAAGATAATAACTTCTTCTTTCAGGATATGCAATAATATTTTTTTTTTGTTATTTCACATACCCTTCAGAGCCAGCCCATTCCTGTTTTACTGTCCTCAGTCTAAAGAAGAACTTTCTTCATTCACAAAAGGGAGCCAAAATGAAGCCCATTAACTAAGTGGAAGATGGCCAGGTAGATAAGCCACCTTAGCGCACCTTAGATTCCATCTGTGGAAGCGATCCCGGTTCATATGTTGGCCCTCATCTTAAATCGAAGACTCCTATCTCCCTAGGCAAAGTATGTGCCCACCTTCCCTGCATGTACTTTCTTGCTAACATAGAAAGAACCTCATGATGATGATGATGACGCCAACCATTTGCCCATATGGTTGGACGGTCTCTAATAGAATGATGTAATAAATCATAACCAGGCCCATTTTGACTGCTTACATCTACCGCTCATCAGTGTTGGGTTGCTGGCCATGTGTAGACGCACGTGCACGCAAACACTCATGTTTTCCCTAGCGGTTGGGTCTTTTCACAACTTCGATATGAAGAGATCATGGGATCAAACGTAGGCGAATGAAGAGGTTACTCAGTGTTTTTCTTTGATTACTTCAGAAGTCTTTATAGGCTTTGAAGAAGATTTTTGACCCTGCCATTAGATACCATAGAAGTTCCACTTGTTTGTAACAGAAAAAAGGAAAAACGTGTATCGACTATAAATAATTGTAACATAAACTAGTATTGTATGTTCCAAAGAGAAACAAAAATCAATCCTAAATACTTGGCGACACCAACTTTGGACAAAATATTTACAGCCTGTTGATCCATGCGTAGCGTTGGCTGCTGAACCGAAACAGACGACTCGACGCTAAAAAACAATACAGCACACGTGTGCGGACCTCTAGAGAATTATAAGGGTTGCTTTGTCCCTGACAGCTGGAGACATGGTCTCCCCTCGCGGAGACAGAATTCTATAACCCGGAGAGATGCGTGCGCGGAATGACAGCTGAAGGCAGAGACCGCGTCCGTCCGCATACTCCAGGGACAACCTCTGTTGGGATAAACCTGACAACTTTTTATCTATAATACATTTTACTTCGATACATGTAACACGTGCACTTTTTTTTTTCCGTGTCTTTGGCGGATTGAAGAGGACGGCATGGAGGAAACACATTTTTTTTTCTGTTGGTCAAATTCATTTTTTTTTTTTTTTTTTTTTTTTTTTATCACACCAGACGAAATTTCTGTTTTGAAAATTAGAGATCGGAGTCACATGACAATCGTCAAAATATTTTGAGGCGTCGGCAGGTTCTGGCAGCCTCGTCTGTCACTCATTGGCTAATCCCGTTTACTTATGCTAATCGTTTCCCTTCTCAATCTGTTTCAGCGTTAAGGTTAAAGAGGTACCGTCAAACGTGGAATAAAAATGGAATTAAATTAATGAAAGAACAACATGTGTTACTTGTAGTTTAATAAAGGGAAACTGTATATGATTACTTAAGATAAAACTGAAAAAAAACCAACAAATAAATAATATGAAGCAATAGAGAAAAAGACCATAATTCTTTATTTTTGCATTTCACTTTTTTATGACTTCAAAGTCTATTGTTATTCAAGTTAGAAGATGAGACTTCTGTGCTCTTTAACTCCTCCCCCAGCTGCATCGATGGAAGCTAGGGGCATACTTAAGTACACTTCCTGCACATGCTCAGTAGCTCTCCCAATATAAGATTCCCGCTGATGCTTCAGAGAAATTCACACTAAGGTTTCACGGTTTGCGTGGGTGAAACCGTAATGCAAACTCAATGGCCTGAACATTTTAGTGCCCTCAATAATGTTTCTTGCATCCAACGTCACTAACAGGGAATTACATGGTCCGGGCTTCTGTCTACTACCTCTAATCCACTTACATACAGTCATAGTATACATTGATGATGTCATAAGCTAGCAATCTTAGCATACATACAGACTGTGGAGAGTAGGAGATTTTTGGTGCCAGACCACACAATATTTGGAAATTGGACTCCGGCACAAGCATTCAAAAGGAAAGAAAATGGCACTTATTGCCCACGGTCCCTCTAATAAATAAATGAGGCGTTAAGGAGTTATTTTAAGAAATTAGCTGTTTCTAACTGAAAAAATAAGGGTTATTATAAGTAAGGGAAACCACCGGTGGCATGATTTGGAGACAATGATGTTGATACCTGCAGTACCCATCCTTGGGAAAATCTCCGCGCATGACCATGTCTAATAGACTGTAGAGTAGCTGGAATAGAGCACCACGGAGCCACACGGGAACACTTTCACTTCTTCAATCTAACACTCGTTAGTACATTACGTTCACTCGATCGTTAGCAGGACACCTTCATATTGGCTCATTGAAAACCACTTGGGCATATAATGTTCAAAGAGAAAAAAAACGACATTAATAAAACCTCTGTATCGGCTTACAGTTTGTTCTCCCCGTAAAGTTGGAAGTATTTTTTGTAGCTATAAAGAAAAACAAGCAAACAAACATTTTCATATAAATATCGAGGCTGCATGAAACAAATCCGCGGCCGAGCCAAAGACAATTTAAGCTTCACAATATTTTCCTTTACTTGGGTTCCACGCTGTTCATCAGTACAAGACACCACTGTCCGAAGTATGTTTCCTTATACGAAACAAATGAGAAGGGATTCTGGCAAGCGGACGGCTTCTAGAAGAGAACGTTGGTAAATTGGCTCCTTTTGAGATTGAATACAGCGGGAACGATGAATTCATCCAACGACTCTCCACTTTTATCATCAGGGCTAGAATTAAAAAGCAGAGCTGCAGCATTTAGAGGGCTTCTAGCCATTTAACCCCTTAATGACAAAGGCCGTACATGTACGGGCTCAAAATACATTGTTTTCAATGCGTTTAGGGACTGCCGATTGCCCTTATGGGGTTAATAGGCAACCATGGGGATGGTTGAAATGATTAATGAGTAGCTACGGAAAGTCTAAGTTTTCTGGAACTTTCTCTCATCCTCAGGTTGAATGAAACATGAAAAAAAAAACAAGTTGAATTATTTACATATTAAAGCACACCGAGCTATTTGGTGTGGGTTATAAGGATTGTCATCATCAGTAAAGAGATTAAAGACATTTATCTTTGGAGCTTATAAACAATGGTTTCCACTTCTAGCACAATTCTAGTTGTGGCAGAGAGTAATATAACTTAAATTGTTAAAGTGCCAGAGCTGCTCGTCATCACTGACTCTGGGTCAAACCCCATGTATGTTTATCTCATGCATGTCCGTCACCGTATTAACGCTGCCACTTCTGCCGGAAGGCTCCTCCACTTGTCTGCCAACCCCTTCTAAAGGAGATAAACAGTAGACTTGTGCAAATGAACCAAAAACGACGCATTTTTGTTTTTTTCCTGCCCTTTCCGGAGGGCTACAATTAAATTTGTTGTCACTCACCCACACTCACATTCACTCGCTCTCTCATGCTCTCTCTCAATGTGTTCTCACCAGTTATTTGGGTTCTATTCATTAATAATGATTTAAATATCAGCGAATTCTCTTTTTATTTAGCTGCTCATATCACTGACCACCAAGTGGGGCGATATTGTTTCACAATCCCACATCATATTGCGCTGAAGAACACCCTTTTGTTAATTTATACTATTCATTAAGAAGTTGGGTGGTCAGTTGAGTTAAGGATTAACTTGACTGACCAGACTCGAATCCAGTTGCATGTCCTCATATACTAACACGCGCAAAACATAGGCAAGTTGTTTGCGAGGGCATGTGAGTTATTGGGAAGGACATGCAAGTTCGATGCTGCAAAAGAGGGGGGAGGGGGTAAACAGAGCCTGAACCACATCATTGCTCCGTGGGTTACCAACCTAAACCCCTAAATTATGTTCTAACTGTTACTGGCATACTGGCTAGTCCCTAAGCTTGCCCCCTGAATCTTTCCATTTTTTATGCTCCTCATAGGAGGGGACAGGCGGTGCATCTTAGATAAAGAAGCAGGACTAGCGGCACATAGGGATGGGGCAAACCAGAAATCATTTTAAAAGTGATGGGGAGTGGGCCAGAGCACGATAACCATGTTTGATTTCCACAGCCTATGGGTTATATGCCTATATAAAGACAGGAACTCCATTTTTTTTTGTATTTTTTAACCAATTACATTTTCAATGAAAATTAAAAATATATATTTACAGGCCAATTAATGACTGAGACAGAAAAATTCAGATAGGAGAGGAAAGTCTTATATTTTGCAAGCTCCGTCCTACTTTTATATACCAAGAAAAAAGAAATGTAGAAAAAAATGAGAAAAACCTTTTGTTTTATTTATTTATTTACTTATTTTTACTGAAAAGTACGAAAATGATTTACTAATGTTTCCATGACAGGTTTGGTGAATGGTAGTATCTGTTTACGAGTTCTATAACAGTAAGAGGATTGTAATGACTTCAGCCAGTGAACAACTTAATAAAGAATGGCCAAGATTGCTGGGAGTTAAAATTCAGAAGCAACTACATTTTGGCTGCAATGTACGTAGTGTTTTTTTTACTTACCGTATATTCCGGCGTATAAGACGACTGGGCGTATAAGACGACCCCCAACTTTTACAGTCCAAATATAGAGTTTGGACTATACTCGCCGTATAAGACTACCCCTCTACCCAGCGTACAACAACCAGCCAATCACGGCAAGCGATGTACCTTACCGGTGATTTGCTGGTTGATTTGCTGACATATACATACATGCACTGCCCTTACACACACACACACACACATATATAATATATATATCTATATATATATCTACACATATGCCTGTCCATACATACACATTTATACACTGCCCTCACCACACACCCCTGCCTTTACACACACATGTATATGTATATATATATATATATACACACACACACACACACGTATGTATATATATATATATATATATATATATACACACACCAGTATATATATATATATATATATATATATATATATACACACACCAGTATATATATATATATATATATATATACACACCAGTGTGTGTGTGTGTGTGTGTGTGTGTATATATATATATATATATATATATATATATATATATTTCTACCCCCTTTGTCCCTTTCTCCCCATCTCTTACCTTATCTTCTGTCTTCTTTCTTCCATCCAGTTGTGGGAGCCCGATGTCTGGCACTTCAGACCTCGGCTTCCCTGCTCTCTAATCACTACGCGCCGGCTATTGATGCCGGGCGCCGGGACATGACGTCATCCCTGCGCTCGGCATCAATAGCCGGCGCCTAGTGATTAGAGAGCAGGGAAGCCGAGGTCTCAAGTGCCAGACCTCGGGCTTCCCTGCTCCCTCATCACTACGCGCCGGCAATTGATGCCGGGCGCCGGGACATGACGGCATCCCTGCGCTCGGCCTCAATAGCCGGCGCGTAGTGATTAGAGAGATTGGTGGCTTCGTGGGAACCTCCGGCTTGGTAAGTACCCGGCGTATAAGACGACCCCCCACTTTTAAGAAGATTTTTTGGGGTTAAAAAGTCGTCTTATACGCCGGAATATACGGTACCATAAATGCAAGTCATGATGTCACACAGCATAGAAATAAACTATTATTTAAAAAAAAAAAAAGTTAATTATATAATAAAGCTCATACAGTTTAAACAAAACTAAAGCAAAAACATAAAACAAAACACTTTTAATACTGCTGCAAATCACAATATATTTTTTTTTCATTTAACCTTCTTTTGAGCATTTTAGCTTTGTGAAAATATGTTGCAAAAAAAAAGCCAGAATCCCAATGATTTATATTTATAACAAATTGAAAAGTATTTTGCTTTTTGCACATTTAAAGAAAAATCTACGCAAGACCTCCGAGTAGAGGAAAGCTGACCTTGTTAATATTTATGACTTTTTTTATTATGAGTCAGTGAAGTATATCAGGCTCGGAGAAAAAAAAATGAATAAAATCTAATGAATAAAAGAGCAAATTTAGATATTTTATTTAAATTGTCAATTCTGATTTAAAAAAAGCTGGTCTAGTTGCGGTGGTGCAATGAGATCACCTATTGGGTAATAACGATCGCTTTCGATGAATACGGCTTTTCTCCGATCTCATAATCCTCACCCCGTGTAGCAGTTATTACTATGATTTACGCCTTTTTTAGGTTTCGGTGTTGATATTCTCTTTCATGCAAAGATACGTAAAATATACATTTTATTTCTCAAAACTGTTTTATTATTTAGACAAGCGGAGAACTTTTCCGCAAGGTCAGTATTGCATTTTACAGTTTTATGATTTGTAAAAAAAAAAATGATATTTTTAAAACTCCCCAAAAAGCCTTACCAATGTTTATCCATGAATTATGATTTATGTTTCATGGATGAAACAATCCCTGAATATATAAATGTAACATGTAACATATAAATATCCCAATAAGGAATACATTGAGTATTAATTGCAGTCCTAGAAATAGGTCTGTTGGTTAGAACTAGACTTGGGCTCCGGCCAACTCTTCGCGTTCGTCTTCATGGAGAAAAAAAAATCTTTATATTCCATGAATATTCGCCCGTTCCTGTGTTCGGTTTGTGTACATTCTTTGTGGTTTTGTTTTTTTTTTACAAGGGGTTACTACGGAGTTAACACGGTACGCAGTAGCTTTGGCGCCAGGATTTTAAAGGTCCGTATGAGCAACTCTATTGGTCGCCGGCAGGGGGCTCCTCTGCCATCAACCAATGAAGTGCAGCTACCCTTCATTGGTTGATGCTAGAAGGGGCCCCTGAGACCACGGAATTTTTTTTTTTTTTAATCTGTGTGACGGCTGCATTAATTATCTGGGATCTGGGATTATTGCATATTAACCCTACTCCAGCCATGATGGTCATCAAAGACCACTGGGCACTCGCTGTATCAAGCAAAGAACATAAAAACTAACTGAAACCAACCCATGAAGGTGACCTGGAACCTGTATTTTTGGGGGGGGGTAAATCACACCTCTATATATATATATATATATATATATATATATATATATATATATATATATTGTGATATAATATACTGTGAAAACTCTGTTTAAGAAGATGCTTTTTTTGTCCTCAAATTTTACAAGACTATATTCATTTTTTATACCCTTTGAACACGAGCGAATATCTCACCAATAATTTCTTTTCTTAGAATTAATATCCTCGCAATTTCTTGAATGCCTTCTTTAGATCAGCGCTGTCCGTCGATAAAGCGGTAATATTAATATAAACGTTTCGTAATAACTTTGTTCCGTGTAAGGCTTGGCTGTCACGAGCCATAAATGTGTCTCTTCTAAACACTAAAAAACATGAAGAATGTGTTTAAAATATTGTAACATCCATTCTCGAGATAATAAAGAATAACTTAAGGAGTATAAACAATAATAGATAACACAATAAACACAATAAAATGTGTGTAAAAAATTATACTCCATAAATATAGCCGGCCTTCCAGATCACGCAGTCCATCCTGTGTCTAATAAATAACCTGAAAGATGAAGTCCCGAGGGGTGCTGCGTTTATTTCGGCCTGTAAGGAAGATTATGCTTAGTGAATTTTATGTTAGAAATGGTTTAAAAAATGTTTTGTTTTTTTTTAAAGAGGAGGCAGGAGCGCCACAATAAAAGGGGATTGTTACATTTATAAATGGGCTGAATAATTCCATTTTTGACGCAGGTAAAAAGTTATCTTTAAGAGTTTTCCATATTTTTCCGCATCTGCATACTTCTACCTTTGCTATCCAAATGATAACATTTTAATTTGAAAATTTGTGGTATAAACTGGCGGTAACTGTAAATGAGGATCCCATCCAGGGAAACGCTGACACCGCGCCTAAATGCCCTTAAACTTGCCAGCATCTTGCCGTGTATGGGGTCGTACAACTTGGCATGATGTCGCATGACCTTGCATATAGGTCAAAGGGGACTCATGGTAGGCGCCTTCCCATCCAGTTAGGTGCAGCATTATTTCTTTATTAATGTATTTATTAAACACCATTTAATTTCTTCCTAATTAATTAATTAAATATTAGCACATCTATTATTGATTCATAACTACATCTTTTTTTATCAGTTGCCTCATATTTTATTATGTTTTATTATTTTTTATTATTTAAAGCTAGTCTTATGGTTTTTATCCAAACAGATAAAACTGCGCTTTTTTATTAGTATTATTATAGTAAATCCCAGGTGAATCATGGTTGTGTGTGTGTGTACATTTATGGTTGATATTGATATGCAGCTGAGAGTGTTGTGTGTTGCTGAGTAAAAGCTGTACAGCTGAGAGTGGTGTGTGTGTGTTTCAACGTAGTATGTGGTTTACGTGAGTGTAATCTATATACCGTATTTGCTCGATTATAAGACGTGGTTTTTTTCAGAGCAAATGCTCTGAAAAATACCCCTCGTCTTATAATCGAGGCCGTCTTCTAATTAGACCTCAAAAAAATGTCTGCTGGGGCCGTGCTGCTTACCGGTGCTTTGGTCCCGAGCAGCGTCTCTTCTATTAGCAGCAGGAAGCTAGCAGAGTGTCACATAATTCTGCCTCCCCCTCCTTCCTCTGGGGGCGGGGCCAGAGAAGTTGCTCGCACAGCCGGGCCCCTGCAGAAGTCTGCGAGTGGGAGATCTGCAGTTCAGGTAAGGGGATGGGGGGTTTGAGCGTGTGTGTGTGTGTGTGTGTATGTGTGATTAATATAATGAATGAGTATTTAAATGTTTGTGAATGAGTGTGTGTGTGATAGCATGGATGTGTAAGGGGGGGGTGGTAGCATGGCATAGGGAGGCTGTACTCAAACTCCTATCATCCCCAGGTTCCAGCATGTACTGGCTGCCTTGGCTTGATAGGAGTTTGATTGCTGTTAGCAGATATATATATATATATATATATATATATATATATATACCTCCAGAAATGCCTTTTAACCCCCTATATGCCACTCTGGTATATAGGGGGTTAAAAGGCATATCATGGGGCAGAGTGGCAAATAAAGGGGGATTAAGGCATTTCTGGAGGCAGAGTGGCATATAGAGGGTTAAAAGGCACATCATGGGGCAGAGTGGCAAATAAAGGGGGATTAAGGCATTTCTGGAGGCAGAGTGGCAACCTTGGGAGCAGATGTGCATAACGGGGGGGGGCAGGTTGGCAAATAAAAGGAAATCATTTTTTTTATATTTTTCTCAATCATAGCTTTTATTAAATATGAAAAAATTGTTTACATGAATTAATATTTACTAGTAAAACTTTTTTTCCTATAGGGTAGTCTTATATTCAGGCTTTTTGTTTTTTTCCTAAATTAATATTTAGATTTTGGGGGGTCGTCTTATAATCAGGGTTGTCTTATAATCGAGCAAATACGGTATATATAATGTGTATATCTAAGTATGTGTCATTTGCTGCGTGTGTTAGTTGGGCTGAAGGAAAGGAAGTGTGTGTGTGTTTGAGTGTATGTCAGTGCATCCCAGATAAGTCACTATGTGATTCGTGTATGTGAAATAAAATAAAAATGTGAAAAATAATAAAAAAAAATAAAATAAAATAAAATGTAAATTAAAAGAAAAAATACCCTTCAATATCCTGTGAGGTACAGGATATTAATGGGTATTTTTTTTTAATTTTAATTGACTTTTCTTTTTAATTTTCTCAGTAAAAATATAAAATAAAAAAGACATTTATTGCACAAAACCGTAAAAAAAAATAATAATAATTGTGTTGTGTGAGAAGTTTGGCCCTTCGGAACTTGAAAAAGTCTATGCATGTGAGATATTGCTGCGATCGGGTACCTAGCCTGGGAAAGGATTTTAAGGAAAATCTCTCACATTATGTATGCATTATGCGGGGCCAACTCAGACCTTACAGAAAAAGCTTACCGTGGTTTTCCCTTGATAACGCCTAGCGGTATCAGGAAAGGGAAATTTCCAAGTCTCTAGCAAACTTCTTCTTTAGTTAATAGAGCCCACTGGGAAACAGAGTTCAGCAATCACTAGACTGTATACGGGCTACTGAAATCAGAAAAGAAATCTACTTTATGTACAAATCGATCGTAAATTATAATGCATAGTTAACTAAATCACACGAGAGACTTCCGTAGCTAATTCCCTAATAAAAGAAAGAGAGAAGGACAGAAAAAAAATGAGTTTATCTTCTGAGACATTCAAGATTTTATCAAAAAAGAGAAAGGTATGTGATTGGTTTTAAGAGCGGCTGCAGAAAACGTGTGAAAATGAGTTATTTCGCAAAATTCGTGGTTTTTGAAGTTAAACGCAATAAAATAATTTTATTTGTAACGTAGAACTAATCATGTGAAGAAAAAAAAGTTCTCTATGAAACTTGGAAAGGCTGTTATGGAATCGACACAATGAGCGAGTGGCCCAAACATATCTTTAATGACGTCCTAGACATGGTAACCATATTTTCAAGACCAAGATAGGGAAGAAGAACAATTGTTTCCTTACTGTATCAAAAAAGGACAAATGTTTAACAATTTGAAACAAAGCGCTAGGTGGCCATTGCTATGGGAGGTTATAAAGTGAGGTTTTCCCGTTTCAATGAACTAGTCAATGAAAAAAAATGTTGAATTTGCACAAATAGTTTTGGAGGATATCAAGAAGGGATCATCTAAGCCGGTTTTTGTTGAAAGAAACAAGAATGTTTGATTTTTCAGAAATTCTAATCTGATTGAGCATTGGAACTCCTCAAATACCAAAATATAATAGAAGTTAAACAGCAATTATTGAGGAAATAAGAAATATTATAAATACAAAATGTGGAAAATCTCTATGTATCATGTGCCATGCTCTATTTATATATTTATGTCTTTATAAATGTATTTATGTGTTTATACTTGAAAAAAAAGTAATAAAAAAAGATAAAAATGCCAGAGTCCCAAAAACCTACACATTTTTGTAATATAAATTGACTATAATTTTTTGAAACCATTTTTTGACCCACATATCTGAGGAACGGTCCTTCAGGCTATTGCGTACGTTTTTTGTAGACTATGCTTGAGTGGGAACAGTGACTACATGTCTGTATCGCAACACCAGACATCGCAACATCAACATTATAGTAACTGGAACCACAAAAAGTCTTTCTGTGTTTGTTAATTACCAGTCAATATGACATGGAAGAAAACCCAAGACGGAGTGGAAACCAGGCCAGAAATGGCCTCCAGTCCTTGAGGGAGGCAAAGATGCCACAGGTGGGGAACTCCAGCTACACAAAGCCCTCGCTTTTTGGAATGTGGGTGGAAAGACTCTACTGATGTCAGAGGGAGTCCCTGTTGACGTTGGTGGGCAGTCCCACTGACATCGGTGGGTGGTCCGCTAAAGTCAAGTAAGTGGTGGGTCTCAACGATGCTCCTGTGACCCAGAGATACAGCGCTTCACACGGAGTCTCGGGGCGAAAGGTATGGTGAGGATATACAGAATTCCTGGCCTCGGAGGTCGGAGTTTTGCAGCCTTGGTCTGGACGATAGGCCAAAAAAGGCGGAACACCAACGTAACAGGATTAATTGGCATTTGTGCATGCAGTATGTAATATTGTTTGGCCCAGAGTGGCCATCTGGCAATCTGGGCAAACGCCAGGTAAGCTGGTGTTAGATGACGCTGGGTTACTTACCTTGGCTGCCACTTGAGCAGCAGATGACGGCTTCAGATACATCAATTAGCGTGCCAGGGGACACTTTTTTTCCCCAGTCTGGCCTTGGATATCATTGATGTAAAAAAACGAGAGGACGTTGATTCATGAACACAACCACGTGAAACGCAGTCAGCTGTCAGCTGGGGCTCAGCCTTACAGAACACTTCCGTCTCCAAAAATGAAATTAAGAGCCGCCAAGTGTGTTTACAGATGTTTTCTTTATTATTGTCAGAAATATTAAATACCCTAACATAAGGATACAGAGAAAATAAGTGGTGCCCCACTTCAAAGTATCAGATTTGTTTAACCTCATATCGACTCTCCACGGTAACAAAACATTACAATAACGTCTATTTTTTAATAGCGCGGGAAAAAGATATAAAGCCGTCGGGATCGTAACTCAACGCCCCCCCTCCCCCCATTGACTACGCCGTTCCCAACTCATATTTAAAAGTGATCTATTTTTATTGTACTCCGCGTATGAGCACATTGGTGTCCAGATGTTCAATTTAAATATGTTTTGCAAATCATCTATAATCATCTGTTACTTCAGTCATTCAATATGCAGCGTTGTGAAGTCTAACAATGTGTCAAATTTATTTACTCTGAACAATAACTCCATTATAAGAGGCCCCGATCTATATGCATAGCTCGTTACGTGTCTGGGTTTCGGAGGATCTGTTAACGTGTATTGTATTTAGTGCCATGCTGAAATCCCTTATTAACCCCTTAAGGACAACAGGCGGTCCCTAAGCCCATTGAAAACAATGCATTTTGAGCCCGTACATGTACGGGCTTTGTCATTAAGGGGTTAAATTGCATGAGTTCTACGAGTTGCCCGTTATATGAGTTTGAACCCCCCCCTTCCTCTCTAATTAGTTGCTTTGAATGATTCATTGCATATTCACAATAAGGCCACATAAAAGCTTCCACCACCATAAGGGTATCGTCTCTTTATGTCGTTCTCCGTCTGGATACTATGTTATTTGCCTTTGGCTTGTATCCAGCTTTATTATTCTTCAAAAAGAAAAAAAAAGTAAAGCAACTCCTCGCTTTTGTGAATATCCCCTAAATGTATAGAATGCTATAGTGAGATATCACCATTTCCACGCACATTCTTGTGTACATTCATTTTTAATACTATGACATTTGCGGGCTGGGCGGTTTGTTATCAAAGTTACAGAAGGTTAACTTGTGGACGAGATATCTATTTCACTTTTTTTTATTTACGCATGCTTCTCATTTTTTTTTCTACCATTTTTAATACTTTCTAGATAATTTTTTGAGAGATTTGGATGCTTTACATACATATTGACTCTAACATAACAGTACATTACACATACATTCACATACACACGCTTTACTCTCCCTCTTACCTATCTGAGCTGCCACACCAGACCCCCTCTACTCACTGGCATAACAAAAAGTGTTGGGGGGCCCCACTGCGAGACGTACAGTTGGAACCCCCAAGCTCATCTTACACGGTAACATAGTTACACACACTAACATGCTTACACACACTAACATGCTTACACACACTCAGTAAAATCTCCTGGCACACAATAGACTAACTGCCAGTTACCTCCAGTGCTGGCTCATGAAAAAACAAAAATTCTCTGGAGCTGCAGCTTCTCCTTAAAGTACGTATTTATTTTTGTTTGACATTTTACAGAATGCATACTAAATTATTCAGAAAGTACCTTAGTATGCAGTCTTCTGTAATGAGACTGTCTGGGACATTAAACTGTCCCTTTAATGCTATTTAGACACGACGGGATTGGGCAAGTTGGCTTTCAAAGGGCTATTTTATTACTGATCACCTGTTTGGAGTTGCCCTCAGGGATGAATGTTGTCAGTCCTCCCCTGCTCAATTCCAAGACAGAAAATCTCCAAACGGAATCCTCATTATGCATATAACCAACCAGGAAGACAGCATAATAAAAGACATTATTTTAATCTATAATCGAATTAATTTAATAGGCTGTGGCATCGCTGATTGACGTAAAGACGGTCTTATTACATTTTTGAGAGCCTTTCTTAACCCGTGTGTAAATCGATAAATATATACGGTACTTCTGGTCTGTCCAAGTCAGCCATTAACAGCCTTTATTCAAGTAATTAAATCACAATTAACCAATTATTTTTTTGTATGCCTAAGCAAGTAAAATGGAAACGTAGCCTCTTATTGGCCCTACAGGACCGGAGCTGGCCAGCTGCAATCCACTAACTTTTAAGTATCTTATTCTGCTTGTGTATACTTATAATAAGTGATTTTATGATGCAATCAATAAATGCATGGCATGAATATCGTGATGGATATCGGACGGGCAAGGAACCCAAGAGGTTTCTTCTAATGTTTCAATGCTTCTGTTGTATTCTTTATTTTTGGCCTTTGCCGTACCAAAGAGTTTATTGTACATCGTATCCAATAGTAACATAGTCATTAAGGGGTTGAACACGGTTCAGATAGGGCTGTGAACGCTAGGAAAACCATTCCAGAAGCATCTGTGTATACAAATTGCGTTGGTGTCCTTTGCTTGTAACAGTTATCTCAACTGAAATCTGCATGCTAATGCTCATAAAACGAATAGTGGAGTCAATAATCCGAGCGCCTGTGACCTCACTTAAAACTTGTAACATCCTCCACAATAAAATTAAATGAAAACTAAATTAATATAATAGGTGCCACCCGCCTAAAAAAACAGAAAAAAAAATCCCAAAGGAAAGAAAGAAAAGAAATCCACCTTCAACCATTGCACTTCATTGAAAAAATGCTGCTGGCAGCAAGAGAGGATGCTTATATACTCCTGCGCACCAGCGGCCCCTAGTGTTGAAAGCTTGTATTGCATCTACATTGACTTTAATTGAACTTGAATTTGAGTTGACTTTTAAGTACTTTTACGAGTTGGAATTTTGTCCAATTGCAAACCAGCATTTTTTGCCAACTCGCAATAACTAGCGCTTTATTGATTAGATCTCAATGCACGCTTCCTCGTCTTGGGCTCTGCCAGCAATTCGCAAACCAATGAACTCTGAATTCGACCCACCGATAATAAAGTGGTGCCAGGTGGTGCACAAATTACCATATTCATCACTACAAACCTAAAGTCCTGTCCTGTAAAATAAATACTTAAATAAAAGGACATCATTTTCCAAAATATTAAAATATTATAAATATATATATATACGCTTCATGGTCATTTGTTTACAATTTTTTTAGATTAAAATGGTCTTCACTATATCTTATATGATAGCATTCAGAATCTTCTTTTCTCCTGCAAAAGCTTACCCCTTGGCACTTTGTATCACATTTTTATTTTAGTTTACAAGCTTTTTTTAAAAAACTTACGGCTGGCATTGCAAGATTTAACTAAGCTGTAACGGCACCTTGTCGAAAGTTTCTTCCGCATGCATCAGGTTTTATGTTATTATGTCTACTGGAGCATAGTGGTTCATTTTAAGTTGCGGAATTTAACGCTGTCGGAATTTGATGATTTCTGCATTCCATGAATATTCACCTTTTCGACTTCCAATTTTGCTCAACTAAACCCCTCTCCTCACCTGAAATCCCACGTTAGTGGGCGCCGCAATAACACCAGCTCATTAACGAGCCCTTGAGAAGCACAAGCTTTGCCCAGCAGAAACTTCCATTACATCTGTAGACTTTGTAGAAATGTTATCTTATCTGTACGAAGACTATTGTTATGCTCCCGTATCTTGTCAATTTGCTGTCCTCCTACACGCTGGCTCAAATAGCTGTCCGACTTGACAATGTCTCCATGCTAATGCATTCACAGGAGGGCATTACGAATAATGATATGTCATGGAACGTATACCGAGTTTGTTTAAGCCACAGGACAGCACCTGGAGATGAGAAATATTGACAATCAATATGAAAAATTGTGCGTAACAATGCCTTGACAGGCTCTTTGCTCTGAAAGTAAAGCGATAAGGACTCATGGTGTATTAACAGTTGTAAAAACTGACATTGGCCTACTATCCATTCTAAATGACTGTATCCTCATTGTGCAAATTATATTCTTTAGCCCCTTAACACCCCTGTGAACGGACAGGTACACCCATAAAAAGTTGTTCCAGGATGCCCCTTAGGACATACCTGTGTGTCCTGACATTTTAGTAGATGACAGCCTGGACTGTTGGCTTCCCGGATACTGGTTGTGTGTAACAGTGCTCAGCGCAAACGCCGGTACATCATTATATGATTAATGCCTAATTGCGTGATTGGGTATTCCCTTACATGCTGGCAAGCGCTGGAAGGCGATGAGAGAAGAAGAGATTGCTCCCCCTGCTGGCTGATCACACACAGGGCTATATGGTGTCCTGCTTGCTGATCCCGGTGTAATCACTGCAGAGGATATTGGAGGGAAGAGAGTGGGAAACTAAGTTTCTCCCTCTTTCAACAAACGGAAGAGCGAGTTATTTTTTAATGAAATATAAATAAACAATGAATTTTCGAACAAAGATTATGTTGCACCTACAAGAAATCCTAAGGAAACTGCAATTAATGTTATTTATTTTTATTTTATTTAAGTAAAGTATTTTATACTTCACCACTAATAATTATTATGTTTTATATGTTTTTTTATGGTTTCACAAGAAAGCTTTATTTGTTCTGAACAACAACAAAAAAAATGATCTATCTAATTTGGGTTGGTACATCAAACACATAAAACGGGAATCTTGAGTAAGCCAACATTTGGCAAAAATGGCAAAAAAGCTCCGGTCATACAAGGTATCAAAGCTTCCCAGTCGTAAGGGGTAAATTGTGAAAAGCAATTCATTTTTTCAGGGGTGTTGCAGGTTGATTGTTTATTTTTTTGCCTTTGGATCTACAATTTCCTTGATATCACCATAGATCCCACTAGGCTTCATGTATAACAAGTCATGGTAGTTTTATTACAGATATCGTTAGGAGGTCCCAATGCTTTGATTTTTCTTCCTAGAGTCTATCAGTGTCTACCTAGGGGTTATTACTTGAACGCATGGTGCATCTTGCCCTATGGGTATGATGGGTCTGAATCTAAAACGCAGATGCAAATCATAGAACAGATATGTAAACGCCTTGTGTTACTTTGTCTTCTCTTTTCATCCTTTCTATATCATGACTTAGTTTATCTGTTTCCTAATTTTTTGGTCGCTGCCATTGCTATCCGAGGCAGAAGACAAGACCAAGAACCAAGTAAGGTTTGAGGTCCTATCGCAGCTCAATGGCTCCTATTTCCCATCAGATTGTATGATAAATGTCATTATTGTCAAGACCACACATCTGCCACACTACTTTTTAACTGGTTATTGCTTTTTTATGTGTGTTGTTTGAGTTTTCTTTCATTCCGAGGTTAGCTTTCTTATTTTCATTGTCTGGATGGAGCGCTCTTCTCTTGATGAAACATCCTTGCCGTATCCCAGGGTTCTGCCTTCTCCAAAGTCTCCGTTGGATATGTATCCTTGGCCATCCACATTTCTATCTGTATTGCATGTTCCTCCGTCTGGGCTTTCTTCCAATCGCTCTTAGTGATTGTTCTATCATCATTTTGGCTGATTCCAGAGATGCGAACCCAGGGAGAGATTAAATAATACATTCCGCATTTATTTATCTTTGGTTTCCAATTTGCCTGGCGCTGAATATCTCACTTAAATACCCGACCAGCTGACTTACATTTCAGTAAAGAGAGATCGCTGGATTCAATCTGTAGACATGCGCGAAGTCCCTGAATGGCAAGTAATATAGAATCGATATAGAAAATTGCTTATCCTGTTTGCTTTAAGGCAAATAATTAAGCATCCTCCACCATGTTCAGTAGCCTCAAGATCACTTTTCCTACTGATGAGCTTCATGGAATTTGTTTGCACTTGCTTCTGTTTGGTGATGTCACCGAATAACAAAGATATGTGTGTGTGAGCATGAGAGACATAAGGTTGGATTGAATTTATAAAATAAATGTTTCTATCTTAGATTCAGGAGCCGTATGCCTATCCCATGCAACAACTGATTAAGGTTTGAGTCTCTACAGCAGGAGAAATAGGCAGACTAGACGGGGGCCGAATGGGGCCGATAGAGATTCTATGTTTCTCTGAATTAAAACATCTCTTGAATGTCGAACCTTATAATAAATTTGTATTGAATTCCAAGCAAAAGGAGGGGAAATGTCTGTAGGATATGAACATAAAAGTTATATTATGCAATCAGACGGCATTCAAACTCCTCTGTTACAAACGTGTATTTATCCTTCGCTTGTAACAGCATCCCTATTACCATCACAGGTAGCATTTTTCGGGATCGTTGTTGATGGCGCTGGCCTTTTAGTGACACGTTAAAGGTCTGCTTAACATTTTCAACAATCACAACAGTATAATTTTCACCTTGAGCAAAATCGGCGCGGCCGCCTCGGAACAAAGCGGAAGAGCTCGACGGGAGAAAAAAAGTGTTATTTCAGGATGCATTGTGTCCGGAATGAAAAGCAATTTGCATGGACAATTAAAAAAAAACGCAGGAGCCTACATCGGCCTTTGTCGGAAAAAATAAAACGCAAGGATACTTTTTAAATCAAAGCCATTCTTCGTCTTGTGCGGGCTACACAGATACGAGTTCCAGGAAATAAAAAAAGAATTAGATACATTGTGTCTGCAAACAGGGGGTTGGAGTTCTAAATAGAAAGAGAATTAGGCGCCTTGTCGCTCAGACGTCCGATGCGCCTCCAGACAGCTAAATAGATTATACGTGTTGACGCTATGATGTCATAGAATGTTTTAGAAAACAAAAGAGCTCTGTTTCTCTTTCTGTGTGCCCTTTTCACATCATCATAATAACATCATTTATGCGCTTTTGGTAACGGAATTTCCTGATGTTGAGACGGCGGCAACTAAATGGAACAGCGTCCCAGCAGAGGTGGTAGACGGTAATACAGCGAGGGGGTCTAAACATGCGTGGGATAGACATACGGCTCCTGAATCTAAGACGTGGCTAAGGACTGAGTAAGGATTGAGCCTTTACAGCAGATGAATGGCTGTTTCAGGAATTGTTGTTTAAGGGGTACAGAAAATGAAAGCTGCCATCAATGTCAGCTTCCAAGGTGTAAAATACCCCCTGTTAAATCAAATATCTCCAAAATAATTGCATAAAGACATTTAACGTGGCCCTTTAAAGACCAGGTGTTTGTTTTACGAGATAGAGCCAGAGCAATTTTCGTGTTTTCATTATGTTTACTTCAACATGTTGTTTCTTTTGTTCTAATTTAGTTAACCGATCTAATATATATATATATTTTTGTTTTGTTTTTATTATTATTATTTTTTTTTATTTATTTAAAATAATATTATTTAAAAATGATAATACCGTAATAATAATAATAATAAATATATATATATATTATACATTGCTAGTATAAACTGGAAAAAAGTATCACAAATATATTTGTTAACTCATCATGATTTTTAGTTATTTTCATTTTATGTACCCTAAGGCTAACCAAAACACTAATTGATTCTCCACTAAATAACCCCACCACACAAACTACGTAATACCGTATTTGCTCGATTATAAGACGACCCCGATTATAAGACGACCCCCCAAAATCAAAATATTAATTTAGGAAAAAAACAAAAAGCCTGAATATAAGACGACCCTATAGGAAAAAAGTTTTACCAGTAAATATTAATTCATGTAAATTATTTTTTCATGTTTAATAAAAGCTATGATTGAGAAAAATATATTTTTTAAATTTCCTTTTATTTGCCAACCTGCCCCCCCCAGTTATGCCACTCTGCCCCCAGAAATGCTTTATACCCCCCTATTTGCCACTCTGCCCCATGATATGCCTTATACCCCTATATGCCACTCTGGCATATAGGGGGTTAAAAGGCATATCATGGGGCTGAGTGGCATATAGGGGGTTAAAATGCATTTCTGGAGGTATATAGGCATATCATGGGGCTGAGTGGCATATAGGGGGTTAAAATGCATTTCTGGAGGTCCAGAAATGCATTTTAACCCCCTATATGCCACTCAGCCCCATGATATGCCTTTTAACCCAGCATGTACTGGCTGCCTTGGCTTGATAGGAGTGTGATTGCTGTTAGCAGTTTGATATATATATCAAACTGCTAACAGCAATCACACTCCTATCAAGCCAAGGCAGCCAGTACATGCTGGAACCTGGGGATGATAATAGTGGGATTACAGCCTCCCTATGCCATGCTACAACCCCCACCCCCCTTACACATCCATGCTATCACACACAAACACATTTAAATACTCATTCATTCCATTAATCACACATACTTCACACATTAAACACACATTAATCACACATACTTACCCAAAAACCCTCCCCCACCCCCTTACCTGAACTGCAGATCTCTCACTCGAAGACTTCTGCAGGGGACCGGCTGTAGAGCAACTTCTCTGGCCCCGCCCCCAGAGGAGGGAGGGGGAGATAGAGCTCTGTGAGGACGCTGCAAGCTTCCTGTCCTCCTGCTTCTAACAGAAGAGACGCTGCTCGCGACCGGTAAGCAGCATGGCCCCAGCAGACATTTTTTGGGGGGTCTGAGAAGACGACCCCGATTATAAGACGAGGGGTATTTTTCAGAGCATTTGCTCTGGAAAAAACCTCGTCTTATAATCGAGCAAATACGGTATAAACTGACAAATAAATGTTAAAAAAAACCCTTACAGTGAAGGTAAAAAAATATTATAACATAAAAAAATATATTTAAAAAAAATGAACAAAGAGAATCACTGATTCTTTCTGTTTTCTGTCTCTTTACAGGTCTTTAGGGATTGCTTGTATTTATTGATTGCACTGTGAAGTGGCCCCAAACTGTTAGAATTAGTATAAAGATTGCCTCAAAGTTAAGGAAAACTTGAAATGGAGGAAGAGAATGAAAAGACGTCAATAAACAAGCAAGATCGTTAAGGGCTATAAATAAAACCACAATTTACCCTTCAAGTGTCGGAAGGTGCAGATCTTTCGCAATCGATAGCGGGAAAACACCTTTGATCAACCTGAAGGTGAAATATAGCATCATGAATTTTACCATCACTAAATTCTTAGGACTATTGGTTTGTTGAGTTGATTGGTTGAGGCAAAGTAAGAAACATGGAACTTGACGGTGGATGAGAACCATTTGACCTGTCTGGTTTGCCAGTTTTTTTTCCTGATGTGAAGACTCAAACCTTATTCAGTCCTCAGTCTCATCTTAAATGGAGCAGCTCAGGAGTCACTAATGAAAACTTGACCACTGAGTGCTCTTGACGCTCAACCCAGCCTTAAAGCAACTCAACGGCTCTTGAGTTTGGTCTGTTGAGTTAGACCCATCAAGATGCCACTATAGCTGAAAACTCAAACTTCAATAAAACACTGTTACCAGGTTTTTGTTATAAATCATCCAATATTATTGAATTTGATGAAGTACTATTGCTAGTCTCTGAGATAGGTTATGATAGCAACTATCCCAATATTCATTGGGAATGAGAAATAATGGAATCTGTGAATGGTCAACAGGTTCTTGGGTATATTGAAAGATTATTTTATAATATATAACTCAACTCAACAGAACCAACCAGAAATAATGCATTTCTAGACCTGTTAATCTCAAATTACTAAAGGAACATATGGGGCATGGTAACAATAACAAGGGGTCTTTTGAAATTTAAAAGAAAGTTTAAAATACTTAGGAAGCCTTTTCAACAGATGAAGTGGGATGACATTCTTAGTAATGAAAAACTGCATTTAAAAAGCTCTTAGAGAATAGACTTGAAAAAATAGTCCTGGGCAACCAAAGCAGATCTAGGACAATAGAGTTTGAGGAGTGAAACAGAAATTGCAAACATGGGGAGGGTAAAGCCTCTGCAGGTACCCTTTGTGGTGTCATGTTTACAAATAAAAGTGGGAAAAAGACTAGAAAAAGAATTCATCTTTGCCTAATAGCATTTTCTTAAAAAGCTGGCTGCGCAGCAGTTTGATTATATAGTCCTGTACACTAGTGACCCCTAGTGTTGGAAGCCTGCATTTCAGCTCCATTTTCTTCAGTTGGCCACATAGGCTTCTAACACTGGTTTAGAGGAATAGATATGGAGCACAGCCAATAGCTATTTTTCAGCAAGCAAAGATGCATTATTTTTTAATACTTTTTTGCTTCTGCTTTTCCATGCGCTGGGCCACTGGTGCACATATATAAGCATAGGCCTCAGCTGGTAGTGTTTCAAGATAATGCTATCAGGCCACGATGGCTTATTTTTCCATTTGCAATAAGTCAATTAGTTCAGGTGGAGTACCCTACAGGTAAATGGGTTAAACCCTAGGGCTCCAAATGGACACAAGCAGGAGAAAATGGAAATAGTTCAGGATTCAGTTCATCACTAGTTGGATCAATGATTAATAAATAAATATGAAATAGAAATAGATATATGAAAAAATATATGAGTAGCTATATCAATAATAAATAGCCAAATAAATTATAGAACATAACTTATGGTGAAAGATAAAAAAGGAGTAAAAAAATGATTTTCTTTCTTTTTATTTATTTATTTATGGCTCCTTTACATGGGATTTGAGTCAGGGCTTTGTTGACCATGACCGGATGGGCCATTAAAAATACATTTTTTTTTTGTTACAAATATCATAGCACCCAAAGTGTGGCTAGAGAGACCTCATTGGGAGCTGGGGTTTTTTTGTGAATATATTTCATTATTTTTAACTCAATGCCCTCCATTTCACAGCACATGGATTAATGGGAGAAGATGGCATGGTGTCCACGTCCCTCTAAAGGGAATTTTCTGTATAAAGATGCCCCCAAGAGAGATTTTGTGAACTTTAAAGCCCTAACCACTGGTAACTGGGTGAGGGAAGGGGGGGCAAATGTCTCCTTTTTTGGTTTAAATTTTATTTAAATATAGCGGAGGGTTGCCAAGTTCCTATGTTCCATCGTAAGGCTCTTCAAGGACCTGTCATCTCGTTAAATAAAGTCCTCTATAGAAAAAAAATATTTTCCTTTAAATTCAAATATCTGATTGGATCAGAAATTCCTTTAATTGGAGGGTATTTGATTCAGAGCTATTTTTTTTTGTTCACTTCTACAAAAAGCTAGCATGAAATAAATCTTTCTCTAGCACAGGATAATTATGCCTGCTCATGTAAACACAAATTAGATGTTCAACTCTATGTCCTTAGAAAATGTTTGCTGCAAAACAACTCAACAGCAAACCAGAAATATTTTATAGCTGCCAAAAAAACTTTGCAAATGCAATGTAAATACTTTACAATTCGGGCCAAAAATTAAATACCGTATTGGCTCGGATATAGGCCGCCCCCGTATATAGGCCGCACCCTAAAAGTTTGGTGCTTTTTTAAAGAAAAAGTTTTTTTTCTTTAAAAAAGCACCAAAAAAAACATGCTGCCACTCTGTCCTCCCTCCCCGAGATCCGCTGCCGCTGTCCTCCCTCCCCGCGATACGCTGCCGCTGTCCTCCCTCCCCGCGATCCGCTGCCGCTGTCCTCCCTCCCCGCGATCCGCTGCCGCTGTCCTCCCTCCCCGCGATACGCTGCCGCTGTCCTCCCTCCCCGCGATACGCTGCCGCTGTCCTCCCTCCCCGCGATACGCTGCCGCTGTCCTCCTCTGCCCCCCCTCCTCGACTTACCGGAGCAGACTCCCGGGTGTCTTGCGGGGCCGGCGAGGGACATCTACGCAATACGCGTATGCAACTTCTGGTGCCGGTACCGGAAGTTGCATACGCGTATTGCGTAGATGTCTCCCGCCGGCCCAGCAAGACACCCGGGAGTCTGCTCCGGTAAGTCGGGGGTGGGCAGAGGTAAAACGCTTAGATAACCTCCCGTGCCGGCACCCCCCCCGTGGGAAGTGCTGGCAGGGGAGGCTGTCTGAGCGTATCAGACAGTAGGATGCAGGTCCCCTGCACCGCTGCGGGGGATCTGTATCCTAACCCCGCTGCCTGCCCGGCGCCCGGGACTGCATGTCCCGGGCGTCGGGCGCTAGACCCCGAATATAGGCCGCACCCCCACTTTAAAAACTTAAAGTGGGGGAAAAAAGTGCGGCCTATATTCGAGCCAATACGGTATAATTCCCCAAGTGACTCTAATTCCATGAAACTGTTGAGGGACGTGGTCCATTTCTTTGAAGAATTGCCAAACCCGATTGCGAAACATTTAAAACCACGCTCCATCCCCATTAAATGTCCACCACCCTACTTTTGAGAACGCTAGACCCAATGCCAGCATATACCAGGGCTACGATTCATTAATTTTAGTTTTTTTTTTTTATTTATTTTATATTTATGGAATGTTGGAGATGCCCGTAATGGTTATATATGCATTTTATATTACATATAAAATAATGTAGCCCCAATAACTGTCCTCATTTAGAGTTCCACTTTCGTATCTCCTGGGATTCTAGAGGAAAATTGAAGTAGATGCTTTCCAAACGAAGATAGAATCTGCCGGCAGATCGGCCCCATTCGGCCCCCGTCTAGTCGCCCGTTTCTCCTGCTGTAAAGACTCAAACCTTTAATCAGTCGTCGGTCTCATCTTAGATTCAGAAGCCATATGGCTATGCATGCTCTTCTGCATGAGCAAATCCACTTATCCACCACCCTGCTTGTAATTTACGCTGCTCACACACCAACTTTCATGAAAAAAAATATATATTTGATTCAAAACGACTGTAGAAAATATGCCCAATTTCAGTTAATAGATACAATGTAGCGATTTCAAGGCGATACCTTTTTTTTTAAAACAAATTTGAAACAAATTACAGTGTAACGGATTTAGTATTTCTCGGGAATCTTCTGATTTTTACTCTTACAGACTCTTGTTTTTGTCTTTTGCTTGGAATAAAAAAAAAAAATCATACCTTGCCACCATTGGTTAAGGGATGGCTGTTGCTGAATTCTAATCATTATATTACTATCGTATTTCTTTTCTGTTTCGGAACCGTGAAGTCAGCTTGTATTATTATGCCGATCAGGCTGTTCCTGCATTTTTATGTGTGAATACAGTATGCGCCGTTGCATTTAAGACACTTTGATCTAAATGTTACATTCCAAATATAATAAATTCACAATATAACCCGTAGATATATAGACAGGTATTTATGCAGGACAAACAGCGCATTACATTGTTACACGGCATAGACGTTATGGGACATCCGCGTCGTCGCAGATTTTTCCATTCATTGGCAACTCTGCGTGTGAAGAGAAGCTGGAAATCAAACCGAGGACAATAGAGCGCTTCAATGCTTTCATATTAGTCATTAAATGTAAAATATTTTCACATGCCCCAGCCAGGGTCTCCGATCCAGGGAGGTCCTCCTCATCCGTTGGGTCTTCCTCCTCTAGAATGTCAGGATCTGACGTCATATTCTGGTGTTCCGCATTAGTTCCTATGGAAATGATACTATAGAGATATCCATAGACTGCACCAATTTCAGGGGAGATATCCCTAACCTGCCCATTTAGAGCTATGGGGCTCTAAGGAGGCCAACTGCCCAATGGGGTCATCGGCCATAGTAAAGGAGCCCAAAGGCTGCTGCCCTTCACCATCGATCTGACACTTCCCAGATCTTCTATCCTAGTCAGCCTAGGCTGGAATCTGCCACGGTGTTTCTGAGAATCCAGGATGCCTATAAGTGCTGTATGATTGGGAATCTGTCCAAAAATATATTTTTTCCAAAAATATTGTGCTTTCTAAAACAGTTCTATTTTTGCCCCATAATATAATGTTTTCAGGCAGCTGCATATCAGCCATTCGTATGATTCTCGCTCTGTTATCTGATGCCTTATCTACTAGACAAACACCCCGACTCCTTATCATATTGCCTGTGGGAAATAATAGAATGGCTCAGTCTTATTGACTTATTCAGACCCTCTGACTAGTGAACGTCTATGGAGGAACTGGCTTCTTTAGGATTTCCATCAAAAAAGACACTCAATGAAGACTTTAAGCAGTGAAAGGATAACAATTATCAGTAACAACTAAGGGATCTCAATATGTATGGATTGGGGGAAAGAACAGACAGGGGAGATATTACAGAAATGTTTAAATACTTAAAGAGACAAGAGACTCCTTATTTCAGAGGAGAAATATTAGAACTAGAGGCCATAGTTTAAAACTGGAGAGGGTGGTAGATAAATGGAACAGGATCCAATCAGAGGTGGTATAGGCTAATATAGTGAGAGGATTAAAACATGCATGGGATAGGCATATGGCTCCTGAATCTAAGATGACGACTGACTAGACGTGTCTAGCTCTGCAGAAACATTTGTTCTATTGGGCTTCCTCTTGAAAACATATCCAGTTAGTAATCTTTGATCATTTCCCGTCTTGACTACTGCAACACTCTTCTGGTTGGCGCTGCACTGTCTGGCCTCTCTCCTCTACATCTCTGTCCTAAATGCTGCTGCTAGGCGTATCTTCCTTGCACGTCCCTCACCCCCTTAGTGATTTTCTATTAGCAAAGACTACATAGTGAACTGAATCTATGATATCTTATAAACAATGTATCTCTGTAGACGTTGGTGATGTCCTTTGGTTGGCCACCACTCCCAGAATACGGACTTCGAGTCACATAATCCTTAGAAGACCTCACTGGTCCCGTCTTTGCCGGTCTAGCCCCATGCCCCATTGAAAGGCCATGAGTCCTCCATGTTTTCTAGAAAGGAAGAGGTCTTCAACCATTGTATCTCTGTAGACGTTGGTGATGTCCTTTGGTTGGCCACCACTCCCAGAATACGGATTTCGAGTCACATAATCCTTAGAAGACCTCACTGGTCCCGTCTTTGCCGGTCTAGCCCCATGCCCCATTGAAAGGCCATGAGTCCTCCATGTTTTCTAGAAAGGAAGAGGTCTTCAACCAGGGATAAAAAATCAGCGTAAAATTCCGTAAATCACGACATCAAGGCAGAGCTTTCTAGAGCCGCTTAGGTTAGGCAGTCGGTTCTTATGCAGATTCAATGTTTATTTCCATGTGAAATGCTATGCATGGCAGTTCAAACGCATGCTCTGCCCTACAGCAGTCACATATTGGGAGCAAAACTAAGGATCAATATTCTACTTCAATCATTGAACGCACCAAGCTGTGATCTCTTTATGTATACGGAACAGTTTTTGAAAATACAATTATTTTTTCTCCAATTCCTGCCTCTAGAAACAATTGTACCGTTGCCGCCGTGTCGTCAGATGTTAAGGAGCCCAAGGGGATCATTTGCGTTTCTCTGATCATTTTCCTCTCTCTCTAGATCAATAATTAACACGAAACAGGGAGTGAACAATCAGCACGTAGCTCTGCTATCCACAAACACAACACAAAAGTTATTTTTTTATCACGGCTTAAGTAGAACAAAGACATAAATTGCGGCAGAAATGAACTATGTTCATGAACTACAGAATTTTATGAGTTTCATAAACTCGTGGTCCAAATTCCTCGGCCGTAGCTAAATCACAAATAGTGGAAATACTGTTTTTAATGTCGATAACGAATAAAATGCAGTTTGAATCATTAAATTTAATCATGTGGAACCATTGTGTATTCGTCTATGCATATCCAAAGTCCCAAAATTTGGTAAATTATACATTATATCGCCGTGTTATGTTTGCACCGTAGGGGTATATTTGAACCGGCACAAATCACATTTTCTCCATTATCATTACAATGTAAGCGCGGAGGCTTTTGTAATTTTCGGTAATGAATCATATGGTAATATTTTCTTCCGGGGCTGAATTTATTTACATTGCATATTTTGGTTCAAAGCCACGAGGATTCATTACCCAAATAATGGTAACAAGCAAGCAAGAAATGTTTCAGCGCTGATCAAAACTAATTTTGAGATCTCTTTTACAAATAATAATCAAGTGTCAATTAGGGGGTGCAAGACTGGTACCCAAATATTGTGCTCTGTTATATACACGATATGTTTTATACATAACTGCTTTATTAAAGGAACAGGCGTGTTAGTTTTCTATACAGAACGACGAGTTCTAATGGTCAGTAACATCTTGAGAGTTGTGACGTCATCGTATATTACAGGAAGTAGAGTCTTCTTGTGCATTGTGTCATCAGTGATTGCATATTTGACATTTCCTCTAAACTTCTGCGGTGTTGAAAAGTCGCAAGCAGGCAGTTGTACCTTTGGCATTGATGAATAGATGAGGTAGTCTCTGTACACATCTAGGTCTATTCAGTAAGGTGTGAGTGCTTTACTTTAGTTTGACAATGCAAGAAGGACTTGAGACTCCCTTTTGTCCTCCCACTATAATAAATACAAAAATATAAATTTTCTTTTTTTTTTGTGTTGATTTTCTTTTTGTAGATTTTTTTATGCCCCTCCCTGGGGCAAAAACTGAGGAGGCCTTGTTAATCATCACCGTGTGTGACTTTTCAAAGGGGTATTTGTGTCGTTTTCCACCTCTCCCCACCACAATGGACAGGGGGCAAGCATCGCATTGATCATTTAACACCCCCATCTTCAAATCACAAAATTGTAAGGCACATCCACTTGCATGCCCTCACCAACAACGTGAATATCCGCGTTGCTGCGAGTGTAAGCATGAAAGAGCATGCAACTGAAATCGAGTCCTGGATAAGGGTTAACTTGATCCAAAAACTTGCATCGCTGATCCCAGAAAAAAAATATTGTTAAATTAAACCATTCATTGTTTAGTAGTTTTCATGATTACATTTGGACCCCCTCCTGAAATCTGGATTTAGCAAAATTAAATTCTTCTACTGTGATCGCTGTCTTCTTCTTTTGGAGCTTAATCTACACTTAAAAAAAAAAAGGGTCACTATAGATCTGGCCCCTTTTCCACAGTGATTTTTCCACATTCTAATTCAGAAAAGCATGACAATGACTTATGTATGCGTGTTAAATAAGGACACGTAAGATATTCCGGTTTCCCTTTATGCTAACTATTTTTTTTCTCAGTCTCTCAGAGTGTTTAAGTTTTTTGGATTATGAATTAAATCTAATTACTTTTGCAAATGGGGGAGATATTTTTGGAGATGAGTTGATCACAGGGTTGGAGCATCATTAGATATTACGTCTCACTTGAAGATTGTAAAACATGAATATGCATTGAAAGATTGGCATGTATTTATTCATTAGAACTCTTCCTGTGCACGCCGTCTCACCGAGAGACTCAGGTAACAGAAAGGTGTTAACATTTTAAATATTTAGTGCTAGATTTCAAAGATGTGAATGTTGTGAATGTTTACTTATTTTGTTTTTTTTTTTTAGCATCAATGCGTAGGCATAAAGATAGGGGGCTTAGAAATGAAGACCAAGGTTGGAAAAAAAAATGGGTTCATTATTTAATGTCATGATAGAGAAATTATATATTTTTTTTTCAATGAATGCCTAATTCATTGTTTAAATACTAAAAGAAAAACATTAACATCGTCAGTGTTATGTGATTAAACAACCAGAACAATATAATACAATAAAAAGATCTGCTAATGTGTATTTGCCTAACACACAAGAGAGAGCAAGTAATGTTTTATGTCATTAAAGTAATCATTAAATCACGCTGATTTATCTGTATATAGTTTCTTTCAAATATATATATATATTTTTCTAATTGAAGATCAAATGCTGATAGACCAGAGTGAAAATAGTAAGGAAAAACTCCCACTCGTTGTTGGACCCATCAATCACTGCTATTACCATCAATGAGACCACCCTCCGTTTTTTGGGTGTTTTTTTGGCTACTTCTACCTGTCAGTCAATAATATGTACCCTCCCACACACAGTCCCTCACACATTAGACAGCTTGTAAGAATGACGGCTTGACATGGTGAAAAATGGATGAATCGTGACAAATGTTTGGCGCTTTTGTAATCCGTTTTCGACACTTTCATTAGAGATCGCCCTCGTTTTCGTTAATTCGTACGAATGCACGAAACAGGCAATAAAAAATAAAAAATATAAAAAATAAAAAAAAATAAAAAAATAAAAAATATGTATGAAAGGGAAAGCAGAAGTCACCGCAGCACTTTATCCGTGCTGGTCAGTAACACGTGACATTTATATGTGTCCTGGATCAGAAAGGGCAAAATAAACATAATCTAGCCCTTATAGGCAGCATTTTCAAGGACAGAAGAAAGGGACAGGAGGACTTTATCACAAATAAAAAAAAATCACCAAAAATTACAATTAGTTTCTAAAATTAAATTAAATGACATTTTTATTTAAAAAAATAAATAAAAATAAGTCTTAAATCATTGTTTTTTAAACTGGTAATATTTCACCAAAATTTTGATAAATTCCCAGACTCATTTTTAAAGAGGATAGCCATAAACAAACATGGTAAAATATAAATTTTTTGTAACCTAAAAAAAAAAAAAAATCGCATTCAGTAAATACTCCAACCAATATTTCTATGTATTTTGAGATGTTCCTAAACAAATCATCCTTCCTCAAAAAAAGACGTAGGGAACTCATCGGAGACTTATTAATGCCAGCTAGTAAAATTTATAATTTATGAAGAACAGTTCTTGGAACAATTTCCTTTTCCATATTTTTTTGTGCTGAATCTCGTAGGTGTTGTAAGAATTTTTTTCCGTGTGTTTAATCTTTGTAACGCAGTACATTTTCCTTGCTACAAGTAAAAGTTTTTTTTTTTTTTATCCCTCTGGCATTTTTGACTATTTTAATTTAATGATAAGCAAACCCCAACTCGGCTGCAGTGCACAAATCAAATGCATGACAAATGCAAGCACTGAACACAGATCATCCGCATCTAAAAAAAAGGAAAAATGAAAAAGAGAGTTTAAACAGTCAGACCAGTGCTTCTGCATGCCTATTATTCTCTTTTTCTGTGCAAAATTGGAATAATTTTAAGAGGATTTTTTTTATTTACCTACATCTAATTCAACAGGTTTTTATTTTAAAAAAAAATAACCTTTAATCTATTTTTTAAACATTAATCTATAAATATGTTACTTTATAAACGGTATTTAAATACATGAGCCTTTAAAAAATATATAAAAATAAACTATAACTATGTATTGGCACCAACTTTGTTATATACCTTGTAGAAAAATTAACGGAAGGCATGGAAAATTAAAAGAAACAATTAAAATTATTTAATAAAAGGGAAATTTATTTCTATAATTTTTTTTTATTTTTTAGGTTTTTTTTTTAGGTAAGGTTTTCATTGGTTGTAGTGGGTTTCTTGGCTTTTTTCCCCTACCTAATAAGTCTTAGATATGGGTTATGTATACCTTGGAATTCCTAGGGTAGGTACAAGGAGCTCTCCCTCTTCTGTGGGAGTGACTTTGTGAGGGGGCAGGGCTAATAATATGCAAGGGTGGGGCTAGCCACACATGGGGCCAGAGGTATCCCCAGAAAACCATCAATTGAGTAAAAAGTGGACAGTGCTACGAGTGTGTCCAAAAACTGCTCCTGTGCCCAGAGGAAGAGGAGTGCCCAGCCGGAGACCCGGGGAGGCAACGCTTCATCCAGAGACCGCGGATCGAACCCGTGTAATTCCCATGTATAGAGATTTGCCTTACTGCAATACCATCATGTGCTACTGGTTCTAATTTGCGCCATTTCAACTGTTGTTCTAACAGGTTTTACTAAATTGTAATTTTTTGACAATCGAGACATTTGTTTAGAAAATATGGAGCTAATTTACTTCAAGGAAGCAGAGTTTTCTGTAAAAAAAACAAAACACACTCTTTCTAAAACAGTACACTAACACAAACACACTCACTCGATATCTCCTCGGCTCACACCTGACACTCTAACACCATAAACTGACACACACTCATGCTGCCACCGTACACTAACACCCCCCACACCAGCTTAACATGCAACACTAACATACACACTACTTTAACATCATATGCTGATGCACGCCATACACTAGCACACAGCAACATGCAAACATATGCTAACAGCATATACTCACACACACACATGCTAACGCCATTCAGCAACACACATACACATCATACACTTATACTTCCGCTCCCCCTCACAGCTATCCCTCACACAGCTGTCCACATCTCCTTCTTGCCCTCACAGCTCTCCATCTCTCCCCCTTACAGTTATCCCACTCACAGCTCTCCATCTCTCCCTCTCCCCCTTACAGTTATCCCACTCACAGCTCTCCATCTCTCCCTCTCCTCCTTACAGTTATCCCTCTCACAGCTATTCATCTTTTTTCCCTTCACTATCCTTCTCATAGCTCTCTATCTCTCTCTTCCATTCAGTTCCTCACAACTATCCATCTCTCTGTCTCCGGCTCATAGTTATGGCTGTCTCTCCCTTTCCCCCTCACTGTAATCTCTCTTTCATATCTCCGTGTCTCTCTCTCCATCACAGCTCTGCTGCTCCTCCAACTCTCACAGCTTTACTTCTCTTGATCTCCCACTCTCTTAGCTTTCCCTATGCCATATCTTCTCCTCCTCCCTCTTACCTCCTGCATGGTCTTTATCTTTAGGACAACTCGCACTCGAGCAGCCCTACCTCTTCTGCAGGGTCACGTAACATGCGTTGAGTGACCCTGCTGGGCTCACTGGTTACAGGGGCCACCTAGAGCAAGAGTGGTGCAAGCGTGGGGCTCGGCCACTGATTTAGGCACCCCAGGCAGCTGCCTGGGTCACCTGGTACAAAGAACGGCCCTGAGCCTAACATTAGGAGGGAGATAACTCAATGGGGAGGAATAATCACGCAGATCCTGAGAACATGAGGTTATAACGGCTGCTGCAATATGTAGTAAATATGACAGTGTGTATAAAAATGTTTCTAGTTCAATGTTTTGATAAAGATGTATCACTATAGCAACCAGTAAAATAGTCCAATGCGCAGTAACATTTCATTGGTTGGTTTGGTGATAAACTTTGAGCGAGAGTCTGTTTTAATATTTAATAGCTTTTCTTTTTTAAGTGTTTTTGTGAAAAGTTGATTTAGCTCCAAACCAGTACCGTAAAATTATTTAGAGAGAGAGAGGGATGTTTGTATTTTCAGAATAGTAACCTCCTGTGAACCATCCATATGTTAAAGCCTTTGAATGATGTGATAGAGATTTAAAACCTTCCGGTTACTGCAGAAAAACAAGTTTAACGAAAATCTCCAATACATCCACTGGTTATAGTTTTACTTTACTGTCGGTAGAAGGCAGGGCCGACCAGAACTTTTGAGGCCAAATTCTAACTCCTGATCCTGAGGCCTCCATCATTGTCCCATTCCTTCCATTTTAGTTAAACTTAAAACCAGCTCGATATATGGCAACGATGTATACACAGAACTGATGTCACCTGAAGAGTTAATTATCTGTATCAGTAAGAGAGACAGTTAAGTATCTCTTTAACGATCATTGATAGTCTTTGATCTGTCAATAAATTATACTCTATATCTAGCTGTTGTCTTCCCAATAATGTTACCTTATCCATGATTTCCTTTTTCTTCTCAGAATCCATTTGTGTTAAAAAATATACATATATATATTAATCTTGTTCCTTTATTCGCCATAAGTAGTGCATGGATGTCCCTTGAGGCCAAGGAATACTTATGCTCGGCTCGTAAATCAAGCAATCGATTACCAGAGCTTAAAATCAATCCTACTGTAGTATAGGAAGAGTTTTTATGTGCTTCTCATGTGGGCCGTGGTAGCCTCACCAAGTGGCCTTATCCATGCTCTACTGCGGTCTAAACCACAGTCAGGCACAGGGGTTACCGACAGCCCAACAGTGGTTTGGTCTAGAGCCCTGCGCGGGACTACTTTTTAATCCCGCTCCCGCGGTTTTTAATCCTGCTCCCGCAATGTGGGTGTTCCGCTCCCGCCACATTTGTGGCCAATCATGCCCGCCTCCTTACCTGATTTCCCGCGCGGCCGCCCTTGAGTTGTTCCCTCACGGCGTCTCTTCTCTTGCTCCGCCCAGGAACAAGGCGGAGTCACAGGAAGTGACGTCACATCACGTGACTCCATTTTGTTCCTGGGTGGAGCAAGCTAGGAGACACTGTAAGGGAGCAGCAAGAAGGCAGCCTTGCGGGACTGCGCGGGATTACCGGGACCCGCAGGTACAGTGCTTGACCGCCCGCTCCTGCCCGCAGCCCCAGCAAGACCGCACGCGCCCGCAAGTTTTTTGGACCCGTGGGACCCGACTCCCAATGCAGTCCTCTAGTTTGGACTATAGTAGAGTAGAGATAAGGCCATTTGATGAAGCTACCATGGTTGATGCCAGTATCTCTGGGTTTTTTTGCTTTGAAGGAATTTAAAACCTCTAAATAATCCCATGAATAGGAGCACATCAACTAGATTATGGTCTATCGACACTCTAATGGAGCTTTATTATAGTTATTTCACTCAGCGTGGCTATTAGACCTGCAGCTACAGTTCGGAGTATCTCTGTACTGTGAAAGCCCCATTTGGCTCCTGGTTTTCCAAAGATTTAGGTTAATTTGATTATTATTGGAATTTAAGAACATCTATATTTGAAATTATTTTTTATTTCTGAGTTATTCTAGGATAAGAATTAGGATTAGGATATAAATCAGGGAACTGCTATCTTTTTCGAAGTAAATTCTATTATTGTTTTCCAAGGTAAACTTTCCATGTCAAAGTCATCCTAAAAAAGAATATTGGGAATTCCATAGTGTTCGAAGCTAATTCAGGTATCGCCAAGAAGATTTTGAAGTATCGGTACGACAAAATAAAAATGTGTCCTCGGATAAAACGTCTTATAACAAAGAAGAACCTATTAATGGTTAATTTTTCTCTTCTCTTTATTTTAAACCAATTTCCCTGTCCAAGATTATAACCCAGCTCTTAACAACTAGACCTTCAATTATAAAACTTTTCCATATCCCAGAGCTAAGTGGCTGTCAGGCTCATTCAGCGGGCTTCTAATCCGCCGAATACAATATTGCAAACACACGAGTAGCTAAAAATAGAATAAAAAAAAAATAAAAAATGACACATCAACAGCTGTTGAGTCTCATGGGTATTTATGGAATCGCCACGTTCTAATCTGACCAAAATGAACCTGTCTGAGCCTTTACCGGTTTCTTCACCTCAATAAACTCCCAGCCTTTTGTTTTCATCTTATCATTATCTGCCAGCAGACGAGAGTCAGTGGTAGCTATGAATCATCTCCAGTCATCTACCTTCGTTGATGCATTGGGTTGAGAAAGGCGAAGAAAGAAGAAGAAGAAAAAAAAATCCCAGCGCAGCCTGAGAAACAAATAAATGCCACAGGCATTTACATGGAGACGATGGTGAGGACCGCGGTACTTACTAATTCTGACATGCAAGCAATTTCAGAAAATAAAAAATGAAATAGAAAAAAAAAAGCCCAAGTGGGACTCTCGCGTTGCTGCAGGAATATTTTATTTACAAAAAAAAAAAAAGTTCATCATCTAGCATTGTTAGAAAATGTATTGCGACAAACGATCGATAGGAACCTTATGACTATCGATCGCTCATCAATTCACAGCTGTCTGCTTAGAAGCCATAAAACGTTAACGTACGTTTTGCAATAAACCACGGTCACGAAAAAAAAAAAATATTTGATTTCTTTTATTAAATGTTGAATTTGTCTTTAAATATTTGTAAATACACTTAATTATTCAGAATTTCAGGTAACTAATGTTGGCATGAAATACTAATGAGCATATTTTTATTATTATATATTATATATAATAAATAATATATATTGTATGTAGTGATACTCTGATGGTAAATAGGATTAAAGTTGTTAGAAGGTCATAATCTAAAACTAGAGGGTCAGGGGCTCAAAAATTTTACTGAGAGGGTGGTAGGTAGGTGGAACAGCTTCCCAGCCGAAGTGGTAGAGGGTAATACAGGGAGGGAATGTAAACATACATGGGATAGGCATATGGCTCCTGAATCTAAGACGAGACCAACGACTGATTAAGGTTGAAGTCTTTATAGCAGGAAAAACATGCAGACTAAATGATCCGGATGGGGCTGATCTGCTATTAAATTCTATTAGAGCTGAAACAACGAATCGATAAAATCGATAATAATCGATAACGGAAATCATCGATAACGATTTCCGTTATCGATTAATCGAGTGATCAATTCGTTGTTGGAGCACTCGGCTCCTTTTACTTACCTCCGCGAGCGTTCCCCGCTTCTGCTACACGCTCTGCAGTCTCCGCCTTCTTTTAGCTACGTGACGGATGTGACGCGTTCCGGAGGTAAGTATTCTTCATGTCTATGTGCACGGATCGCACAGAGCCACTCGCACAGAGCGAATCGCTCTGTGCGAATGGAGCCACTCGCACAGAGCGGTTCGCTCTGTGCGAGTGGCTCCACTCGCACAGAGCGGTTCGCTCTGTGCGAGTGGCTCCATTCGCACAGAGCGGTTCGCTCTGTGCGAGTGGCTCCATTCGCACAGAGCGGTTCGCTCTGTGCGAGTGGCTCCATTCGCACAGAGCGGTTCGCTCTGTGCGAGTGGCTCCATTCGCACAGAGCGGTTCGCTCTGTGCGAGTGGCTCCATTCGCACAGAGCGGTTCGCTCTGTGCGAGTGGCTCCATTCGCACAGAGCGGTTCGCTCTGTGCGAGTGGCTCCATTCGCACAGAGCGGTTCGCTCTGTGCGAGTGGCTCCATTCGCACAGAGCGGTTCGCTCTGTGCGAGTGGCTCCATTCGCACAGAGCGGTTCGCTCTGTGCGAGTGGCTCCATTCGCACAGAGCGGTTCGCTCTGTGCGAGTGGCTCCATTCGCACAGAGCGGTTCGCTCTGTGCGAGTGGCTCCATTCGCACAGAGCGGTTCGCTCTGTGCGAGTGGCTCCATTCGCACAGAGCGGTTCGTGAGTGTGGGTGCAGGGCAGAGTGGGGGTGGGGGTGCAGGGCAGAGTGGGGGTGGGGGTGCAGGGCAGAGTGGGGGTGGGGGGTGCAGGGCAGGAGACTGGGTGCAGGGCAGAGTGGGGGTGGGGATGCAGGGTGTGAGTGTGGGTGCAGAGCAGAGTGGGAGACTGGGTGCAGGGCAGAGTGGGGGTGGGGATGCAGGGCAGGGTGTGAGTGTGGGTGCAGGGCAGAGTGGGTGCAGGGCAGAGTGTGAGTGTGGGGGCAGGGCAGAATGTGGGGGCAGGGCTGGGTGCAGGGCAGAGTTAGAGACTGGGTGCAGGGGCACAGTGCAAAGTGCTGGGTGCAAAGTGCCAGTGCTGGGTGCAAAGTGCCAGGGCTGGGTGCAAAGTGCTGGGTGCAAAGTGCTGGGTGCAAAGTGCCAGGGCTGGGTGCAAAGTGCAAAGTGCTGGTGCAAAGTGCTGAATGCTGGGTGCAAAGTGCTGGATGCAAAGTGCCAGGGCTGGGGCAAAGTGCTGGGTGCAAAGTGCTGGGTGCAAAGTGCCAGGGCTGGGTGCAAAGTGCTGGGTGCAAAGTGCTGGGTGCAAAGTTTCTTGAACAGTAATAGTCCACCTCTTTTCAGAATGTTTGGGGTTATTTTGTTTCATAAATATTGTGTTTGGGTTCTTGTACTTTGAAAATATTGTTTTTTATTACATCATAACAAAATAAGAATGTTAATGTAAATTTTAAGTTGTTTTTTAACATCCAGTTCATTAAATTCTTTTAAATAAACGAAAAATTTGCATATTGTTTTTTTTATCCGATTAATCGATTAATCGAAAAAATAATCGGCCGATTAATCGATTATTAAAATAATCGTTAGTTGCAGCCCTAAATTCTATGTTTCTATGAAAAAGATTTTTTTTTCTTTGGTTTCATTTTTTCTTTTATGTTAACTTTGCTTTATCTGTAGATCTGGAGATCACCATTGTAGATGATCTTGTGACCGCTCCTGACTCAGAAAACATGCAGTACTGATTGCTTTATGGCAAATGTTGTAATGTGCTTTCCCAGGGCTCTGTAAATTTGGGTCTGAGAAGTTCCATTTTTTTTACTCAAAGGCAGTATGATAAAACGTGTGAATTTTCTCTAACTTATTGTATTAAAGAGATAACTCAGACGTGTAGGACTAATATAAAGTGGCCAAGACTAATGTAATTAATAAAAAAAATATATATTATTTTGAAAAAGAAAGTACTAATTACTCAAAACTGATAAAGTAATTTTTAAGCAGTCCTATATTAAAAAAATAACATGGGACTCATCAGTAGGTTTAATCGCTCACGTGTTTTCATCTAATATATGTAAGAGTTGCTGATTTTATTCCATTTACACTTTTACATTAATCTTGTGTAACAAAAACCCCACTTCCCATAAAGTCCATAAACTCTTTCTAACCTCTTGCATTTTGTCTGCTCAAGATGTATCTACACATTTAATATCACCAGTTCCTTGATCAGATGTTAGAAAGGGCTTCAGAATGTAGTTATTTATTTTTGCACATCTATGCAAATTATTAAAAAATGTGTAATATTTTAAATTTAAAAAAAATCGAATTATTTTGTTTGGATGATGGCTGATGAATAACTAGTTCCCTTAATTTTTCACATTATTAACTAAAATGATTTTCACCCCTGTCCGTAGTCGTTCCAAAATTTCTGCTAAATAATACCAAAGTCATTTCTAGAGCCGTACTTCTCTACGCAATTAATGCTAATCCTGGCGAAAGCCGGGTCGAAGTAATGCAACCGAAACTCCTGGAGAGAAATGTAGAAAACACCCGTGTCACTGTTTGCTTTGCCTTTATAGAAAATTACCGTGCACATAGAGATAAAGGTAAATGGATGATTTTAATAAGATTTTGAAAATTGGTGCATGTTGAAATGGAATTGAAATTGCTTTGGAAACCTAAAAAGCTCTGTTTTACTAGCTTTTTCTCACGAAAAAAAAAAGCTTAATAAAAGTATATGAAACACTTTAATAGTTTTGTTTGCACAGAATATGCATAATTTTTTATATCGCATATTAACAAAAACGTATGTATATAGTATGATATACTATGTATATCTATTGTATAGCGCTGCGGAATATAATGGTGCTATATAAAACAATAAATAATAATAATAATAAATAATAATAATAAATAATAATAATGATTATATATATATATATATATATATATATATATATATAACGGGTTTTTGGGTAGGCCCACCAATATCTCTGTGGTCCTTCACCCCAGTTACCTCTTTGTGCTCTGCAGGCCAATCCTGAGCCTCCGCTACCTGGGAGTTGGGGTACATAACTGTGGCAGCGCCTCCACCCAACGGAGCATCCAGGGTATGGATATGAGCTCCCGCTGGGAACATAGCCGAGTAATTAATAAAACTGACACAGGGCTAACTTAAAATTAACTTTGTATTGCACAGCAAAACACTATGCATAAATGCAACAGAAAACATGAAATATAGTAATATGAAATATACAATACAAGGTTCACCCACCCACAACAATCACTGCGGCCCACCCTAATCTTCGCCCTAGTGGCCGCTGGGTACCTTTAGTTGGTGCACATAACACAGTTGGGGCCCATGAGTAACTTACTCCACAGTATGGGTTGAATTGTATTGGAAACTTCAGTATGTCAGTGGGACTGGAGATCAAAAGCTTTTATTGGTGTGTGGCTGAATTCAGGGTGCCCTGTTGTGGAGACGGGGAGAGGTTTTAGGCTTACCACTCTACCACCAGCAATCAGGGCAGTTCAGCCTTTAACCTCTTCACTGCTGACTCTGCTGCAAACAGCTCTGTATCTCTGTCTGCTGGAAGATTCTGCCAGGATGCTGCAGCTCTCCTCTGAGCATGGACTTCAAGCAGGCCTCTGTTCCTAGGCCTCTCTCACTCTCCTTCTCTCTCAGCAAGGGTCCTTCACCTCTTGCATCCAACTCTCAACTCCTCTTTCCAAACTCCAATGGCTCCTTTTCCACCTCATCCATGTGCTTTTCAGTTCGCCATCTGCTGGTCACTCCATAAGAACTGCAGGTGAGTCAGTGACACAGCAGCAATCACTAAAATCCCTTGAGGGGTTACATATATATAAAGTACCTTTAATTTATTTATTTATTTTTTTCTGCTGAAAATAGTATTCTGTACACTGTGACACTGACATTTATTTAGAATTACCCCTAACAAGTTCTTCATCATATCATTTAACAACATTAACCTTCATTTAAACAAACTCTGAGAATTAAAGTAATTTTAGAAATAATAAACTACCAAAAATCAATTTGCCACAAACATAATCACAATCACTGGGGCCCTGGCGTTACATGCCCAGAGGCCAGATCAAAAGTTGGGGTCACTAAAGGCCTAAGTATAGGTAGTATTTGGCGCTTCGGCCCTCAGGCTTGCGCCCCACGAGCCACCATATCACAAGACCGTTACCTCATGCACCGTACCAACCGAAAAGATAAAAACCATAAAATAACCATCAGAATAGATCACCTGCTGCATCAACCAATTACCCTAAATGCCCCAAACGCCCTCTTTACTCTGTGTAAAACAGACCCCGATATCCACCTAAACCACTCCTTTTATACATCCCTTAATTCTATTTTTAGCATTTCTTCCCCTGTCACTAACCTCAGGAACCAATCAAACTATAACCCGGGAAAATTACACATGAAATGAAGTTGACCTTTTTTTTTTTTTTTTTTACCTCAGTCAGGGGTGGCCTTCTGTCAATTTCCCCCCCCCCATGGCCTTATCTTTATATGAAATCATTAATTATGAGCAATTAAAAGATATTAAGAGGTCCAAAAGTATAGTTCGAACAACAAGAAACTCAGAAATTCTCATTTATAATCCGTCACATTACTGCACATTACTAGTCTTTGCCGAAATATACTTAAATAGTCTTAAAAGAATCTTTCTTTCTTCCTGAAAAGAAGCAAGACTAGCACGGAGATAACTGGAAAGAGGTATCATGGACAGGTATAATTGTACTCAGTAAATGGTGGCTTCATATTTATTAAATGTAGCATGAATTTAGAAAATATGAATAGACAAATGATCACAACATGTCAATGTGGTAAACAATGAAATGGCTCACTCTGCAAGACACCCTAACTAATACTCTCTGACTAATGAAAGACTATGGAGGATCGGACTTCATTAGCATTGCCATAAAGCATCAGCTCAGTGCGGTGTTTGAGCCGGGAAAGTCACCCAAAATATCACATGACTGACAGCAACGGCGGCCTCCATGTCTGCAGCTAAAGGGAGTTTATTGGAACAAAACGAGATAAAACCAGGTGGTCACCAACCGACATTACTGTATACAGCGCTGGGGGTTATATTACTGTATACAGCGCTGGGGGTTATATTACTGTATACAGTGCTGGGGGTTATATTGCTGTATACAGCGCTGGGGGTTATATTACTGTATACAGCGCTGGGGGGTTATATTACTGTATACAGTGCTGGGGGTTATATTACTGTATACAGCGCTGGGGGTTATATTACTCTATACAGCACTGGGGGCTTATATTACTGTATACAGCGCTGGGGGTTATATTACTGTATACATTGCTGGGGGTTGTTACAGTATACAGCACTGGGGTTATATTACTGTATACAGCGCTGGGGGGTATATTATTGTATACAGCGCTGGGGGGTATATTATTGTATACAGCGCTGGGGGTTATATTACTGTATACAGCGCTGGGGGGTATATTATTGTATACAACGCTGGGGGTATATTATTGTATACAGCGCTGGGGGTTATATTACTGTAAACAGCACTGGGGTTATATTACTGTATACAGCACTGGGGTTATATTACTGTATACAGCGCTGGGGGTTATATTACTGTATACAGCGCTGGGGGGTATTACTGTATACAGCGCTGGGGGTATTACTGTATACAGCGCTGGGGGGTTATATTACTGTATACAGCGCTGGGGTATTACTGTATACAGTGCTGGGGGTTATATTACTGTATACAGGGCTGGGGGGTTATATTACTGTATACAGCGCTGGGGGTTATATTACTGTATACAGCACTGGGGAGGATATATTACTGTATACAGCGCTGGGGTTATATTACTGTATACAGGGCTGGGGTTATATTACTGTATACAGCGCTGGGGGGGTTATATTACTGTATACAGCGCTGGGGGATTATATTACTGTATACAGTGCTGGGGGTTATTACTGTATACAGCGCTGGGGGTAATATTACTGTATACAGTGCTGGGGGTTATTACTGTATACAGCACTGGGGGTTATATTACTGTATACAGCGCTGGGGGTTATATTACTGTATACAGCGCTGGGGGGGTTATATTACTGTATACAGCGCTGGGGGTTATATTACTGTATACAGCGCTGGGGGTTATATTACTGTATACAGCGCTGGGGGTTATATTACTGTATACAGCACTGGGGGTTATTACTGTATACAGCGCTGGGGTTTATGCTTACGGGGGAAAAAAACTGTTGAAGTCCATGAGACTTCCCCTATAATGATACCAAACGCCAGTCACTGTTCTTCTTTGCTTTAGATCATTTCTTATTGTATCTATCTGTCAATTATCTTGATCTACTATGTATGTAGACTGATTTTTTTATATTATTGAGAGGTTTTTAAACATTTCCCACCAAAACGCCGCTTCCTAAAACACTTGTTAGCACATACAGATCATATGCAAATCAGTACGCGGTAAAATCAAAACCGTACATCACTTGGCGATAAATTATTTCAGGATCCTATTTTATTCATTATAGCCAGAGAGGGGATACGGAGATAATGAATTAAAGCGGAGAAAAGTAAAATATTTTCCCCTAAATGAATAGCCAGCATTTTTCTGTCTCATCGTCTGACTAGTCCAGCACTAAATATTTTCTGCTGTCTCTCACTTAAAATTAGTTTTCTTTGCCTGAAAGCCGCAAGAAAGCCTTTAAACTAGTCCGAATGAAAGAAAAATAATTGCGAAAGTGTGAAAATGCTGTCAGTCTCCTAGAAACTGCCTCGGTTTCTTTTTTCCCTTTAATTTTCACACTATTAATGCAATTTCCCGTGGCTATTGCTTCGCCTGCAGCTGTTCCATAACATATCGTATGCACACATCTCATCAAAAACAAAAAAAATGTTACTTTAGTTCTGTTATCAGTAGAACCGAGCCTGCCATCTGCAGACGCGGGGGATCCGTCCCAGAAGGACCAGCTAATTAGCATTGGGGGAAAAAAAAAAGAGAATACATGTTAAATAATGGTACAATTAACAATAACTCGGCATTTATCTGTTGCACAAAACCCCATGTGGGGATACATCTCTGACCGACGGTACAGGGGTGTTTGCTGGTTAACGAGTCATTATTGATTTCATTTGTAATTTGTAATCGCTGGCCATCTAATGTCGGTATTCCATTCAGATCAGGGTGCAAATCAGTTTTAAGAGAAGGAAAAACTATTTGGGGTAATTTCTGACCCAATAATGTGGTCAGTGGTCTATTTATGTTGGCAGCGCACACTGCTGCCCCCTCTGTGGCCACTGACCTCACTGTGAAGCACCGGAATATGATGTCATATCCTGATGCTCAGTGTCTTAAAGGCTATGTCCACTCGACACACTTCCATAGTGAAAATGGGCCAGTTAAGGACATCAGAGATCTATCTGCTCTTCTATTCCTGTCCTAAGATCCATTGTTCCATTGTCCAGAGGTATCCTTCGTCTTCTTCTGTATATTTTGATTAGAAATTCTTTGAGCGCCTTTCAAGTTATACAACAAGGTTGGCGGAAGGCAGAAAGCACGCGTCCTATTAAACATGCTGATTGCTGCAGGGATCCGTGGGCAACTCCATGATAACAATTCAAGGAAGATGGTGATGAAAATGTGGGAGATCTGGACACATTTTTACATATAATTTGGTATGGATTGTCCACCAAAGGTTGCTTAGTCAAAGGGTGATTATTGATTGAAAACAAAAAGGTGTTGTGAGATTGGTGGGCTTGGTGGGTAACTCCAAAGAGAACAGCTCAAGGAAAATGGAGTTGGAGACACGGAGATGTGTAAGGGATACTGAGAAACTAGGTCAAAAAAGTGAGGCAGATAGCCTCTGACAAGAAGAAGAAGGTGAACAGAAATGAAGAACTCATAGTAGAAGAATCTTAGAAATATACCATATTACATGCAATTTTTACTTACATTTAAGTCTGGGGTCTCTTATACACTATATTTATATAAGTAGGAAGTATTCATAATAAGCAAATTGGAAATAATAATATTGATAATAATACAATACCCAGCTAATCCTAGTTATGCCATTTACATAATGATTAATATTTTTTAAAACAGAATTTACGCTTTAAAACCCAGCAGGGACGCTTGATTCTTTATATTATACACGGCGGTTGGATTATCCGGTTTATTCTCAAACCATAAGGACAATGTGCTCTCCCCGATTACAATTTCAGATAAACATTTAACGAATCCTCTACTGGAGTTACAATACACTTACACAGATGAAATTAATCCCTATAGAAATAGCAATAAGTGAAAAATCTCATATATTGTGGCCATATAATGGCTAAGTAATATTAAAATCCATGTAATTAATATTAATATCCTTTTAAAAGGATAATGCTTAAAATAATCTTGTGTATTTGATTTTTTGGAAATTCTATTATGTTAAAAACTGCAATAATTCTTGAATGACGCATTTACGCCATTTTTTTTATATTTGAAAATAAATTTAGGGTAAAAGGTATTTCTATAGCTATTTAGGTATGTTTGAAATATAAAATGCCGTATTTTTTTCTGGTTCTTTTTTTTTTACTCTGGAAAAATGACATTTCTATAGGAAAATACAATGGCTGAAGGATAACCAAGTTCTACAAGTTAAATGCAGTTAATAAAAAAAGTAGACAAAATAATAAATAAAAAATAAAAAGAAAGAAATAAAAAGAAATAATTTAATAATATTCAACAGCTAGTTCAACTCATTATGCAAATGACATACAGGCATATATGCAAATGAGCTTAAATACAATAAAATGTCATAGTCATAATATAATCTACTGATGACATTGTGATATTTGTGTAACAACGCATTCATATGTTTTTAATAATCGGCCCAAATCTACAGATACAAAGCAAGAAAAAGCAACAAATACAACATTTTTTACCTTTACACTTTTAAAGATGTTGATTTTTACAATGGCTATTTTTTGCTTATTTTTGTAACCACCATCAGGACCATTGGCTATATTGATTAATTTTTAATATTATGCGGTTTATTTAGCGTAATATATTTACCATACCGACCAAGGTGGATGTAGTGCATGCAGCAAAATTTATACAGAGCCTCCATTAAAGATCCTTTCCTAATCTATTCCCGGTGGAATTCTCTAAATATTTGAGATCCGCAAAATAAACAACACGCAAAATATCGTTAGCAATAAAATCAGTGGACCAAATTAAATTGAACCTTTTACTTTTTTAGAGATTATATTGCCAATCTTCACTGTGTTCTTTTACAGCAGGGGTTCTCAAACTGCGGCCCTCCAGCTGCTGCAGGACTACATCTCCCATACTCCTCAGCCAGCCCCTTAGCTGAAAGAGCATTATGGGAGATGTAGTCCTGCAGCAGCTGGAGGGCCGCAGTTTGAGAACCCCTGTTTTACAGCATTAAAACACAATGCCATCATTTGAGATATGACAGAAGACTTATACATTGGAATTGTTATTTGAATAGGACCTTGTAGTCCAATCAAAAATGTATAATAATTATTAATGTGTATTAAAACATATTCTCGGCAGGTAATAGTAGCCGAGAGCTAGAAAGAGGACCACATCAGAATAGATCATTAGTAGTAGGTAGAGGTAGATTATTTGGCAGTAGTATTGTAGTTGTAGGTTCCTCGTAGGTAGAACCTTAACTATAAATTGTTCCTGGATTAATACCCTAATAGAATGTAACTTGGGAAGGTTAATCACGGTTGGAGGTTAATTTGGAAGTAGAACCTTGGTAGTACGGTAGGTTCCTTGTGAGTATAACCTTAATTCTTAGTAGAACATCGGGTTTCTGATGAGCAGAACCATTACTCTGGAAGTGAATTAGGTTCCTTTGGAGGTAGAACGTTAGTAGTTAGTTGCTTTCTAGGAGAAACCATGACATTCTGAATGATATGATTGACACTTTTGATCCTGTATGATTTAGCAACCCTTTGAAAAGAAAAAGAGCCGCTGATCACTACAGCTATTCTTTATTTGGACGATGGCAAATCTTTCCTTTTGACTTTCCTGATTAAGGCAGTTTCATGTTTCTTGGCGGAGACATGTAATCATTATGTTCCTTTACGGGGGAAAAAAAAAGAAATTTCTTTCTGCTTCAGTTGATATTTTGTTTAAATCTGAAACCTATTTAAAATCCTGTCGCCTGAAGATGACTCTTAATTAATCTTCTGGTGAGGTTTTTACTGTAGTGTACCTAGCTGTGCTTGAACTCGAGACACTTTATCAATCACTCTGGTATTGTGATGTAGAATTTGGAGACAAAAAGATGAATGGGCTCTCAAGTTCAGCATTTTGATAAGTAAGTTAATTTTAAAAGGTGTAAATAACTAAATTGGCAAATATAACTCTGTCGGATAGGCAGTCACATTTGTGGCTGTCTATAATTAATTTGAAAAGAAAAATCTTGATAAAGTCGGGTCAGGGATCCAATAGCGTTTGTTCTTAGAAAGAAAATTGGGTAAGAAACTAATTTCAGATTCTGTCAGTGTTAAAGCTATTTCATTTGCACTTGTTCGATGATATAGTAATTGAAGTGCATGTTTTCAGACATCATGTTGCAGTAATGCCAATCAAATATTTTCAAACTTATTTTTACCATGAAAGCTCGGTTGATTGATACTCAGTTAACTAATGCTTGATAAGAAGGTATGCTAATAGACTTTTTATGGCATTATTGCTTAATCTTCTGATATATGATGATTTTTTCTTGCATAAAGGGCAGCGTCAGAGGAATTGGAACATGATGGTGTGGCAAGCAAAAACGTACAGTATAATGAAGCAGATTTAAGAAGAATCTTTATCCTGTTCACCATACCTCCTCTGAAGGGGCCCTAAAACTAATGGCAGGCTTAAGCAGTCCCTTAATCTGTCTATATGATAATGCTACCTCAATAATGTCAATAAAGGAAATGTTTGTTAGGTGCATAAACCATATTGTGAGTTCAAGGCGTATTACATGCACGAGCAGGTTCTATGGTGCCCCCTCAACTAAGAATCTCACTCAGGCTTGCAATGTCACACACTTACAATACTCATAGCAAGGAGAATGTTATACAATTGTGTCTGTTCACCAAGAAGTCTAATGATTACTCAAGTTAAGGGTTAACTCAACGAATCAGACTCAACTTAGGTTGTGTGCCCTCACATGCTAACATTCCCATTACATCTTGCATAGTTCAATGACAACTTGCATGTCCTCACCTGAAACTTACAAAATTGAAACATAAATAAAAATAGTTTAAAAAAAAGTGGAATATGGGACTCTGAAACAACATTTCAATCAAAGGAGTGCTGACAATTGTTTGAATTATTATAAAGCAGTTGTTGTGCATTGGAAAATGTGTGCCACTTTAGTCACCTATGTGGTATCATCATTACTACACACAAGAGAAAAATACATTGACACATAGGCAAGGTTACCTAAGAAAACGTGATTATTAACGGCAAAAGTGTTCAAAACATGCCGAAAATGTACAAAAAGTGATTGCGTGAACTCATATTAAATCATTTATCCAGATGGAGCTCGCCTGGATATTATACACAACAGATAACGGTTTGTTCCTTCATTAAAATTCTACCCATGCTTTTGCCATTCAGAACAGAAACAAAAATATTGACCAGAAGCTGTTTTTTCCATGAATATGTTGGATGTTGATTTAATTGAATTAGAAGTAATAAAATAATGAGGATTCATTGTTTCTTCACTATCCACAAAATATCCTTTCACGGAACTCAATCCTTTGTTCAGAAGAGGGTCCAAATTATAATTATACTGTAGATCAAAGAAACGTACAAGACAATTACATGGCTCGTCCCAGCACGTTATTTATTATCCAATAATGTAATTGTGAGGTTGTTTTTTCAGCAGAAATAGTCGGAGGTGGTAATAATTATGAGATAACTTCATTTTTGTATGTGAATTGTGAAAGGAGGAATTACACATTCTGTGGTTTTTGTTTTGGATATATCCCCTTGATGGGGCTAGGGTCACAGTCAAAAAATGTTATAAAGTGTTTCCACTTCAAAGAAAAGGGGTATCTCCAATTAAGTAGGGAACCTGAGCCTAGGTAATGCTGACCGTCCAAACACAGGTGAAATGGTCCTAGAAAATATACTTATTTGGGTCATTCACAAGCTTGTATGAACATATGTGAAGCTTTATGCCTTCCGTAAGGTTGCTGGTGAAAAGGCTTGAGCAAAACTAAGACACGCTGAGACCCCACGTCCGGCTTGTTGAGCTCCAAGCCAACCAAGGAAGATTTACCTACTGCTCAAGCGATTGTCCAGTTGTCCTGCAGCTCCCTCTACTCCACACTTTATGACCCCAGCAGAGCCCAAATGTTGAGCCTCGTCTAAAGTTGACTTGCCTAGTTATAGCTGGAAGTAATTATTCCAAGAGTGCCGCCGGGAAGATATCCATTCATCGCTGGACTGCGTCAAAGTTCACTCCTGAGCTTTTAGGTGTCAGATTAAATTCAGCATCATCATTTTGGATACTTCCTAATGATAATTTACCAGCAACTGCCCCGGGCTTGATAACTTCAGACCCAGCTGTCTTGGCTGTAAAGTTAATATTGACCTTCAGTTTGGTAGGAGCTTGCATATTTAAACTCATTCTCCAATTAAAGTCGACAGGGATTTAGCTCAGCAGAGCTGATTACTGGCAATTATCTGCTGCGCTCGTTGCCCAAATGACATTATTTATTTGCATAAAGCAGGGTGTAAATATGGCTCAATGCAGGAAATATAAGGTCCGAACATCTCATCAAGTGATGTGATTCTTTTTCTATACTTACCAAGGGAGGAATGGCACCTTTTGGCCCAGTGAGCAAGTATACCCAAGTGGCCCCCTGTCTACCCCACTATTCTATATCAGCCCCATCTGTGTGTTACATTCACACACTCTCTCTAACTCTTATACACACACCCGCTTGCACACACATTCACTCAATTGCAGTTTACCTTTGGTGCTTGTCTTTTCTTCTACCCCTGAGGCTGTCAAACACAAGACTTGACACTTTTTATTTTTCTTACTTTACTGAGATAAATGGAACAGCCTAACAATAAGTGAGGCTAATACAATGAGGTGATTTAAACACGCATGGGATAGACATACGGCTCCTGAATCTAAGACGAGACCAACAACTGATTAAGGTTTGATTCTTTACAGCAGGAGAAACGGGCAGACTAGACGGGGGCCGAATGGGGCCGATCTGCTGGCAAATTCTACATTTCTATGACTCCATCCATAATCGCAAACATTATATGTGCAATAAAAACAACATTTCTTATTCCGAAGCCAAAACTGACTGAGGGCTTCACAAAAAGAACAAGAATATCAAGTACTAAAACATTAAAAAAAGATTATGATTAAGCACTCATCAGTATGAAACACTTTAGACCATTAACTAAGTCATAAGCAAGCAGCTGTTAAGTGAAGTATTTCCTTTCTGATAGATGGTGATGTATTCTTTATTTATTTTTTAAGTATTTTTAAGCATGATTAAGATGTTTTAATTAACCAAGCTTTGACTTTCTTTCAGGATTTCTAATATATCTCTACCAGTATTCTACAATGTATCAAACGAGGCAGGTTAAATTTGGGGGTAAAAATGTGCTTTGTTAGTCATCGCTGCATGCAATTTTGATTTAGGGGCTATAAGTCATAAAGGGTTAATGTAATGTTTTGACTGTAATTAAAGAAAAATGTTGTTGTTTTTTTCCAAAATCTGTTCTTCAGTATAAGAAACTGAAAAACCACTACCCTTGTTGACTATGTGGCAATGAGTTAAAGGAATGGTAAAGTCTTATGACACGTAGGCCCCATCTTTTTTAAGTGGCTTGGAAAAATTACCTGTCACGGACCGGGTCCATAGAGATGACTGCAAGGACCCAGCGCGCCCAAAGATTGTGTGCAGGAGTCACAGTGCAGCAGTGGAGTTGGACAGGGCCTGGTGCAAGGCGACTGCACTCACCCGGGTGTTGAGCACCTAGGGTTGTGCAGCCAAACACCAGCGCCCTGACATAGCAGCAGGATGTAGTCCAAAATGAAACAAAGTGATATCCTGCAGGCACCCTGGAGCAGGCATGAAACGTAGCACTGGAATCACGTGCAGGATGCTGCAGGCAGGGAGTATGGAAGCTAAGCAGAGTATCAACAGAAACGTAGCAAGCAAGGACAGAGCAAGGAGCAAGGAGGACCAAGCACGAAACATAACCAGACAAGATATACATGTTACTGAGCACTACAGTGAACCAGACAAGGAATAAACATAACTAGACAAAATATACATAATACAGGGCACAACAGGGAACAAGACAGGACACCCTGCTGCCGGGGATACAGGACAGGACACCCCGCTGCCGGGGATACAGGACAGACTGACACACATAAATACAGAAACTAGCCTAGGACTGTATGATAACTATTGGAGATTCCGTCACATCATATGGCCATAGTATGCTTAGCCCACCACTACGCCAAAGTACTCCAATGACGGTGGGTCCTAACGCTAATCCCTGCTGACAGTGGTACGAAACAAACCAAACATGTAAACCAAACACATAACACTGAGACATACCTTTAGACTGCAGACTGAGACAAACAGAACACATAGGTGGGGCACACCTAATAAAGGAAACAGAGCTGAAGCAAAGAGCAGAACTAGAAGCAAGGAATGGAAGATCAGAACAGAGCAAAAGGAATTCCAGGAATGGATCGAAGCAAAACAGAGAAACTAAAGCAAGACAGATATGCAGCTCCACAGCCTGGGCAGAACGTGACATTACCCATCTGAATATAATTTGTGAATTTTGCAATTTTATCTAAATATGTATATTTTGCCAATTTATACGAATCCCTGAACACGAGGAGGTACCGTCAAAGAAAAGAAGCAAGGAGCTACGAATTTATATTTTAATTTTGTTGATGCTTCCAGTCTCATTCATCCACTCTATCTTTCAAGTTTTATCACATTCTTATTCACTTTCTCTCCTGCTCTCTCAGAATGTTTTCCTACCTTCTCTGCCGACCGCCTTTGTGTCCCTGTCTCGGTGCTACGCAGCGCTGCTTCTGATCTTACATCTTCTTGTTCTTCTGTTGTTTCGTCTGTCTTCTCTCTTCTGTCTTTTTCCATTGCTCTAATAAGTCTTTGCTCTTCCTCCACTTCTCCATGGACAAAGGGACACAAACTCCCAGTGAACTTCCTCAAAATATCTGAGCTACCAGGCACGTCCTCCCCACAGAAGAGCCACCATTTTCCCTGCCAGGTTAACAGAAGAACAAAACCATTCCAAAAGAGTGTGTGAGTGTATGAATGAGAGTGTGAGAGAGCGTGAAAGAGCATGAGAGAGTGAATCAGGATAAATGGCAATAAATGTAGTTTCCAAATGTAAAAATTTCCCAATCTTTGCCCCAAACGAATAGGCAGGAAATGAATTTGCTGTCTCAAAACAAATGGCTTAAAGCCAAAACAAAAAAATGTCCAAGTCAATTTTGGTCCATTTCCACATGTCTGGTGGAGACAGACTAACTACTTGTTTGAATGTAACTATTTACCTTCAAAATTAAGAACAGATTGTGTGAAAGAAATCAGAACAAGTTTTCATTTTAATTCCTGCAAATCAGTAACTCGACTTAAACCCATCCCAGCGTGCCTTGGATTTTGCCGTTTACCCACTGTAAAGGGTTAGGTGATGTGTGTTACCCCTAAATGTATTATTCTTTTACGTGTATAAATTTAAACCTACAATAATAATATCAACTTTCATCAAAACTAAAAAACTAAGAACAGCTGCAGAAATCTGAATAATTGATATATTCTAAATGAACTACAATAACAAGTTTGTATAATCAAAGCATTAAACAGGAACAATACAAAGTTTCATAAAACTATCGAATCACCATAAGATACAAAAAAAAAGAACAGCAATCAATATAATCAAGAAGGATAGCCAATTAGATGAATACAAATGGGAATATGTGCAGAATAGATACACTTAAATATGGAATTAATCTGGGTATTATGTGATTTTAACTGTTAACTATGTGTTAGTTTATTTGATAAGAATACAAAACAATCTATAAAGAATAATGACTTTGGTTACTATATTATCTGAATTTATGATGTAATTTATCCCTCTACCACACTCATTAACAATAAGCAAAGACGCTGAATTCATAGGATGCCGCTGCCCGGTTCAGAACACCAAACAAATATTCATCCAGCCCCTAGGGCTGGCTTCTGAAGTCAGAGGAAATGGAAGCTCTGACCCACAAGGCTAAAAAAACGGCTTCTCTTGCAATCCCAGCCAACTCATCCCAAACTATGATAAAATAGGATACAAAAAAAGATGAGTTTGTACGAAACCACCCCAATGCACCTGTTAGTTTAGAAGACATGAGTGAGGGACTGTCCTTGGCTCTCCCAAAAACAAGAACACAGGCCACCTTTTAGAGTTTACATTTGTTTACTTTCCGGTAACGGGTAAGTATTTGGTCACAGTGTGGCAAGCGGTCAATCAAACTGTGACACTTCAACAGAAAGGCCATGAGCGATGCCGCACCAAAGATGGTCCGCTTCTGCACTATACCAGGGTAACTTTCTTAAACATTGAAATAGGTCCCATGCGCTTTAAAAGTGCGAGAGAGTGTGAGTGAATGTGGGCAAAAATGCCCCCAACTTCTTCTCGGCCAAACCGAACGGACACGGAATGTAATTCATTGCCCAAAAACAAACTGAAAAATGTGTCTGAATTCTTTATGGCGCATTTGCACGTGAGTGAATAACACAAAAATAGTTCTTCCTCCTAATATTCCCGTGGGTTAAAACTTACTCAGTGGAGATTTTTTATTTTTTTTTAAAAGACAATTTTACATCCAATCAATTTTTTTCACAGGGAATAAACTAAATTTGCCTTCAAACATATCACTCACATACATTCATTCTTACAAAATATTCTTGCATGCACAGCTGAATTCCAAGGCAACATTTGAACGCATAATAATAAACATCTATTTCTTAAATTATTTTTCCATTGACATTTGGCATTTCTTGCAAGTGCAAAGATGCTAACATTTAACACACCATTTCCTTTAAGTACCCGCTCTGCTATCAGAGGCATCAGCCATCAGCCGCTCTTCCAAGGTTTAACACTTTCATTAATCGAGGGTACACAACCTTTGCCTTACAGCAATTTATCTACTCCTTCTAGAGCAAGATGTTCTAGATACATTTCCAACATGAGTCCGATGTTACAATCATTATTTTATTTTGACCATTTTACTTAATTGGTCTGCCAACAAGGCGAGGATGGGCATAAAATGAGATAAATTGAGCCCTTTTATAATAAGATTGTTCAAATATTTACATTGTGGACAGGGGCGTAACTAGATACCTCAGGGCCCCGGTGCGAGAATCTGTTAAGGCCCCCCCACCCCAAATCCATCTATCCCTTTCTCACTATCTACCCTCTACCTCCCTACCCCCCTTCTCACGATCTCCCCTCTCCCTCCCTACCCCCTTCTCACGATCTCCCCTCTCCCCTAACCCCACTTCTCACGATCTACCCTCTCCCTCCCTATCCCCCTTCTCACAATCTACCCTCTCCCTCCCTACCCCCCTTCTCACAATCTCCCCTCTCCCTCCCTAACCCCCCTTCTCACGATCTACACTCTCCCTCCCTACCCCCCTTCTCACGATCTACCCTCTCCCTCCCTACCCTCCCCTTCTCACGATCTACCCACTCCCTCCCTACCCCCCTTTGTAGGTCACTTACCGTCAACTCCTGTGTTGGGAGCGTGAGGCGTTTGTCTCGGGTGCCGGAGCTTCACTGCTCAGCGCCGGCATATGACGTCATATGCCGGCGCTCAGCGTGAACACTGCACTCTGGGCAGCGCTGAGGCAGGCGGCGGCAGCAGCGGCAGGGAGCAGAGGAGTCCTGCATTTCTGTCAGTCAGGGGGGCCCAAGAGTTGCTGAAAACGACCGCTCGGCACCCCTTGGGCCCCCTGACTGGCAGAACTCCAGGGCCCGGTTGCAGTCGCGACCCCTGCAACCCCGGTAGTTCTGCCACTGATTGTGGATCATTACTAATATAACTAATTCATGTTATTATGTATCATTGACTGCCTTTGCTTATCGTTGGTATTCACATGTCAACAATCTTTGTCGATTGTTTGCACTTGCAAAACTCCATTGTTAGTCCAGTTGACAATGTCAGATGAATGAAAGATGTTATCGACGTGCTTTCTTATGATAACAGGTTTATGACACAGTCATCTAAATTATCATTGGTATTAATGGCTTTAAAACGCTCTGCTTATGGAAAAGGCTACCAAGAATTTCTCATTATTGATTAGCGCTTGAGGAGTCAAATGGCCATTTCTTGCTGAGACTTGAGTAAGAGGAAAGAAAATGGCTTATTGAATAACCCAAAGCTTTTAGGCAAGGATATAATTTAAGATGTCAGGATGTACATGGAAAAATATAAGTTGATGGCGTCCAACTCAGCTAAACCTCCTGACATCTCGAGTCCTCTTATGACAAATGGATTGCAGCAGAAAAAGACAAAAACAAACAACTCGAGAGTTGTATTTTCAAATTCTTGCTTGCGTCATTCCTCAAAACATTCCGAGAAGCCATATTGGCAGAAATATTTGAACATACCATTCTAGACATAAATATGAATGTGAAAATTGGGGAAAATAATCTGTGACAATCAAGTTGAGAATCTACAATGCAGGACCTCAAAAAAACCCAATACTAGAGTGGAAAGGGCCTTCAGGAAAATAGAGGAGGTTTTCCGCCCCAATTATACATAACCTATGACTGAGCCTCAGAAACTAAGAAAAGGGCAAGTGGCACCTCTGTTATCCTCAGGACACCAGGGTGGTAACACTACAAAGGTGATAACTGTAGGAGGGGAACCCGCTGGATGGGGACAGGAATGCAATACCAGACCAGGGAATAATGATGATGAAGACAGGACAAGAAGAGTTCAGGGAATGCAGTTCAGGATCAGAATTTACAACAAGCCAAGGGCCATACACAGGAACAGCAATGTGGATTAATAAATCGGAATCAGGATCAAGCCAAGGGTCTTACGCAAAATATATGGAAACAAGGCACGGAAGCTCAAATAATATAACCTATTACAGGCCATGCACAAGAAGAAATGAACAATTTTAAAAAGCCCTCTGAAGTTTAAACCTGCTCTACGGAATAATAGGGAGATGGAGACAAACCAATAAAAGGGATGTCTCTTAAATGACTGATTCTTCACACATGCATGAAGAATCGCTATTGAGCAAAACGGGCTCCAACAAGATGGCGTCGCAGAACTCTGGAGGCACAGATGGAGGCCTCGCACTGGAAACCCCTGGTGGCTGCGGCCTGAGGTAAGTGATGAGGTCTATCACATACTCACGTCTCAAGAGTCTCTTATAGATCTCCCAATATCTGTTATAGAGAAACATACTTCAAATAAAGACTCTTGGATTATACGGCTATAGCCATTTTTTTTTTTATCAGAAAAGTGTTTTAAACTAATGTTCCAGTTCCAGAAACATATTTTATTTGGAATACCAGGATGCACCTGCAGATGTTGGGTCATGTATATGAAAGTGTGTGTGCTTACCTTCCTCATATCTGGTTGTATTATCCAGTTTTTCAAGTCAATGCATATATTCCATATTTGCGAATTCGTTTCCCTAGATAAATGGCGTATGGATACAGTTAGCGGTGATGTCTGTGGTTATATATATTATATCCCATATTACGTTTTTGTCCTTCAAGCTGTTTTCTGTCTTACTCGTACATTTGTAAACCATAAAACTAGCAGCAAATGGCTCTCTGGCTCAGAGAACTATAATATCACAGCAAGTTACTACGGACAGAAAAATTATTTTGACTGAAACTGACTCTTAACGTAAGAAGAAAAATATCTACTGCTGTGGATCACGCTGCAGAAAAGTTATCTTATATGTCACATGAAATTTAAATGAACACATACATAGTTTGGGTTGAGGCACAAAGGTTATGTCATAAAGTGAAGCAATCGCTATAGTAACCGGTGAAATCTTCGTACGGGTTTCCCTGCTGTCTCTACCGGAAATGCTCTTTATTTCAAACCACTAATATGTTAATCTTTCAGAGTTTTGTATGGTAGGATGTTGCTTATTCCACCAACTTCTGACATGGCCAGATTAACGTCGGAGCACACAGAGCCATTGCTCCCCACCATTGTGAGAGTCCATACCTCTCACCTGTCTATAAGATCGGGTCCCACGACGTGTGTTAATCAGCCGCCCTCACTGACAGACAGGATGATTGACACGTGTGGTGGGCCCCAATCGGATTGCCATCCAGTAAGGGAGCTGAAGGCCACAAGGAACATACAGTAGGGAAGTGGATGATGCAGTAAGTATGTGTGTGTGTATGTATATGTGGATATGTATGTATGCTTCTGTGAGGGAGCAAAGAAGTATTTAGAAAAAGGATGAAAAGCAAGAAAAAAGGGAACGAAGATAGAAAAAAGTGAGGCAAAAGAAGTCAAGGTGCAAAAATAAATTGCCAAAGAGAGAGGAAAGAAGAAAAGGAATAGAAGATGTAAAGATGTGGGCAGAAAGCAGAGGAACAAGAGGAAACTAAAGGCAGGAAATCCAGAGAAGGGACATTACTGTATCATTGCTCCAGAGCCCAAAGCTCCTTAATCTGGCCCTGTGGCCAATTCCTGTTTTTTTAATATAAATTTTTTAGGAGTTCCTAAGTATATGAAGATGCTGCTGTACATTATAACGCCTGCCATAATCAGCGGTGGGTGGGTTTGAGCAGGACAGGTCTGAATTGGGCCAGCCTGCAAGCGGTGGGTAACACAACTTTTTAAATTTGTCACTAGAATAACTTGTTATACAAAATTTATTTTTGATTTTTCTAGGGTAGAGAGCAGGTGATAGGGGCATTTATTGTATTTTTTTTGTACCCATCTATGCAAGAATGTGCTGATCCACACGTGCCAGGGTCCCGCTCTGTTTTTTTGAAAATTCTGAAATTCTTGAGGTGCTCTTCCTTGGGATAATACTCACAGAAACTCACCGAAAAGACACGTTTTCCCCTCTAATCATATTGCTAAAGCATTTTTTCAGACAATTATCTAGAAAAAAACAAAACATTTTGTAACCTCCCCATCCTCCATCACTCGGTTTTCCCGCTTCTTCTACGTCCATTTCCTGATTAATCATCAGAAGATATTTGAATTTCTCCGTGCTGTTTGTATATCGTACACGTCTAATTACCCCTTTTAATTTTCAACAGAATGATGCTCTTGTTTTTTGGAGTACTCGCCATTCTAGCGCAGAAAGCCGCTGATATGCTCCTGAAAAACATGTCATTATCGGTTGGAAATAGAATGTACCTCTCACAAAGCCTCTCCGCATACATCAAGCTCTCTTGTGTTAACTTCAATGATTCCGGCTAATTCAAAAGACATTATCTAGCATGCAGATGTATTGTTCCTTTCAATAAACATTTAACTAGCTTACATTAGCCCTATTCAAATTAACCATTAAGGGAAATCGTCTCTGTGACAGCTTTAAGCATAACTAAATGTATTAAACTTCATTTATTAACTAAAACCACTTATAGTTTATGACTTTTTTTTTTGTCAATCAGAATGTTTTGGAGCAATTTGGAGATAATTTAATCAGTTTTCTGTCCTGACGTTCTCTTCCTTCTCCTGCTCGACTCGACAGAGGCTGCCTGAACCAATCAGCAACAATCAGGAACTTTACAATAGGAGAGAGATAACATAATGGGGAGGGATACTCATGTAGATCTTAAGAACAACAGATCTTATCTCAGCACAACTAGATAAATTAACTAAATAAACGAAATTTCAGACTTTCTTATTTAAATAGCCCTTAATTGATGGAATGTATTGTTCTGTAGCAAATTGGTAAAAAAAAAATATTTCTGGAACAACCGTATATTACGACTAAAACCATTGTAGACTTTCATTATTCCAGAACCGTTGTACAGTCAATCTGATCAGCAGAAAACGCTTAATTTCTCGAACCTTTTCATGTGAAAATGAAGTTCAATTCAATGTGATAACCTCATAGTAGTCCCATTAAGAAGAAAATAGCCATTTGTGCAAATTTATTTCAATTTTTAAAGGACCGAGCACAATTTTGAGAACTGCGTTATCTTTTATCTAAAGTCCATTTCCTATTACCAGCTTAAAAATATTATTTTTTTCTTTTTTTCAGAACAATGTCAGATTTTTTGTTAATATTCTACTTGTCTTAAAACACACACATTGTCACGTAATATGATGGCATAAATGAATACAATTTGCATTTTTTAAAATAACGTATTATAATATAAAATAAAAATTTAAAAAAGAAAAATCTCTAACTCTTTTGGGTCTCTTGACTAAGTCAACCAGTTTAACTTCAACCAAGTCAACCAGTTTAACTTCACATGGGAGACTTTCCTTTTTAATGGAAGTTATCAATGAACCTTTAGGCCAACTGCACGTTTAATACATAGCTGGCACTGAAAATGTTAAACACGCCACAGGTTTATTATATGACATCAAAGAGGCATCCTAAGTGATGCCCATGTGATTGCATAAGGCGACATTATTGGTATTACTGTATGGCAGGGGCGTTCAACCTGCGGCCCTCCATCTGCTGCAGGACTACATCTCCCATCCTCCTCAGCAAGCCCCTTAGCTGAAACAGCATTATGGGAGATGTAGTCCTGCAGCAGCTGGAGGGCCGCAGGTTGGACGACCCTGCTGTATGGTGTTAGCATGTCAGGACTCGGGTAATCAGGTCGGGTAGGAGCCCATGCGCAGGGGATACTTGGGGTTCAGTATGTAACCCACGGTGCATGATTATGCAAACAAATACACCACAAGCAGAAATCCAGGTAATGCAGTGTGTTTTATGTATATAACAGGACCAGAAAATAATGGTAATACAGTCAAAGCAAGAAACCGGACGTATGGCAAAATAAATACCGGTAATAAGTCTTTTGGCAGGGAGCCCACTTGGAAGGGCACGAAAGGCACACAGCCCGCTTGGAAGGGTACGAAAGGCACACAGCCCGCTTGGAAGGGTACGAAAGGCACACAGCCCGCTTGGAAGGGTACGAAAGGCACACAGCCCGCTTGGAAGGGTACGAAAGGCACACAGCCCGCTTGGAAGGGTACGAAAGGCACACAGCCCGCTTGGAAGGGTACGAAAGGCACACAGCCCGCTTGGAAGGGTACGAAAGGCACACAGCCCGCTTGGAAGGACACAAAGCAGGGAGTCCACTTGGAAGGACACAATAGCAGGGAGTCCACTTGGAAGGACACAATAGCAGGGAGTCCACTTGGAAGGACACAATAGCAGGGAGTCCACTTGGAAGGACACAATAGCAGGGAGTCCACTTGGAAGGACACAATAGCAGGGAGTCCACTTGGAAGGACACAATAGCAGGGAGTCCACTTGGAAGGACACAATAGCAGGGAGTCCACTTGGAAGGACACAATAGCAGGGAGTCCACTTGGAAGGACACAATAGCAGGGAGTCCACTTGGAAGGACACAATAGCAGGGAGTCCACTTGGAAGGACACAATAGCAGGGAGTCCACTTGGAAGGACACAATAGCAGGGAGTCCACTTGGAAGGACACAATAGCAGGGAGTCCACTTGGAAGGACACAATAGCAGGGAGTCCACTTGGAAGGACACAATAGCAGGGAGTCCACTTGGAAGGACACAATAGCAGGGAACCAGGAACAGTACAGGTGCAGAGCCACAGCAGGAAGGTCCATAGACTTCAATACAAAGGCCCTGAGTGAAGGGCAGGGCAGGTTCATAAAGGCAGGGCAATCCAGGTAACAAGGCCCAGCTGGATGTATTCACTAGGGCTAAACCCAGGTAACAAGGCACACCTGAGTTCTGAGTGCTCCAGAGGGCGGAGGGTGGCCACTAGTGGTAGCAGATGTAAATGGCACAGGTATGAAAAAGCCATGGTACGGGCAGCAAAAAGTGGTTCCTGACAGTACCCCCTCCCCAAGGAGCGGCCTCCGGGTGCTCCTGGGACTGTAGAGAGGCAGTATCAAAACCTGTGGTAAGAACACTTAGTCCTAGCACGTAGAGCTTTTTCAAATACGTGCAGGTCCTCCTTTCTTACTACAGTTCCGTTAGAGGCAATGACACAGTCTGAGGAAAGGTCATCTGCGGTGCAGTTGTAAGACATCGTGGTATTGGCTGCTGGATACATAGACATGATGGCACGGTTCCGTACTCCCTCTTTCTTGGCTGTCCATGCACCAGGGGTCACGAAGCTGCCCTGTACCCAAGGCACCTCTGGGGGCCGGGGGGTAGTAACCGAACTGCACTGGTTCAAGGCTGGAGTGGCAGGCTTAACAGACTTCTGTTCAAGCAGCTGTTGCTCGTAACGGTTAAGTTCTTTACGATGCACAATTGTCCCGTCAGATGCTAGGATGTAACCAGGAGCCCCTAAGGAGTGTTTTGCTGTTTGGGGTTTACGATTCTTATTCCTGGGAGTGATGGGAGTGGTGGTCCCAACTGCACAAACAGCCGTGGGGTGATCAATTGCGGGTGTGTCCGTTGTATCAGCAACAGAAACATCTGAAGACACACTCTCCATATCAGACCAGTCGGTTTCATCAGAGATGGTCTGGAGGTCATCCGACATGGCTACAGATGGTGCAGAAGTTCCAGGTACTGTGGATTGGTTAACCCCAGGATCACCAGGTTGGGGAAGAGATAGGGTGTGCTCCAGCTTTGATGCGTTGCTGTTGTCACATGCAGGTTCCTGGGCCTGGGGTTTGTTAGTGTGGGTTGCAGCGGGTTTAGCCGGTTTCAGAGGACATTGGGTGATCCAGTGTCCCTTTTTGCCACAGTAAAAGCAAGATTCCTCATCACGCCTTTGTTGCAATTGGGTTGCGGTAAGGGGTTCACGTTTCCTAGAAGATTCCTTTTTAATTCTGGTAACAGGCTTCTTGGATTTCTCAGGTGCTGTAGCAGGTGTAGGTGAATGGTCTTCATGAGAGTGATTGGAGTTGGAGTCCCAGATATGCATTAATGATTTGCACAGTTCAAGCAAGCATTCTCCTATCACTTTGATTACTGAAAGTAACCCCGCTGACTCCTTGTAATGGCCTTTGTATTCTGTCAGGACTCGGGTAATCAGGTCGGGTAGGAGCCCATGCGCAGGGGATACTTGGGGTTCAGTATGTAACCCACGGTGCATGATTATGCAAACAAATACACCACAAGCAGAAATCCAGGTAATGCAGTGTGTTTTATGTATATAACAGGACCAGAAAATAATGGTAATACAGTCAAAGCAAGAAACCGGACGTATGGCAAAATAAATACCGGTAATAAGTCTTTTGGCAGGGAGCCCACTTGGAAGGGCACGAAAGGCACACAGCCCGCTTGGAAGGGTACGAAAGGCACACAGCCCGCTTGGAAGGGTACGAAAGGCACACAGCCCGCTTGGAAGGGTACGAAAGGCACACAGCCCGCTTGGAAGGGTACGAAAGGCACACAGCCCGCTTGGAAGGGTACGAAAGGCACACAGCCCGCTTGGAAGGGTACGAAAGGCACACAGCCCGCTTGGAAGGACACAAAGCAGGGAGTCCACTTGGAAGGACACAATAGCAGGGAGTCCACTTGGAAGGACACAATAGCAGGGAGTCCACTTGGAAGGACACAATAGCAGGGAGTCCACTTGGAAGGACACAATAGCAGGGAGTCCACTTGGAAGGACACAATAGCAGGGAGTCCACTTGGAAGGACACAATAGCAGGGAGTCCACTTGGAAGGACACAATAGCAGGGAGTCCACTTGGAAGGACACAAAAGCAGGGAGTCCACTTGGAAGGACACAAAAGCAGGGAACCAGGAACAGTACAGGTGCAGAGCCACAGCAGGAAGGTCCATAGACTTCAATACAAAGGCCCTGAGTGAAGGGCAGGGCAGGTTCATAAAGGCAGGGCAATCCAGGTAACAAGGCCCAGCTGGATGTATTCACTAGGGCTAAACCCAGGTAACAAGGCACACCTGAGTTCTGAGTGCTCCAGAGGGCGGAGGGTGGCCACTAGTGGTAGCAGATGTAAATGGCACAGGTATGAAAAAGCCATGGTACGGGCAGCAAAAAGTGGTTCCTGACATAGCATGTGTTAGCATATGTTATGTATGTGTTTTTATGTCAGTGGTACTAGAGCGTCTGACTGAACCTAGGGTTAGTGGCGCAAGGGAGCGGAGAGAATGTTTCTAGTCTCACATTTGTAAAATAATATTTTTTATGTTATAAAAGTAATATTGTATACATTAAATGTCTCATAAAGAGGGAAACATACCCAAAACAAATTCTCCATAATAAGAAAGATTAAAATGCTTTAATAAAAAAAAAATTAAAAGCAAGCAACATTTGTTTACTGATCGCAGCAAAATCCTAAAAAAAAATCTGATGCCAATAATCGTTGGGAGCCGTAATTGTGAGACGTAACTCTTTATAGAAACAGTAAATCGTAATGTTACCCGTTCACACGCTTTTATTCACAGGAGGCACCTTCATGTGTAAGGACACCGACTTTATCACCGCTCTTAGCGGTTTAATTGTTGTGTGTACACGCGGCGACCAGACACCTGCTCACTGAAATGCCTTAAGCTTATTTTCTTTTACATGTTTTTACAGCAAGAAAGCTTATTTTTTTTTCTATTTTTTGCTATTTTCTTTCAAATATTTTTTTTCCAAAGTGTAAATTATAGAGGGTCTGCAAATAAGCTCTTGACACCTGTTCTTATTTAGAAAGTAATAATATTTTTAATATCGTAGCAAAATTATTGTGGTGTTTGCATCGTTCAAAGTAAAACCTTTTTGAAATTTAGGTTTTAGTTCTTATTCTCAAAGGTCCCATAAGACCAGGTGCGGCCTAATGAGAGTTCTACGAGTGCGAGGGCCCCGGGGGCCCAATAACTGAGATGCCCTAGGCTCATCCCTGGATAAGACACAATAAGCAAAAGTTGTGGATGAATATCTACCTTAACTTATATTTGATTGTGCTCAATGTCAGGTGGGTTGGTACTAAAGGCTGCACGTACGTCATTGACATCATCATACCTAGGAACTCCCTGGGTTTCGCCAAGAGACTTCAGGTGAAGGGACTTTTCTTCGGTTCTCTGGGTCATGGCACAAAATCGCACACCCGACTCCCCGTCCATTTCCCCTCCCACCCCCCATGAAAAGTTAAAGAGTTTGGTGGCTATCCTCACCCACAAACATCACCAGGCTCACCCAGCACCAATACTGGACCTGTCCAAGAACATCACGTCTCCCTCAAAGAGGACATAGTGCCAGGGCCATTTTTAATCCACATTCCAGCCTTATTGTCATGGGGTTCATGCAATTGTACTATGGGTACCGTGCAAAAGTTTTAAACGACTCTATTGGTCGTTCGTACGGACCATTAACTCTTGGACTGGAAAGACCAATGGTTTCCCCAGGCTAAGTTCTTCATGGAAGACCTGCTCCAAAAAGCCATATTTCTGATGTGGATAAAGGGAAAAATGGCAGCAGATGGTTGGATTGATGAGTCAGAATTTTAATTATTTGACTCTAGCAGAAGTCAGTTTGTACATCGAAGGTCTGGAGAGCGGTAGAAGAATGAGTGTTTGCAGACAACAGTGAAGCATGGCGGAGGTTCCTCGAAAGGTTGGGGCTGCATATCTGCAAACAGAGTTTGGGATTTGGTCACAATCAATGGTCTCCTCGATGCTGAGAAATACAGACAGATATTTAGCCATCATGCAATACCATCAGGGAGGCATCTGATTGGCCCAAAAATGTATTCTGCAGAATTACAAGGACCCCAAAACATGGAATATTACAACAACCCCAAAACAAATGATAAAAATAAACAATAGCATTTTAATTTTTTGAAGCATTGTATATATATAATTATTTTGTATTTTGTTATTACCTTCTTTTTAACTAGAACATGTCATACTAAGATGGTGGTAGATAAGTAACCACAGCCTCCCAGTAGAAGTGGTAGAGGGTAATACAGCGAGGGGGTTTAAACATGCATGGGATAGACATACGGCTCGTGAATCTAAGACAAGGCCAACGACTGAATGGTTCTGATCTGCCGGGAGATTCTATGTTTCTATGTCCGTTTCAAACCTCATTTGGTGTGTGTTCCTTTGTTTGGAACCTCCCGACCTTCTTGGCTGCAACTTTTTGACAACAGTAGCCACTGTCCTGAGGAATTAACCTTCATCCCGAGTCGAGAAAAGATGGAAGCACTAATGAGAACATTAACATTCACAAAACTGCCTAGGGAATCAACAAACCGAGGCCCAACTCCGAAGCATTCATACTAATTAGATGTACATGTCTCCCAGGTGCAAGGCATTTATCTGTGAAAAGCAGGAGATGGTGTAAGAATGAAGATATTTACACTGGGGAGAAGCCAATGAACTGTTGAGAAGATTATAAAAATAATGATAAAGCAGAGAGATGTTCTGAATTTTATTACGCTTTAATGTAACCAAGTAGAAGCGTATTACAGAAAATATATTTAATATAATTTATTTCCTTCTAAAAGCAACATCGCCATCAACATTTTTTTTTTTATGACGAGTACATCATGGTTCCCCAGTGCCGCTGAAAACGCATGCAAAATATTTGTTGTTGGAGAGGTTATTATAGATCCTGTATACTAATTAATTTAAAATCTGTTTTTAAGGCTACGGTAGGACGTGTTGAAACCATTACATGTTTTTATTTAACTTTTTAGACGACATTAGGAACCAATCTTGAATAATTTTAACACGGCATTGATTAACTCAAGAAAGAGTTAACCCTGTGGCTTTCCAAGATGTGGCAAGTGGCCTTAGACTATTTTGTGTATGGCTTTACATGCTAATACAAAGAGAACGGTTGTCCCTTTCACTAAATATATTAATTAACCCCTTAAGGACAATGGGCGGTCCCTAAACCCATACATGTACGGGCTTTGTCATTAAGGGGTTAATTATAATTATATTAATAACATTATATAACAATATGTTATTTATATATTTGATAATATTGTATTTATTGTATTTTGCATATTGTATATGCCAAAACGTATTTGCCTTTCTTCTGCAAATGTGTAAACATATACCGGTAGTTCTAGTATTTAGTTCTAATATTTTAACAAAAACAAAAAAATAATTATGAAATAATACAAAAATGAAAATAAAAAAAACAACAGCTTGTTTTATGGGACAAATGCAGGAAACGATAGTTTTACCCATTTTTTACAGTATCTCCCTTGGAAATGGGAACACCTGTGGACTACTTCACCACCAACATCTGAAACACATGCTTTGTGGCATCACCATGTCTTGTAATGTAAAGATCACATTTTTAATTTTGTAAGAAACAGGGGGAATTCATACCTGGTCTTTGAGCGTAAGTAAAGCAAGACAAGACCAGGAGAAGAAACAGGAAAGGGGGAAATTAAGGGTCTGCTCCCCTTCCAAGAGCAAAACTCCTTCCTTCCCCTTGGTGCTCCCCTGCAGCTCTGTTGGTGACCTAACCTTCCCCGGAGGAGACCAGGAACAGCCATATCTGGTCCCACTGCTGGCCAGCTCCATAAGTTGACTACATCAACTTGACGTCTACATGTATAATATGGTTTAAGAGAACAAGCATAAGTACCAGTCTGACAGCGCATGAAAAGACCTTCATTGAGTAGCATGTTGATTTTGCCTGGTAGGAATATCTCTCATTAAAGCCTTATCAAATGGTAGAACCCAATGCTTTTTGTAGTTTATGATGTCAAAGCAATGACATCACTGTTCATATTCTGCATGGATATAGCTATTATTTTGTAGCAAAGCCAAAATGTACAGCTGATTATATACATATTATATTTCACTTACTAATTATAATGAGGTATAATTACACAGGATTAACTACAAGATCGTTTGGGTGGAAAACTGTATTAATTATTCTCTCTTTCAAAGTCATTATTTTATGTGAAAACCCATTAATATTTCCAGACATGCAGAATTATTATTTTTTTATTTTTTTTGTCCTCGTTAATATGCAGCCTGCTTTTTACTTGGAACGATAGACTTAATTTAGCTTTGGTAATTACAATTCTATAGGGTTCTACTTCTTTTATACTTATAGTTTGCTTAATAGGTTTTTCTCTTGATTTAGATGTTGAAATTTAATACTCAGCCCGATCTGCTCCAGAATTGAAAGTTAGAATTAGAAGCTCTGAATGGGCAAAGCTTAGGTCTATAACCTTTCATGTGAATGGCTTAAAAGCCAAACATCGGATTAAAGACAATTACACGTAATTGTGTATGTTTTCATATAGTCTGACACTTTCGCTAATGTCAAGTTCTCTAATGACATAACATGCATACCTTCTCACGGCAAAACATGCCCACCTTGGACCTAATAATGTTCCTTGTCAAGGAGGTTAAGTGAAAGGCTTGAGTTGGAGCTCTTGGTTAATGTACATCTTCCGCTGGCCAGTAGCTCAAAGACCGAGGAATACTTAGGTTGCTACTAATTTCAGCTCAACATAATTTATCTGTCAGACGACCAAGCTAAATTGAGTTGAGATGTCCAGAGAACATGTGAATTGACATTAAAGAATATGTCAATGGCATGAGTTTGAGTCACTAACTTATCACAGATGCCAACTCACAGTGACTTGACCTTCAGTGACGAGACCTTTTCTAAAGTAGTCCGCGGAATAATGTTGCAGGGGTCAGATACATCAATGCCCCAAAACGCTGGAGAATCAGAAATGACACCACATTCGCACCTCATTGTTCCATGAGCCATATTAATAACAATAATAACAATAATGATAAAACATTTGTGATACTGCAGTCTTTTTATTGTGTTCAGATACAAAAGAGTGGATATTCCTGTACCAAATAGGATAGGGTCTCCAGAACTCTGCAATTACTTCTTGAGGAGGGACCTCAACGAAACACAGGAAGTTGAAGGAAAAGGCTTTTTTTGGGTTTTATTTTTTCACTCTCACTCATCTTGAAAAAAGGGAGAGGTTGTCCCCGTGGTGTGTGCAGAGGCTCAGCCTTGTTGTACTCGGAAAAGAAGAGAATAATGCAAAAGGATCAGCGGCGAAACGGAGCAGAAGAAGCGGAACATCAGAAAAGGAGCTGCAGAGACAGAAGCAAAGATGGAGAAGCGTTTGTCAGAAAAGCTAGGGAGACACAAAGAGAGAGTTAGAGACCACAAATTTTGCTCACAAATAAAAGAGATTTCTCAATTTCATCTCAAGAGGGAAGGGAGGAAACAAAATTTGTTGCCCAAAAACAAAAGGACCAAAAACAAAACTAAACATTCGTCTGAATAATTTTTGGTCCATGTTCACAAGCCTACTGGCCAAGTGAAATGGGCAGTTAAAAGAGTGTTGAAGATCAGTTCGCGCAAGTACTTAAATAATAATAAGTCATTCAATCCGGTGCAAGCAATTTTATTTTGCTGTTTTTGCTTCATTTTTTTAATTGTTTTTTTTTTCAATTAACCAAAGTCCAGCATTCATAAAATGAGGGGTCCATGCTTGAAAACATTACAAAAATAATGAATCATCACAAATACATTAAGTAAAGCAGTTAAATGGACCTATGGATGTCGGTTAACAACGCTTGATGACATCAACAAATACTTTAAACCACCTTTTTTCACTGGTTGAATGAAGAGAGGGCATTCTCCAGCCGTGGGGACTGACTTTTTCATTCATTTATTTTTAATTTAGTTTACAAGTTTTTTGTAAGGGGGATTGTGTGTGTTGCAAAAGTGTCCTTTTCCTGTCCTTCCTTTCCCTTTCCCTTCTCTTTTCTTTCTATTCCTTTATCTCCCATTTCCGTCCCTTACCCATTCATTTGCCTTTTATTTACTCTTTTTTCTTTTTCTTTACCCCCATTGGGAGTATAGTCTCTAATAGACTTGCGCATTCGGATTTGGACGAATTGCAAATTTACAGAATTTTGAAAAATTTGGTGATCTATAAGAAGCCCCAAAAATGAGGCCAGACCCCAATGAAGCAAAAAGCTCTGAATTTTCGTCCGACATTCCTGGGCCCACATTCACTCTCTCACACTTTCACTTTCTAACACTCTCATTCACTCTCTCTCTCGTGCTCTCTAAATGTTTCCCTACCTTCCTGGCTGACCACTTCTGCTTCTACCGTCCACTTCTTCTTCATCTATCTTCTCCTTTCACTTCTCTCTTCTATCTTCAATCTTAAATCCTTAATCTTCTCTCTTCATGAGAAGACCTGAGGGCAAAGTGCTTGCGGTGACATCCCAACTTGAAAAATGTGTCTGAATCATTTTTGGCCCATTTGCACGTCTAGTCTCCAAGGAATACCTCCTTCACTCCGATCCTCTTGGGAGATTTAAATTGCTCTGCAGTGACCCATAGTATACATGGGCCGGTTGAGGAGATCTCCATTTTAACCACAAATATTTACTTGGAGTGAAAGTCCAGCTATTTTATGTTAGATTAAGAACATACTTTACTATTTCTCTGCTGAGAAAGTAAAAGTGTTACAAAACATTAGCATGACAATAGCCATATCTAAGTGCAAGCCAGAAAGCTATTATTAGTCTAAAGCTTAAAATTATAGCAATGTGAATAGCATTTTCTAGTTAATAAATGCTTACGTAACACTCCTTCCCTACGTCTCCCCCTTATTGTTATAAGCTTTGCTTTTAAGCATCAATTAGTGGCCACGAAAAAGCACAAATACCTAAATATCTAACTCACACCTGCAACACGTAGAACTAAATTATAAAGGGACCACCGTGCGGTACTGTATATAATGTCAATTATACTGGGTGTCTTTTAACCATGTGAATATTTCCTGCTCAAGAGTAAAATTACTTTGTTTTCTCAATTTCTGAAGCTATTACTTTAAGATTTTTCATTGCTTGTTCAAACAGAATGACAAAGGAGACTATAAACTTAGATGTAAAATGAGTTTATATTTTTGTCTCGGATACCATAAGCCGCCATTACTTTGTCATCCTTCTTTGCATCTCTTTGGGTAACACATGGTGGTCCATCAAGCTCCTACGTTGCACACTAGAGTAGGTGAACAGCACGTGCAACGAAGTAAAGACTGCACTGAAGATAGAGGGTTCTGCATGAAGAAGGAGGGAGAGATGAGGAAGAAGAGGTGTGCAAGCTGTACTGTAAATGTGAGAGGGTGGGGAGGAGAGAGAGAGAGAGAGAGAGAGGGAGGGATAAACACAGTGTCTTTTAGTATATGGTGTTAGAGTGTGTGTTAGTGTACATGTTAGTGCATGGTGTTAGCACGTGGGTCTGGGTGGATATTAGTGTATGGTGTTAGTATGTGAATGTATGTTAGAAGATTGTGTATGGGTGTTGTTATTGGATTATAGTGTTAGAGTGTGTGTGTGTGTGTTAGAGAGAGTGTGCTTGCTAGTATGTCTGTGTGTTAGTTACAGGGAAGGGACTGGTACCTGGGGGAGATATATAAAGACTCCTGGTGCCACCAACCCTAGACTTATCCTGTGCCTGTTTACCTATTGTGTCCTGTACAACGGATACAATACTACACAATAAACTGTGTGTTATACCAAAAAGAGAGTCATTGATAAAAGAGTATATCACATTCCTTACGGACAGTCTTGTACATCTATTGTATGACTTGTAGTTCTATTTTTTAAATTTACAGCTGTGGTTTTTTTTTTTATGTAGTTTTATAGCATTATCTGAACCACAGTATAGTGCTAAATAAAAATGATCCATAATGGATAATATTCTATACAAAGCACGATCAGCTTAGCAAGTCAGCAGGTGCCGCTTGCTGGCGATAAACCATTAACAGTGGCGCTAGATTGGCACAGTTTAGTCTAATAATCTCCTTCAACTGCAAAGACGTGATTTGCTCCATTCTTTCCCACCTTATCCTAATTTCTTTTTTTTTTTGGCTTTGCCAGACAGTGATTAACCCTTTGAATGGTGAAAATGGTGTAGAACACCTTCTAAGATCCCAGTAAGGGGGTTTTCTTAATCAATGTTCTACTGTTTGGGCTCACAGCCAGCCGAGGAACTTAAGTGGTCAAACGTAACAACCAAGGCTATTATAAACCATAACAATCACAATCACATAAGTACTTTGTACAAGAGACAGAAGCTTATGGCCAGTGACCTTTATGACACATCAAAGTAAAATAAGTAACCTCTGTGCCACATTGTGACAATAAAATAATAGAGAAAAGAATTGTTCCAATCAACACATGAATTGTTTTGTACCTTGTTTTATTCTGGTTTTTTTGTGCCCAATCTAATTTGCTATAATTGTATCATTTTGGCTTACAAGAATATCTAAATAGAAGATCTAAAAATTAATTTTAAATTCAATTCATCACAGCTGCTCTTGAATTTAATAAATCTAGTTGGTTGCAAAAATTGTATACTAATTCTCCAAATTCTAGATATCTATCATTATGCGTCTGAAATAAATCATTTTAGTTTTTGCTCGAGATCATAATTGTATATAGCACCAAAAATCATCTTATTATTATTATTATTATTATTATTATTATTATTATCTGTTATTTAGTGAAGTTATTCAGATTTAAGTTTTTCAGTCTAACAAAACAAGTGAAAATTCACTAAACTGAGGACGTGCAAGTGTCTGCAAATTGAAATTTTGGTGGTTTTTAACGCTTGATGGCATCAACAAATAATTTTAACCCCCGGTAAAAACGGCAAGATCGTTTTGGGAATGAAGGGGTTAATAGAAAAAAAAAAACATATTGTAGATAATATATGAAGAATATGGACTGGATATTAGTGTAAGGACAGACGCCGAAGCGGTTAATGTGAAAATATAGTTCACTCCAATCTGTTTGTGGCCGGCTATAAGAGCCTGTGTGAAACCGTTAAAGACAGTTGCTCGATAAAATTCCATAGTTTGATAGCCTGAGGGCGTTCTGTTATTAACCGTATTAAATTACCGTGATGTGGGATGAAACATGGATCCTAGAGACGTGCTTCTGATGATTTGGATAGACTACTTTTAAAAAAGATTTGACGGAAAAATCAAAAAGAAAGACAAGGGCCTGGTTCAAGGGAGGACACTGAGTCTACCCATCCGTCCACGATGTCACTGGTGAGGTCAGAGAACGAGCGGCAATGAAGGCAATGCACACATTGCTCATTTTTGGGGGAAACTATTGGAAATAAAAATGACATCGGAGAAATTGTCCTGTGTAATATAACAATATATGCTTCATTCCTTTCCATGGTGTTGTTGGACACATTGTCCACAGCTCGTCATTGATGTCTTTTATTTGTTGCTACTGTTACGCTGTCCTTAAATTAGGATAGAATGTATGCAGAGCCAACGCACTGCTAACTCTCATATATCCAAACCATTGTTTTAGTCATTTACCTGGATGTTGGGGTCCCTAGTGGTCTTAGGGTTGTCTGGATCTCTGGATCTGATCGTAGATCACCTCGCCTGGGCATCCAGGGACATGTTATGTTACCATCTGAATAAATGACTCAATCCTAATGACTAGTGACCCTTTGCTTACTCGGTGTATAATATGCTGATCATGCCATGGTCTATGTTTCTAGACATGTCTATTATTCTATGATTATGGTTATTCAACTCATGATTTTAGCTGGCTACAATATAAAAAAAGTTTAATGTTGTGATTTTGTGTATTTTTGTGTATTATTTTATACATCTAGCACAGATAGCTATGGTTAACTTGGGTTACAAAGAAGGAAACGCCAGCAATGCTCTTACGAGTCTTGTCGGTCTACACTGTTGACTCCGTGATTCGATAAACAATTTGATTTCTTACCTGTACAGGACTGAGTACTATAACATCAAGCATATGACTTTTATGAATCATCAAAGGTCACGTGATTCCCTTTCTCGGTGACTGATAAGTTACCATCATATACAATCAATACGTTGTTAGAAGTAAGCACAGTGCGGTTCCCCAGGGTAGAAATCTTTCTTGTAGGCAATGCTCGGCTAAGGTATTGAGCTGTTGAGCGATCAATGCGAACCAGCACTTTGCTGACCTTGAACAAAACGTTCTGCGGATCTCCATCTAATTTATATGCCGGAGTTTTGTAGAACATTTCATTTTAAATTATTTTTAACAGCTGAATATCTCTCATAGATGTAATGTTTATGGGATACTCAGCTTATTTTTATTTCTGACTCGTAAATATCATCCGGTTTCTATACCTTGGCCGTGTCGTAGGAAAAGCTCGGAGCTCCATCACCGCGCTCGGGGTTGGAAATATATAATGGCGCAATGACCGGAATTTTACAAACCTGACTTGGCAGACATTCTCAGGGTCATTTAAAATTCTTAATCTGCCTTAGTATGCCACCATGTGATACACATTTTAAATTTGGTTTTGTTGCAGATCTATCCCCCCACCCCCCCAAAAAAAAACATTTTGCAGCTCACAACACCAAATAAACCCATGTGATGATGATTATGGATTAAAATAAGCAATATATATGTAATAGAAACCCCAGCTTTTGTGCCTTCCGTGGGCAGGGCGGCCATCGGGGGGGTACAACCAGTGCACGTGTACCCTGCTCTATCACCTGAGTGTCTCCACTAGCGTGGGATCATGTCATGCATGTTACGTGACCTCCCGGTAGTAGAGACATAGTTGTAAAGGAAGCCATTAGGCTCCTAGCATTGGTTTTACCAACTCTTTCCCCCGGGCGCACCCGATTGGTCAGTGCTGCAAGCCGCGCTTCCTTTGGCCCAACATGCGGAGTCCGAGTGCCAGAATATGACATCATTTCCCGGCACTCAGACATATTGTGTAAGAACCTTGAGAGAGCGAGGCATCGGCATACCTCCTCTAGAGCCAACAAAGATAAGTTGTGTATAAATATATTAGTGTGTGTAAGTTTGTTGCTGTTTGTGTGTATGTTAGTGTGTGTATGAAAGGAAGGTTGTTAGTCTTTATGTTACTGTATGTGTGTGTATGTTAGTATACAGTATGTGTGTAAGTATGTTACTGTATGTGTGTGTATGTTAGTATACAGTATGTGTGTAAGTATGTTACTGTGGCTGAGTAAGTATAATACTATGTGTGTAGGTATGTGTGTGTAGGTATGTGTGTGTTAGTACGTTAGTGTGTGTGAAAATACTGTTGTGTAAGTTCATGTGTTAGTTTTTGTGTGTAAGTATGTTAGTGTGTGCAAGTATTTTACTCTGTGTGTGTATAATTATGTTAGAATGTTAGTGTGTGTATAAGTATGTTAATTTGTGTATGTGTGGGAGGAGCTTGAGGGTCCCAACCTTACATCTTGCAGTGGGGGGCACCAACATTTTTTGTTACAAAAGATGCAGCAGTGTGTGTGTATATGTGGAGTGTACTGTTGTGTTAGTCAGTGCGTGTATTTTATATATAAAGCACACACTGACTAACACTGCATGCTGTATATACACAAAATAATAGATAGATAGTGTTAGAGTCAATGGGTGTGTGTTAGTGTATGTTGGTGGATAGTGTGTGCATGTATAGGAATGTTGTGTTATCGTGTGTCGCTGTGTATAGTATTGTGCATGCCATTGAATGGCATTTGCATGAGTGTGTATATCCACATGTAGTGCATGTATTGGTGTATGGGGTTAGCATGCCTGTGTGTGTTACTGTAAGGTGTTAATGTTTGTGAGCATATAAAGTTAGCATGTGTGTGTCTGTTACGGTATGGTGTTATTTAGTCTTCAGTGTGTGTTAGTGTTTGGCGTTAGCATGTGTATGTGTTATTGTAAGTTTGTGTGTCAGCGTACAATGTTGGAGTGTCAGGGGAGCCTAGGATTAGTGGTGCCTGGAAGGTAAGAAGTCTGATGACTGTTGTAGCTTCGATTCTCCCCCCAATAATGACACCACACCATAAATATGGATAAGAAAAGGCCGCAGCCAATTTTATTTATTAGAGTCATTGTCACGCCAAAACCTGAAACAATAAACATCGGTGCGTTAACAAGGACAATGACAACACCAACATGTAAATATATACAATAAACACCCAAGCTTGCCAAGCAATCCAGGTACCAGAACCAAATGCCACTTAAGGAAGGGACATACCGAGATGCCCCCACCCTGACCTGAGGTTCCCAGCACTGACAGCCAAGAACCTCCCACCAGATGTTACCAACCATTCACTTACCACCACATTAACCCCCTGGATACCTGGCAAGCTGCCGCCCCACAGACTGTGACAAAAACAACACAAACCCAAAACCAGAATACAAAGGGAGGGAGGGTGGGACACGCAACCAGGTAAGCTAACCACAAAAAATGGTTCCTGAGCCCGGGAAAGCAGCCACTTAAATAATCTACCCCTAACTCCACCCCCGAAATTCCCGCCAAAAAGCCTACCCCTCCTCCGCACAACAGTCAAGGCCCACTATAGCCCATGCTGGCCCCCCCCGTGGGCATCAGGAAGATGGGTTGAGGATGTAAATGCACTTAATGAAAGATCTTCCATTAATACTTAAAATGTTATCTTTTTCACGATTTCTGGACATTTAAAACAAACATTAAAAAAAAAATGATGTCAAAAAAATTAGTTTATACTGCTTTTTACGGGAAATATGTATATATGTTTTATTAGCGTATTCAGTCTCTCACCTGAGATGAACTCACTGCTAATAATTTAAAACTAATTTCCCTGTAGACAGCAAAAGTACATTTTGAAGTAAGAAAAAATATTGACAAATTCTTGCACTAATATCCAGCCCCAGACATTTAGAAAAACCCAAATGCCGCTCCCTGAGCATTTCTTTTGGCAGTTTGGCTAATATGTGTAAGACTTTCAGAATCGCATTAAAAAACACATCAGGCTTTTCTATCGTCTTATTGTTTATAAACACAAACAAAATTTGTTTTCGCTGAGACGATAATCTGTCTCCCGACGTCTCAATCTCTCTTCTAACTCTCGCTCTCTCTATAACTGCATTCTGGAAGGTATCCCATTACCCAAAGCTTAATATCTTCAAGAGCGTCTGGCCATTCCCCTATCTCTTCAGTCGACAATTCCTGATCATTCCTGGTCATCACTATCAGAAATTCCACAATCTACCCCACCGCCCAAACATTCTGCCCCAGCATTACACATCCTAATTCTTTACTCACATCTGGATTCCCTCTCCCATCGTTCTTCACTCCAATGCTTCATGGACACCCATGCCTGACTCATTTTCTTTCCTTATCACTCTTCATATTGGGCCCCACTGTGCCAGTCCCTCCACTAGCGCCTCATATCCTCCACAGTTAAATAATAATTGCTGACTGACCTACAGAGCCCTCAACAACACTGCATCCCTACATCTCTGCTCTTATCTCTAAATACTCTCCAAACCACCCGCTATGCTCGGGCAGGGATCCTGTATCTTTGACCATTTCTCCCACGTGTCTCCAGGATTTTACCCATGCTGTAAGAATTCTCTACTTTTCCAGACTTTCCACTTCTAACCTTAAATACTTACTAAAACCTCTGGTTCAAAGAAACTTACAATTTACCCTTTTAATGCCCAAAATTCGAGTTTAAGATCTCCAGGCTACTGACTTCTCCACACGGCCATCACTACAATCAAATCATCATCACTCAAGTAATGCCTCATCTTCTGTTTTATTCCCCCTCAATGACCTCAGGTCAAGACTGTCTCACTAGGATACCAGAAATTTGAAGTGTCTGGGGACTTGGACCTGGGTCTGGCTTAGGACAGCACTAGAGATAAATACATTCTGGGAGTGGTGTATGTGTGCTGCTGCGTGTGCTGTATTTGTTTTTTAGAGTGGTGTATTGTTTGTGTGGCTGGGGGTGGTCCAGCATGAGTGTCTGTGTGTGGTGTGTGTGTCGGATAGTGTGTGTTGCTTAATTTGGCGTATGCTAATTAGTTGTGTAGTGTGTGTGGCTGAGTGTGGTGTACATGCAGGGCTGCCATCAGAAATCTTGGGGCCCACTACAGACTTAAAGCCTAAGCCCCATACCCATCCCCTCATCCTATTGTCCATCCATTACCTTGTTTTATGATCCTTCCATAAGCATACCTTATCCTTGTAACACGCATACATACTAAAACCCCCTCTCTCCATGTACTTACTCATGCATACATGCACATTCTTTCTCCCACTCATCTTCTCCATCTCCCAGGTGCCTTTAACCCTAGGCTGAACTCCAACAACACACACAGACATACACACTCATGATAACACCATTATCCGACACAAGCTAACACCAAATAATAACAGACACACACTCATGCTAACAGCATAGCCTAACATACACTTACAAACTGTGTAACCCCATACAATAACAGACACACACATGTTAACACCATGCTCAAAAACGCTAACAATGTACAGTAGCACACACACTAGAACACCATAGACTCATGCACATGCATGCTAACACCATACATTAATACACACTGACTCTACCACTATATGCTGACATACACACTTTAATGCCATACAGTAACACACAAAACACCATACACTCAAACATTCTATCACCACACATGCATACATTGTCCAATAACGTAAACTAACATACACACACTCACTAACACTACACATATACATTCACTGATTAACATTATACTGCAACCAGTTTGGGATTTTATTGCTCCTATTACTTCTTATTACCCTCAATCTAGCAGAACTGATCACAGGCAATAGTGTTAAGTAAATAGATAGATCTTCTTACCTATAAAATGACAGAATAAATTGAAGAAACAATAAAAGAAGGATCAGGAAGCATTGGCAATTTTAATTGTATTTATTGTAGATTATAAATTAAAAAAATAAATAAAGAGAATTCAGTAATTAATTAAATCCTACTTTGAAAAAAGAGTGATATTATCGTAAATATAATGTTCAAATAAAAAACATAACATGCCCTTCTAGGCTTCTTAATCTCATTAGCGACAGTTACCTATCTTCATTGCTGATAAGCGCATGTCTGTATACTAGACTTGTGCATTCGGAGTCTAACAAATGTTAATTTTAATGAAATCTGCCAATTTCCTTGTCCGAATAGCAGGAGGAGCCCCAATGAAACAAACAAAGCAGAAAGCTCTGAATTTTCATTACTCACTCTTATTCATGCTCTCTCTCACACTCTCTCTGTCTCCCTTAAACCCTCAATGACCCACTCTCTCACACACGCTCATTCACACTCTCTCAGTGTCTCCCTACTTTCTCCCTTACCCCTTCCATGTTTTTGTCTCTTTCCCACAGCCCAGGCCCCCTTTTCCCTGTTCTTGTACTTCTGTCTTCTGTTTTCTGTTTTCTTTCTTCTGTCTACTTTCTTAGGTCACGTCTCTCTACTCTCCAAGAGGCCAACATAATGCATTGTTTACTTTGGTAAAAAAAACCGCAGGCAATTCTCATTTTACGTTAATTGTCTTTTCCTCCCTTTTGACTTTTGATAAGAATTGTAAAATCACTTTATATGTCATTTGGTAAGAATCGGCTTGTTACGTAATTTTACGCTCTATAAAATGTCAGTGTGCCAAGCAAAGTGTCACCATCCAGATCCAGGCACACATCCAAATAAAACTAATGATAAAATAAAAACTGATAAAGTTATATGCTGGAGCCCATTACAGTGCATACACACACACTGACTCTAACACTCTATATACACACACATATATATGATCATTTATAATCTTGCTTGGAAATGCCTACCCAGAATCCTTTGCAATATTGGTAACACTACTAGATTTCTGTGGCAAAAAAGCAAGTTTTTTGGCTTGTCTGGTGGATGTAGATTAGTGTTCAATAATGCCTCTGCTGTGTATATTGTGACAGAGTGTATGGGGGAGTTGTGGAGGGGAGGTATTTTAGGGGACCCTGAATCCTCTGTAGCCTCTACCCTCTTCCCAATTAGCTGGTGCTGATATCCAAGGGGTTGCAGTTTGCGAACGCCTACCCAGAATCCATTGCAGTGGTGATAGCACTACAATTATGTGGACATAGCAAGTCTTCTGGCTTGTCTGAAGCATGTAGATTAGCTTTTCATAATGCCCCTGCTATTTACTAAGCTATTTCTGAGTGGAGGGGTTTTCCATCACACTTTTCTTCCTCACCACAACTTATTATTATTTATATAGATATAAATACACACCGACTCTAAACGCTACGGTTATGGTACACACACATGCTACTCTCCCCCCCCTCTTCCTTCGTGGAGCTCTATCTCCACTGCAGCTGGAGCTGCGCTGCCTTCCTACTACCGCAGGGTCACATGGTGCCCGCCTCAGAACATCCCTAGGAGCCTCACCCTCCCTGTCTTGATATGCTAGCACCCCCTTGATTGCGGCCCTGTCTGCGTGTGTACATGTGGAGCTTAAAACCACTGAAGCCATTTCCCCGCTGTAAGCGAGTACCAGATAGGAAATGCAGTCACCTTATGCCTTGCGTACAGATACTATATGATCAAGAATCTGATTTTGCTCTCCAAGTTCCACCCTAGAAGTTACCCACTGTAATAAAAATTATGGGGCATATTCACTACGAAAAAAGAATTGCCTATGCATTCTCCAAGGTCATTTCAGCCAGGATTTGACCTTCATAGCAACGATGGTAGGTTGAAACCCCCAGCTTAGTACATAGACCCCTCTATATACATCTATCTGATAAAAGACTTATTTCAAAGAACAAAAAAAAATCTAATTTGTTCCTTTTAAATTCCACAGAACATTAAACAGAAATTTAAATGTCAGCTGTGAGGAAGCACTTGCATATTCCTAGATCCGCCATGCTTCGCGGGGCAAGAGGACTGAAAAAGACAACGCCAATTTATTCTATGGGAACTTGTTAAATGTGTGTCGTTTGCGCACACACTGACAAAAGCACCAGGGGTTTGACTAAAACAGAAATGCAGCCGTTTGCATTAAACTCTTGAAAATATGTGCCATCTCGAAAAAAAAAACTGTATAGGTAAATTATTTGACAAATGCCGAGTTTCCTTCTTTTCTTATAAATACAAACTTTAAGTAAATGAAATGCACGGGTTTTACTGAACCCATTTTCATATTAATGTGGTTTTTTCCTATGACAAATACAAAATAGTTATTTGTAGCATTAACATAACACCTAAATATAAAAAATACACCAAAAATGGCACTTCTTGTCCTCCTTCTTCTTCCTGTAAGAACAAATAACTGAATACGGATTTCCAGCAGGTAAACAAAATTTAAAATTAACACATTAAGTGAGAACTTCCACCATTTTTTGTCCTTGGTGGTTGTTGGCAGAATAATTTTGTTAGTAACTACCTAGTAATAGTAACTACCTAGTAATGTGTGCTTAGTAGGTAGTAACTAGTTGAAGCAGAAGATGGGTTCTCCTACGTTCCTGCTAATCCCTCTTTAAACAACTAGCCAAAAAAAAGAACCAATAAGCTGAAACTGATTTGAGCGACCACCCATGGCCTTGTTTTTGACGCTGTCTCGCCATTCAGCTTGAACCTCAAAAATTGTGTTGAACGTAAATAGTTATTGTCTATAAAAGTTAAAGAATTTTAGAGAAGACCACTATTATTATACTTAATCCTTCTCACACATGGCAGGTCATATGTCGCCAGACTACCAAGCCTCTTTTAACTCTTGTCACATTTTGTGGTGGTTGACACTCACCACTGTGTCTAAATCCGCTAGGAGATTGATCCCTAAGTATCTTATATAATTCCTCTTTCACTCAAAAGGGGTATATTTTTGTATTATCTCTTTAATCTCTGGGGAGACACCTTGGCTAAATATCTGGGACTTGCTGACATTGACCTTGTGAAACAAAACCAGATTGTAGCTTTGCAATGTAAGGATTATAACGGGTTAGTCAGAACCAACAAGATGTCATCTGCAAACAAACCCATATTATGTCCAACCTCACTAAAGCCCAATATGGTTGAGTGATCTGTAATGAAATTGGCCAAAGGCTCCAGGGCCATGTTGTACAACAAGGGTTAGAGCGGGCATTCCTGCTTAGTCCCATTTGTTGTGAGGAGGGCCTTAAAAAAAACCCCAGAAATCTATGACTTACTCATAAATCCCCAAAGCCGTCTGTCAAATGTCTTCTCCGCATTTAACTATAATAAGAGACATTATGAGATCTTACAATGTTCAGGAATTTTCTGGAGTTATGTGACGCCTGGCGGCCCAACATGAAACCTTCTTGGTCAACCCTTCACCAATGACGGCAATTATAGGTACATTCTTGGGCTCCAGCTACATGGAGTTGACCCTTGCGTGACACGGCCAGGACTACGCAGTGACAGTGGGTGGTCTTGCTGACATTGCGGAAAACACCGGCATTTCAAGGGGAAATGGGCAGGGAGTGAGGCGTGTCAGGACTCTGCACCCGCGATCCGGGAAATTTGTGTCAACTAGGAGAACCAAAGAAACCCGGAAAGGTCCCAGGTATGTGTATGTTCCTGCCAGTCACATACATTAAAATACACATACTATATCGGTTCTTCCTAAATAATAATATTTACCGTGCATCCTAATCAACTGAATAACTGTTTAATTCCACTGAACATTCGGACACAAATTATTCTTCCAACTACTTTATCCCTTTTACAATTTTAAATCATTATTGAATTTTTTGTTAAACAGCCATTAGTATCTTCTTCACTTACTCAGAGATAGCCGTCAAACAAAAAGCATTATTTGTTTTACTCTTATTAAGGTTCTTTTGAAAGGTTCTTTAGCTCTAATTTCACTTGCTAAGCTCCAAGGTTCCACAGCTGTCTAATATCCATCGGTATCACAATAGCCACAAATGGAATTCATATCCCTTTTAATCATAGGCATCTGGCTTGTATTTTTTTTTTTGCAAAGCAGCAAGTCTGGTTCTCGGTTTCAAAACACTAGTAAACTACAGCTATAAATTATATAGAATGCTGACTTCTACCGAGCTTGCGAACTATATAAAGCTGCGGTTTCAGGGCTGCGCATGAAGTAATGTATCCACACAATGCATTCTCTGCATCCTATGGATGAAGATTGAAAAACGCGTTGTGTACATTTTACCGGCCATTACTCGTGGAACAAACGCTAAATTAATAAACATGGTGATTTTGGAGATCATTACAACTCATTGAAGTGAAGAGTGTTGGAATTTCAAAATAAAAACATATTTTGTAGAATGGGGTAAATGATGTCATTTGTGTTACATATCCCAATCAGTGGGGTGGATGAGATGCAATAGGTTGAGTTATTTGGAGCCTAAGACCTATCGACGTTGGCTTGGGAATTAAGGAATCGTCATAGATGAACCAGCTCCAACTGTGCTTTTAGTCAGTATTTTGGTCTGTATCCTGTACAGTATTTTAAGCCTCAGGTAGAACTAGTAGAGGTCAGGGAGGTCATGTCAGGCACGATTGGGACAAACCGGGTCAAAGCCACATACATGTCAGTCCATCACGCCAAGGAGCAAACTGGAAACAAATGACAAAAGTCGGGAAACGTTGTCAGCCATGAGTTGGTGCAATCCAGAACAACAAGATATTGGGCATCAGAAACTGAGAACCGGAACACGCAAATAATCTAACGGCACATGAATACCGGCTTAGTCCTCTGATGAGCCTTGATCGTCTACAAGGGAGAAAGAACCGACCCATGGTGACCATTGCTACAAAGAGACAGTGAACCTGGCATAACGTCTTGGTGGATACGTAGGTAGGTGAAGGGTCTTACAATCACCAAATCACGGGTTCAAGTACAGAGGCTCCTGATATGTATGGAATATTAAAGCGGGGGCAAACAAGCGGAGTATCATATATATATATATATATATATATATATATATATTAAACTCTAAGGGTCATGTTTTTGAGAGTCACTAAGTTAGAACAAGTAAGCAAGGACATTCCATTGGTTGCTACAGAGATTGCTCCATTTTTAAAACTTACAAAATATATAACATATATGACATCACCACCTCGGGAAACAATGCATTTGTGTTTATATTCTTAGCAGGCACGCCAATGCAACCAGTTTATTTAAAAAGAAAACAACATGAAAATGCAAATAAAATCCTATTGTGACAAAAGGAAAGCACCTGAAAATTTCCATCAGTACAGAATGCAACCATCAGAAAAAAATGGCCATTTTAATTGTTATTTATGAAAATGTACTCACTAGTTTTTAAATGATATGTTGTTGCAGAAATAATAAAAGACATGTAAGGTAAGATTTTAGCACCTAAAATGATTTTCTGATTTTAGTGCATGCTGTCAATGGAATTTAACACCGGCTACAAAACAAGATGCCCCCCACTCTGGGTAAATTATACTAAATTGGCCTATTATAGAAAGGCAATGGGTTAAAGTAGTGGATAATGGGAGAATGCGTGCCTTTCCTGTTATCTTAAATGTTTAAGATCCAAAGTATCTCTAGGGTGAGTGATCCAATGCAGAAGGGACTGGTTAACTAAGTGGACATTAACCTCAATGGATCGATTACCAGGTTAAGGGGAACAACCTTGCTCTTGGAGAGTTATTTCTGTAGACATGACACCATCGTTAGGTTCCCAATAACATGCCACCAAGAGGGAGCTTTCCAGGGAAGAGCTTTTGGCAACCAGAAGGAGCAACCTCTGATCCATTCTCAGGTCACCATCAGGGCAATTGGTACCTGACGGCCATTCAATATATTCAACTGGGATCCCAAGAAAGCATCTTATTTGGGGGCTTATACTGAGCTGAGGGACATGTAAGAATTATTAAATCTGCTGAAGGGTGGAAAAATGCTTTGGAGGGGCAAACTTAGACATGTCCCTCCGCTCGGGCCACCATCTTCTGCTCCACTCACCCAGATGCTGTAGGTTGGATGGAGGTTGCTTTCCGTCACAGTATGTCAGTTTCAACATATGATACACAGTTTGCATAAAAAACATCAGGAACCCTATAAGCGCTATTACCTTTTTCATTTTTAACTTACTAAAAGTGAATATTTTTAAAAAAAATGTACATTTGGATAACGTATGAAGTATTCATTTTGAATATAATTCCATTTCAAGCAGGGCATAGTAAAAAAAAAAGAGAGAAAATGGATCATGAAGGAGCTGGTATAGAACTTCCATTATTTCCGTCGCTTTGGACAGCCAAAATCAGGTAGAGAGAGCACTCCAGCCTGTTCCCTCCTAGGATATTTCTACATTATAGCCTTTTAAATGGAGGCATTTCATAAAATATTAACTTAAAAACTACTGTTTTAGTTTGTAGAATGAGAGTATTTCTGTTTAACTCGCCAGGGGATGATGAAAGTGAGACCCGGCCAACCGTGGGATGGAATGCTCGTTCCAATTACACGCCATTCTAATCATGAAGACATTGACTCGAATACATCAATCTGTCAGTTTTATTGCCTTCATTCCAGTCTTTTCTATATTAATCTTTTATTATTTCAGTTTAAGCGGTAAGATTCTCCGAGGATGTGCTCGTCGTCTTCGGCGACTGCCCTCAGCGCTCTCCGTAAAGCCCTCGTGGTAAACTCGTGTTAAGCGGTAATCTAATCTAATTCCGAGTTATTTTATTTAATTTCGCGATTGGGATGGGTGGGTTTCGGTCCAGGCTATCTCCGTATCTCAGCGTTTGTTGATATGGCAATTGTCAAGAGTCTAGATTCAAAGGGCTTACAGTAGCTGACAAGATGACGGCAATAAAATCAAGACTATACATACAGAAATGTCAGCAATTGATTATATTTTATATAAGCTTAGAATATTTTACCACCTATGAAGGCTTATTCTGCTTTTTAGTATTATTTTAATATATATTTTTTATTTCTGTGTTTAGAATATGCCTTATACTTCAATCATTACTGTCCCCTGGGCAGCTTTGTTTCAAATATCATGGTCCTTTGTTTTAAGATTTTTTAGGTACTTTGCGTGCAATTCCACACATAGCCACCAGGAGGTCTAGAGCCACTAATGAGAACTTTAGGCAACATCTTGACTGGATCCTTTCCATGCTCACTTTATTGTTTTTATATTTTATACACATAGTGTGTTGTCAGGGAAATATATATCGGGCTGTTTAATTACTGGACCACTTGGACGGTTGAGGAATGAATGGATCACTCACTGAGTGTGAGTAGCTAATTTTAAATGGGCGTAGAGTAATAACAGCAACGTGTTGTGCTCAAAATGACCTCATGTCACCCAGAAAAGTAAATTTCTTATGTCATTTGAAATAGTATTTTAGGTTAAATATGTCCTCTTTGACTGTAATTGGAAACTGACAAAACCCCAAAGTGATCACGCATGATAGGTCATATTCATAAAGACAAAACTAGGGCAGTTATGCTGGAATCTGCTAATTATGGAGCAATCACCATGGAAACCAATGGAATGTTCCTGTTGATTAAACATTGGATTTAGAACTAGAATTTCTCTTTATAATCATGCCATTAAAATGTGGATGGACTGTTTTCTACAAATCTTATGGAGAACGCTCATTTTTTTTCCACCAAAAATATTCTTAATAATAACACCAGATCATTATTTCTCAGTAATGGATACTCTTAAAGAAAACTAAAAATGTTGTCACCTTGTAGCTTCATGCAGAAATAGATAACAATTTGAACTTCATTTGTTTTAAATTTGATTTTACGCCCAACTACTTGACTAGACCATACTAAGCTAGCTCAAGAGCCACTTGTACAGTTGTACAGATAGACATGACCACTTAGGCTTCTTGCCAAACCCCTCACCCAATAAACACCAGACGCAATTTTAGAATAAGAGTCTTGGGCACAACTTTATTAAAATAAAATTAATCAGTCTGGTCTAACGAAACCCAAAGGACTTGCCAACTGGAAGACCTGCAGGTCGTTACCTCTCAACGTGCTGGTATCCTGGGGTGCCCTCATGTGAGGAACTCATATCTCATCTATTCAGGGCACATAATCCCACAACAATCCAACCAAGAGGGTAAAAGGTTGCCGTAGCTGTGACTACAAACAAGAAAACACAAAAAAAAGGGGGTCAAAGAGGTCCAGAATATGGCTGCAGTCATGACCCCCTTCCTTAGAGGCTGCCATCAGGTTGCGCTTGACACTGTAGAACTGATAGCCGCGTTGGTCCATCAACTTGATCTTGCAAGTAAGTGGTCACCTCCATCGGTTGACCCATCATTCAACTTTTGGCCATTGATTTGGTCATCGAGTCTGTTATAAATGAAGACGCAGCAAATATTGGGGAAGAAAAGGGTGACAGAGAAATTAAGTTTCAAAGAAGGCCTTTTCCTCCTAAACAGGAATTTATATATATTCGCTATATTGCTGTTTTTTATTCCTACCAAAAAATTTGGGGGTTTCTCATCAATATATAACGACCAGGTGCACTAGAAAGAAATAAGCTGTATTAAAATAATACCATCAATAACACATTCCTGAGCTCTTTGTTGGCGTGATTTATCACACAGGTAAACCATTTTATTTCAATAAATATTTAAATTTAATTTAAAACATTTTTTTTAAAAAACATCTGATGTTCTATGATTTTGTTACACTGTGGCAGTAGTACGATTTCACACCTGCAAACCTGGATTCTTTTTTTAGGTTGTTGTAACAGATGACCCTTTTTAGTTTTGATAGCTTTTGTCTCTGCCGTCCATACTGGTCGCACCTTGTTATGGATTTCAACCATTAATTGTGAGGCATCAGGTGTTTTTGTAGAACAAATTGCAGTTTCTGAAGTTTAGTAATCGTTTTCTAGGTTTAACTTTTTATATTCAATTTTGAGGTGAAAAAGGCAGCGGAACTGAACAAAGCAATAAAATATTTGAGAATAAAAAAGTTGCACGTTTTTTGCCACTGATTCACCTTAAAATCTGGAAACTTTAACTATTTCAATTTTCAACATCTTTTGTTTCCAAAACAACAAAAAAAACAGATTATTTATTGTCATCAAACCCATACCTGGAATCTCTCTGGATTTGACCCATAGCCTCTGAAGTGATGGTTCCTCTGAGTCTCAGGGTCACTTTCCACTTTTCCCCATGCGCAGCTACAGTGCCCCAGGCATAGCTAGCCCTTCCCTCGTTGATGACCAGCAATGCCACCTCCCAAACAACCAGAGCTCCAGGTGCTATGAAAGTTCCAAGGTAGGCTCATCATCCTTCTCATTACTGGATTTGTCCAAACAAACCCTATAGACCGTAGAATTGTCATGGAACCAGGTGTCGGTTTTATGCCTTTTTGCTGTTTCTTTGTTGACACAGAAATACACAATTTTACAGCCTTTCCATTTTGGCCCATTTAACATTTTTTGTACGTCGATCTATTGTTTCTAAAAACATTTATTTTGCAGTTTTTACAAAGCGATGGCCCCCACCTTTGAATGGATTTCCCATAAGACACACTTAGTAGTTGCTTACGTAATCACAGTAAAGCTCAAGCCACAAAAAAGAAAAGGGGGCATATTTGTCTTCTAGAGTACACAGTATGCCTTATCCAGTTTACTCTTTCCCCCGAGTTTTATAAAATTATGTTATATTATATGCCCCCCATCTACATCTACATCTAAATCTGTGTCTAGGAGTACGTAATAAGTAAATAAGTAATGGTTATTGATCACCTTCCGATGATCTCGTACTTTTTATACTCTTGAAAAGTCAACAACCCATCGATATTTTCTGTTAATATCATTCTGTTAGTATTAGCAGGGAAGCATTTCAACATTTAGATGAAAAAAAAACCATCATGGGGATTTTGCAGGATTTCTACAACCCAATGACCTCACATTGTTCACGCGCCACGTTGTAGCCAAAGATTTAATCCACACCATTGACCGGCTCCTTCCAATGCCCCCAATTAATGGAGACAGGAGCTCTACAGATCTACAAAGTTTACGACTTAATCATATAAGGTTACGGAAATGTATATGTCAGTGACGGAATGACCCTCAAGCCGTGTTATCCCTCCCTTTGGTATTTCGCTAGTTAATTTAGAATATTTAGAATAAATATTAAAAGAAATGAATAAAAAAGCCCTTTACAGTAAAGAACCGGTTTCTGTGGGATGGCTGGTAGACTCCACAGGATACTCAGACTTGGCATTTTAATACGATTGCTTTTCTCTAAGCCAGTGATCTGTCGTATACAAATCATGGCACAAGCTAATGATTGTACATAAAGCATGATGTCCCAGACTGGAGAGTCCGCAGGTTGCCTCTCGGGAGTTGTTTTTTTTTTTTTTTTTTAATCAAATAGATTTTAAAGACAAAAAAAAATGTTTTCCGCATTATAGAAAAACTTGAATTCAGGATGTGATGGTAAAATTTCAACGATGGAATCTGAACATGCAGAATGTATGCAAAAAAAATGGAATTATATATATGGTTAATGGGGAGTTTAAGGACACAATAAGGGTTTCCATTACTCTTTATAAAGCTCCAAGGCGGAAGTGTATTTTTCCATATTTTTGGAAAAAAGTTGGAGAAAATTCTCAATTTTTAACAAACTTTGAGACAATCGCAATGGTATTTTTGTATGGACAGAGAGATGTAATTTCTCCGGGGACTGATTGAAGTTTTAAATCTTACATCTGTCCATAGGTAAGAATAATAAAGATCCCGAGAACATAATGGTACTGTCACGTACAAGTAGTTAGGAGACACCGTGGTCAGGTAGGACTCCAGGACAGAACAGGTATAACAAGCCGAGGTCAGGATTCCGGAGAGCAGGATAGTCATATAACAGAGCCGAGGTCAGGATTCAGGAAAACAACGAAGTCAGACAAGCCAGGATCATACACAGGAATACGGAATCAGGAAACGCTATCTGGGCACTAGCACAAGGCATAGACAACCATCAGAAGGCAAAGGTGTAACTGGTCTGACAGGTTTAAATGGAGAACCGCGGAGGAAGTCTGAATCTCCCATCAGCCCCCTCATGACATCACTTCCGGTGTCCGGGAATCGCGGCCATCTTGATGGTGGCGTAATCTGCCTTCATAAAGTCCCGCAGTAGGTGAGTTCGCCACTAGAGGGCGCGCGAGCACTGAACCTGGACGCCGTGTACCAGGAGGTCTGCCTCTCCTGCGCAGCACTTCGGAGGACGGCAGCGGAAATGATCGTGCGGTGGAGGGGGGTCTCCCTCTCCTTCGTGGTGGCTGCTGCGGAGGTGGCCGTGCGTTGGAGGGGGGTCTCCCTCTCCTGCGCGGCACTTCGGAGGACGGCAGCGGAAGTGATTGTGCGGTGGAGGGGGGTCTCCCTCTCCTTCGTGGCAGCTGCTGCGGAGGTGGCCGTGCGGTGGAGGGGGGTCTCCCTCTCCTTCGTGGCAGCTGCTGTGGAGGTGGCCGTGCGGTGGAGGGGGGTCTCCCTCTCCTTCGTGGCGGCTGCTGCGGAGGTGGCCGTGCGGTGGAGAGGGGTCTCCCTCTCCTTCGTGGCGGCTGCTGCGGCAACGTGGGACCCGGGGACAGGTGGGTAACAGGTACGTTCTAATACATAAAGATGTTTCTTATCTGGATAAATTATTAAATAGATCTATTTAATTAAAAAGTATAATTTTTTACCTTGTGTAAAGTTCACAAACACCGCCTAACATGTGCGGGTCGGTAAGCATAATCATGAAGATCCTGAGAACAGGCAGTGAAGATTGCTGCTCAGGTAATGGGAGTTTCTGATGCATGAAGATGTTTTTTTCTGGAAAAACGATTAAAAAGACTTATTTTAAATAAAAAGTATGATCTTGAGTAAGGGGTGAAAATGAACAAATATTTATTTTCCCTCTTTTCAGTAGTATTTGTTGAAAAGCTGTTTTTGATTGGGATGAGGTCTTTGGAGCGCATAAAAAGTTCGGTTAGCGTTGGACTATCGTTTGCTGTACCCACACAAATTAGACATTTTTTAGAAAACATAGAAACACACAAAAAAAGAATAATTTCTACATGCTACATGTAAAAAAAATAAAATAATAAAATCTAAAATGTTATTTTTATAAAATGTTCAGCAACATCTCCTGATGACAGGAATCGCCCACATACATATTTTATATTCTTATGTTCTAGAGGGCCACATCCATCTCTAGCGTACTAGTTTCAAGAATATAAAATATGATGTATGTATAATACATGATACATACATCCTTCCTGGTAAAATACTTTATAAATAAATAAGTAATAATGTTTTTATTACCAGTGCAATAGGGATAGAGATCGCTTTGGGACGCTCTCTTATATCTTATGTATGCCAGTGATGCCACGGTGACATCTCTCAGCTCACTCTAACTTATTATTTCATTTATGTTTCTTTTTTTATTTCTATTTCAATTAATTTCTGTCCTGTCCTCCATTGACCTTTCCAGTAGGTCAGCATTGACACCATTCGGAAAGGAAATCCCCAATCACGCGATCTGACATTCCTTAAAAAACGGTGTGCCAGCACTTGCACCGAGCACCATTATACCTGATCTGTCAGCAGGAAGAAAGCCAGTCTAGGCCATCATACTGTGAAAAATGCATAATATCTTAAGGAGCATTTTGCCTTATCCTGACTGAAGTACCCTCAATATCCAGGCCAGGCTCCCAACCCAATTTACCTTAACCCAATAACGACAGACACCAGAAACTGGGATTGAAAAGGCCACAGCCAATTTTATTTATTAAGTCATTGTCACGCAACCTTAGGCCTGACACCTCTTTGCAGGGCCTAATTTATATAACACATAAATATAATAAATAACATCAAGAAACATAAATAATTAACAAAACCCATAAAGCCTATCAGGCAAACTAAGAACCGCCACACAGGGACGGACCTACCAAGATGCCCAAACCTGAGGCTCCCAGCACCATCTACCGGGAACCTCCCATCAAATGCCCAGAGCATTCGCACCCCTAGATGCCTGGTAAGCTACCCACCCGGCTGTGACAGCATAAGTACCCCACCTAAACAGAATAAACAGGGATGGAGGGTGGGACAAACAACACATGGGACAAACTACCCCCTAAACCCCCTCCAATTTACCAAAATTGCCGCCAAGGCCTAGCCCTACTTGGGATTCCAGTCAAGGCCCCCTCTGTCCCTGCTGGCCCACCGCAGGCATCATTATGGATGTACCTGTACATCACTACGGTAGTGACGGGGATAGGCATTTAGTACCCGAATCTAAGACAAGACCAAGGACTGGTTAACGTTTCAGTATTCTTTCTTCAAAAAGAAACCAAGATTTTATTTTATTATCCATGTGCAGGATTCCATTCCATTCCAAACTACAAAACAAATTAGACACATGTTTTGATATATGTCATGGCTGGATTTGGACAGTTCAGACTTTCATGTTTGGACTCCTTTTAATAAGCACTGTACTAGCAAAGACCTTTGAGGAGGAAAAAAAATGAATGAAATAATAATATAAAAGTACTTATACCTCCATAACACAGCTCAGGGCTTACCACGCTCGGGAGGTCGCCGATACTGAACTGGATTAATACAGATACAAAGAGCCCACATTCATGGGTCATTGGGCAGCCCTTGGTGCCTGCATTATAACAATGAATAGAAAACATACAACTGCCACCAAAAATCCTTTTTTTTATCATTTTTATTTTCCCTTTCATCCTCACCAGCTGCCTATTAATTTATACTTTAAGAATTGAGAAGAAAAGACCCCCCCAAAAAAGTAGATAGAATGAAGGTGGATTATTAAGGACCACTCTTGAGAGGATTGATTTTTTTTTACTGCTATTTCAAATCTCTGGAGCGGAACTACATTTTTTTTTTTAAGACATCTGCTGTAGGAGAGGATAAAAAAAAGGCAAGAATCGAAACGTGATTTGCAACGGAAAAAGGAAGGGGTCTTAACATGGGAAAGGAATCTTTAAGGCATGTTGCCTAAAAAAAAAAAATCGTGTGATATTACAAAGCTTTAAAGTTAGATCGAACGAAAGACTATACAAAGCAACTTTCAACTATTTCCACAATCTTACCGTTTTGAGTCAAACAAAAGATGGCGTTGGATTCGAGCCTCAGTGGGCCAAGGTAAAGAATTATCCACTGACCTCTCTTTCCTAATGTAAGAAACGATGGCCTTCCTTCAACTATATTTTCATATCAGCTATTAAAGAATTGCATGGGTTGTCATGAAATTTTATGTTTCCAGCCTGTTCCGAGCTTTAAATAAAAAAAAAGAAATCACAATTTTTCAAAAATCATCATTGGTTTCCAAAGATGTGGAATATTTTATTCTATGTGAAGAAATGTGAGGATTTTTCTACAATAAAAGCACATTTTTTGCCCGATTGTTGTGAAAAGTGCCCCTGGTAGATCTCCTAGTTTCCAGGTCACAGTCTCTGGTAATTTTGGATTTTAATGGGTCTGGAGTCATTTCCCCCAACAAATAAATAAAAGAACTGAAGGACTGTGTGGTCATGTCCAAGGTAGAGGGCTCCTTGTAATTTGGGCCAAATCCATGGGTTGTATTGTAACCGTCCAACCACCATATGTTGACTTTATACATTATTTACAGCGCTTGCACATTTTGCCAGTAATCTCTTATGATTTTCACCTGAATAGTTGATACAAATGTTACGAGATATATAAGAAACCTACATAACATTCCGTCAGATCTTTCCTACTAGCTTTAAACCTTCACTAAACACCCACCTAGTCAGAGAAGCCGAGTGCCTCTTAATACCCCAAACCTGCTTCCTCCAAGAAACCTTCTATTCTCATTACCTTCCAGATCTCCAGGCTGCCAACTTGTGACGTTACCCTTACCCAAGCAGTCCCTCGCCTTCTTTTCAACCCCCCTCAACATGCTGAAAGATTGTAAGCTGATAGACATGAACAAGACCATCTTTTCCTTAGTCCTTATCTTGTAATTTAATGTTCTTATGAATTTTGTATTCCATAACTTTGGATCAAGACAGCTAATCAGAACTTAAGGACATGGCCCCAGGACAATGCAGGGTTTTTTGGTTGACCAACAGTCCAAAAAATCTGTTATGTCTGATAACAAAATGACAAAATGTAGCAATGTAACGAAATGTAGATAGTAAAGAGGAACTGTTTTACAAATAGGAAGAACATATGTAATAGAGTCAGATGGTAGATCAATAAATATTCATGCAATGAAGTATTGATCAAGCTATTAATCATTTTTTTTAGTATACAAAAAAAGTATAGAAAGTGGAGAAATAAAAAAATAGGGTTCATCATTTTAAAGTGCAAAGCGAGGAAATAGACAGTACGTAGAAACTCAAAGTGAGGTGGGTGTTTTCTAAAAGAACATCTTAAAAACTACTAAAAATGTTGTGCAGAGAGGTCCATAAGCGGGCAAGGAAGCTGAATCGTTGGGTAGTTGACCCAAGGCCTATGTGCAAGCCAAGCCAACCTTTACCCACTAGAGCAAGAGTGTCCAACCTGCGGCCCTCCAGCTGCTGCAGGACTACATCTCCCATACTCCTCTGCCAGCCCCTTAGCATTATAGGAGATGTAGTCCTGCATGCGGCTGGAGGGCCGCAGGTTGGACGCCCCGGCACTAGAGATATAAATCCTTGTGTGTGTGTGTGTGTGTGTGTGTGTCAGAAAACCTTCTGAGAGGGAGGAAACATTGTAGGATGTCCAATTCTTTCTTGGTTCTGGATCAATCACCCTCAGTAAAACAAGCAGCGAGGAACAAAAAATAAAAACTAGCACCAGATTAAAAATGTTTTCAAAAATATTTCTCTGTTTCCTTTAAAAGGTTTATGGGATTTTTGGCACCTCTGACCCGTTTGTATTTCATAAGAAACCCATACTTCAGATCTGAAGCCACCATCCAGAAGCCCACGGATCACGGTATATGAGATTGGGGAGCACTGGGCTTTATATTGACTCCTAAATCCAATGAGGAGCAGGGCTTAGTAGAGTAAAAGGTTCATGAATTTCTAGTGATGACCAACAGACTATTTCCACTCAACATTTTTAATCTGGCTCTAAAGTTTTCTGTGCTGTAAAAAAATATAACAATCTTTTAAATGTGAGTTTATCATTTGGATCGTTTCTATGATGAAACCCTTGCCATTCGTTTCTTTCCCAAGCAAGGAATGTTCTATTCATTCGCATAAGACACTCATGTTAACATTCCTGCACCTTAAATTGTCAGTAAAGTTGCTAGAGCCGATACTGAAGAATACTACAAAAGTCACCGCTTAATTATTCAGTCGAAGTCTTTAAAGGTCACAGAGCACCAGCTTTGAGATCTTGCAGAACGAGACGGAAGTTTCTTGGGTTTCCTGGTGAACTGCAATTAGAGGAAGAGTCAATTCCTGAATCTCTAGTCTAAGGAACAGGCTAAAGATTGTCTTCCCTCACTTTTTGTTCATTTATAATGATGGTTCTAGATGAGACTCCATTCATGCCGTTTGCTCATTATTTCCTAAAAAGAAGTCTTTAACAAATACCACCACACCAGAAAGTTTGAACACGTTTTAAATAGAATTTAAACTTCTGGGTGCTGTATTAATTAACTTTTTGTTACATCATAATTAGCAGGTCCGGTTGATGCCCTGGATGTTGGCTGAGTAAGAACCGTACGGTATTTTTTCTAAGAAAAACTATTCCTTGGAGGTCCATTCACTTGCTCTCGACTGAAACTTGGATGGCCTTGGAAATGACACTTGGATGGCCTTGCAAAGAGCTCGACTTTTGGTGAACATGTGAGTTGTTTGGCAAGTGAATGCACTAAGGGACTTGGGGCATCTGCCACAGTTTAGCTCAGAAAAGACCCATATAGGGTCAGTAGCACATCGTAGTAGAGGAGACGCTGGTGCAAGGTAGGACCAAGACCAGGGACAAACTTCAAGGATGCACACATGTAGCACTTGGGAGGCAGTAACCATGGAAGCTGTATAACAAACCGAGATCAGGGAGCTGGAGTTCAGGGTAATCAGGATCTAACCTGGTCAAACACGGTAGAGAAATAGCAGAAGAATACCCTAGGACAATACGATACGAGCAACATATATAAGAGCGTCAGAGGGAAAGGTGTAGTGGTCCTCTAGGGCAGGCATGTCCAAACTTTTTTCGAAGAGTGCCAGATTTGATGAAGTGAACATGTGCGAGGGCCGACCATTTTGCCTGACATTTTCTGAACCATTAAAATTAAATGCAAATTAACTATTTTTTGCAAAGTTTATTGAAAACGGCATACCACATCTATCCCTTTCTCACTATCTCCCCTCCCTACCCCCCTTCTCACAATCTCCCCTCTCCCTCCCTACCCCCTTCTCACAATCTCCCCTCTCCCTCCCTACCCCCTTCTCACAATCTCCCCTCTTCCTCCCTACCCCTCCTTCTCACAATCTCCCCTCTCCCTCCCTACTCCTCCTTCTCACAATCTCCCCTCTCCCTCCCTACCCTTCTCACGATCTACCCTCTCCCTCCCTACCACCCTCACGATCTACCCTCTCCCTCCCTACCCCCTTCTAACGATCTACCCTCTCCCTCCCCCCCTTCTCACGATCTACCCACTCCCTCCCTACTCCCCTTTGTAGGTCACTTACCGTCAACTCCTGTGTTGGGAGCGTGAAGCGCCGGCACCCGAGACAAATGCCTCACGCTTCCAACACTGCACTCTGGGCAGCGCAGAGGCAGGCGGCGGCGGCGGCAGCAGCGGCGGCGGCGAGCAGAGGAGTCCTGGATTTCTGTCAGTCGTTTTCAGCAACCGCTCGGCACCCCTTGGGCCCCCCTGACTGGCAGAACTCCAGGGCCCGGTTGCAGTCGCGACCCCGGTAGTTCCGCCACTGCCTACAATTTCTTCATCAGATGCCCTTGTGGCTGTGTGTGCTGGCGCAGGGAGAAGGAAAGCCCAAATCTAGTGACGTCCGAGATCGCAAGATTTGGGCTTTCCTTCTCCCTGCGCCGGCACACACAGCCACAAGGGCATCTGATGAAGAAATTGTGTAGGGGAGGGTTAGATTTCAACCCTCGTCTACAGTCAAACATGAACCCTGTTTAAAGTTACTGTAGACGAGGGTTGAAATCTAACCCTCCCCTACACAATTTATTCATCATATGCCCTTGTGGCTGTGTGTGCCGACGCAGGGAGAAGGAAAGCCCAAATCTCGCGTTTTCTTTCTCCCTGCGCCGGCTGATGACGCCAAGTCCCGTGGCTCACTTGGGGGGCCGTATCAGTCCGGAACGCGGGCCGCAATTGGCCCGGGGGCTGGACTTTGGACATGCCTGCTCTAGGGGTTTAAATAGGAGTAGGGAAAAGAAATGGCACCAAACCTGAATTTGGTGCCAAAATTCAAAAGGTGAATTGATGTCAGTCCGTTCACGTCTCTCCGTCACTGCCATGCGGCGTGGCTACATGTGAGAACGCAGTTGGCCACAGTGGTCAGAGGGAGTTGGACGGGGAGCTGCCAGACAGCGTGGGTCAGAGCCATGGGGTCTCCCTCGTCTGTGCTGTGGAGGACCTGGTCGCATGGAGCCGGCAGGAGGTCTCGCCTCGGCAGCGCGGCAGATGGACCGGTTGTGTGGAGCCGGTAGAGGGTCTCCCTCGGTGGTGGGCAGGTGACAAAGAAAGAAATGTCACAAATCACATTGATTAACTTCCTGGTGTAATGGTTGTCATGTGATGTAAATGCCATGAGGCGCATGATATAACTGCGTGCGTAAATGCTTGAACCTTTATATTTATATATATATCTTTTTAAATGATTGAAATGTTTTTTGAGGCTCTTTTTTGCTATCTAAAACCAGGGTATAGTAAAAATTGACCTGTTTACCTCCTAAGGATTCAGGTTCCAAAAATAGAGCATAAATTCTATAGCTCCAGAACAAACAGTGTCATAAAAGGCTTGGGATGCCATACTAGGCTGCAATATTCTTATGTATCTAAAGGCCACGAGCAGTCATGAAGTTGCCAGCGGGATCTTTATGAATCCACGGGGTTCCTAGACATTTGTGCCATAACGAGAAACCTTATTCGCAGGTGTGAAGTATATCTGATCCGCTGCGTTTTCTGAACAAATCAAATCTTTTCAGGATCACTTATTATTTCTATCTATTTAACGTAGCAAAATTCTATGCCGTGGATTCTAAGTGATATGAAACGCTCCGCAGGACTCTCAGAGCAGTGACACGGTTCCAGGAAGAGCTCAAAGGTATTAAAGAATTCATACACACTTTACAAGGAGCCCAGGAACGTTCAATTAGCGGACGGACGGACGGTCTTCCCCGCTGTTCTTACCATTACTGGGCTATTTCTTCTAATCTGGTTGAGAGTTCCATCTGAACAAAATGAAACTACTTTAAATAATATCACAATTGACAGGAATAAAAAAAACCTCTCTTTGTTGAACTCTAATAAGCTTCAAGTGGCCTCGTAATTGGCCTAACAGTGACAATGATTAAATATGAAAATGGACGGTTTCTCCTCATTCTGAAGCTAATACGACTATGCTGACCTCTGTTTTCTTTCATGGGTCATTTATTACATCACTATTATTTTCTTTGTTGGGATTGGAAGAAGGGGTGTGCAGGAATTCCAGCTGTCAGCTGCCACCAATGTGCAAATAGGTTTTCCATGAAGCATAAAGCAGTTCATCACAGAGCTTTCACGATCAGCTTAGTAAATCAGTCAACGCTTTATTTATTGGCTCTGTTATCAAAGGTGAAACATGTAGTGTTCATCTCAATACTTTATGTTCTAGTAGGAAGGTAGGGCTCTTTATTTTTGTTTACCATATAATTATTGGTCAACAGTAAATCTATAGCTTCCTTTGGTTACTTAAATGACTGCCTTTTATTAGTTGGTATTGTACATAGCTTTATCACACTTGTGATAACAATATATTTTTTTAAAGTAAAAGTACTAAAAAACCTCTATTATAGAAACATCATTGTTGTAATTATGTCAACTTTTGTCTCATCTAAAGGTTTTGCCGGTAAACATGTCACATGAAACAAAAAAAAACAGGCTCTGATAGGTTGTCACTAGATGAACTGAAAAAGCTCCTTTTAAAAAAAAAAAAAACTTTCAAAATCTTTATTGATATTGCAGAACCAAAAGGAAAAAAAACAGAAACAATAAGAAAAGCAAAATTACAACATTAGAAAACATACAGATAACTCGACAACATTGGGCCAATGGAGTCGCTCTCACAGACCTTTAACTCTCGGAACCTCCCAGGCCAAGTTTCGCCTTCAGGAACTCTATTGGTGACTCGCACAGACCTTTGTCGCCGGCAGGGAGCTCGTCAGACATCAATCAATGAAGAGCAGCTGCCCTTCAATGGTTGATGGCAGAGGAGGCCCCTGCCGGCGACAATCCTGGCTGCAAAGCTGCTGCGTATCGTTACCACGTTAACCCAGTATTAACCCCTTTAAAAAAAACAGGAAAAAAAACAACACAAAGAATGTACACGGATATTCGCATGAACCGAATACAGGAACAGACGAATATTCGTGGAATACGAAGATTCCCCCCCCCCAATGAAGACGAAGACGAACACGAAGAGTTGGCTGCCGACCAAGTCTAGTCTTGATGGTAAGGGATGTCTTTTTGCCGATGACGCAATTTACAGAGGGGCTGATGTTCCTGGAGGCATAAGACAAATGATTTAGGTATGCTTGAAAAATGGTCAAACCTTTGGTAATTAATGTTTAATGTGGATAAGTGCAAGATAAAGCATCTGGAGCATAACTAACCCCAAGGGTAGTGATACTGTCCTAATCTCAACGTGTGGGGAAAGGGATTTAGGGCTGATTATTTCAGAGGCATTAAAGGTAGGCAGACAATGCAGTAGAGCAGCAGGAGATGTTGGCAGAATGCTTGGTTGTATAGTGAGAGGAATTGGCAGTAGAAAGAGGGAAGAGCTCATGCCGTTGTACAGAGGACTGCTGAGACCTCACCTCATGGATTGCTGGATAAAATTTACCAGGAAAGGTTAAAGGATCTTAACATGTATAATTTGGAAGAAAAAAGCTGACATTGAAATATTGAAATAGATATAGGGAATCAATGCAATGAAGGAGCAGAGAAAAACCACCACAACAAGAAGTTGTCGCAGGACACACCGCTGTTTAAGGGGAAAATTGGCGGGAAGTAGGGGGGCGTGTCAGAATGCTGCTCCCGTGATCTGTAATTTTCCGGTGGTGTCCCGGAGAAGCGGCCCCGGAATGCCTATTGACAAGACCATGTCTTTCCCTCAACTTTTCAAATGAGATCACTTGTCCCTTCTTCAACAACTGGTCCAACCTGAAAACCTCAGCTTGACATCAATCTAGAAGTGACGGAAACTTTAGGGAATGCTTAAAGGTGTTGTTTTTGTGTGATTTAACCTTCAGTGTAAAGAACAAAATGACATCTGCTAAAGTTTTTTTGTTTTTTTTTAATTACGAGAGCAATTATTTTTTAATAATAATTTTTTCGCAGTGAATTTTGGTATCACAAGCTTACCTTCAAACCCTTTTGACATATTTCTTGAAATGTTTACCAAATGTGTTCTGTTCACTAGATTAATTTTACATTTTAAATTAATTTTAATCAGCTACCTTGTTCCTGACCACTATTGACCTTCATGTAGACAGTATAACAGCTAACGTGAGAGTTGTCTCCAATGAACATAGCTGTCAAGTATTTTATTAATGACATCATAAATTTAAACTTCCAGGAGAGCTCCACATAATCATGGAAGGTAGATCAAGTTGTTGACTTTTCATGCACTTGTGATAAAATATATAAATAATAATGACCTAATGTAGTGTATTTTAGCATGGAGACAAGGAGATCCTGAGGTCACAATAGTATCATCAGCTTATAAGAAATGATGACCTCCATAGAATCTTTTACCACTGTTTATCTGTGTTACCATAGCAACATATCAAATAAGGGTGCCTTATTTTGGCTGAGTTACTTGTGACTTTAGAAATAGGTAATGTTTCAACTAGAGCGAGGCGGAAGTTTAAAAAAGAGCTCCCACGGGAGTCATCACAGAAAAAAAACGTAATTTCTGGCCCACCTCCGCGGAGCAGAGATACGAATAAAAAAATGGAAACTACAACTGGTCTTTCAGAAGCATCGTGACAGCAGCCCTTAAATGTAAATGTCACAATTCTCAAGATACAAATGACAATGGAAACATTTTATTTCTGCGGTTGCTTCCGTTGGGTGTAAAGTGCTATTTGTTTAGGCTATAGGGCTCACATTTCAAGTGTCAACATTAGAATGAAGGATTCATGGAAGAATCAGTTCTTCAAAATTCTTTCAAAATCAGCCCTAGGGATGATGGATTAATATGTCCTGTCCACAACTATCTGACATCATTACCTCCCGAAGGAAACATTAATTAGAAATCAGTTTTTAACATGACTGCTGATGTATTGGACAATGCTGATGGTACGTATCTTCCATATTTCAATTTCTTATAAATCATGCATCGGTTCCCTAAACCCGATGACTGGCAATGTGTTATGGTTTGTCCCTTTTACTAATATTGACTGGCTATGGGGATCTTTGATCATCCCAAGGGGCCTATTGACCGCACCTAATTACAATTTGCTCCTTTTACGCCCCAGTTTTTTCTAACTAAATAATTCAATTACTGTTATTATATTTCTATACGGCAAGGCAAGTTATTATATGAAATAGTATCTCTGCCTAGCGCCTATGGGCACTGCCACATGAGGCAAGCCATCATAGGTAATGGCACCTCTGACTAGTGCCTATGGCCACTGCCACATGAGGCAAGTCATCATAGGTAATGGCACCTCTGACTAGTGCCTATGGCCACTGCCACAGGAGGCAGGTCATCATAGGTAATGGTACCTCTGACTAGTGCCTATGGCCACTGCCACATGAAGCAAGCCATCATAGGTAATGGCACCTCTGACTAGTGCCTATGGCCACTGCCACAGGAGGCAAGTCATCATCGCTAATGGTACCTCTGACTAGTGCCTATAGCCCACTGCCACACTACTTTTTAAGCAGTAAGGCATAAATCAGTCTAAGAATAGGTACACTCGGTGTAAAACTAGAATTGGCAAATGCAACAGAAATGACACTGCTTCACATGTAATTACTCATGTTACTGATGCATGTTTCCATAGAGCTGGTGAATAGATAACGAATAAAAACTTACACGGTTAACTGGCGATCTTCCAGTCTCTGAAAATAGATAGCTTTAGATATATATATCATCATGAAAATTCTGTCATAGACCATCAGTAGCTGGCTTGTCATCCATCTCAATGACAACCTATAAAATATCTTATTAGCATTTTTAAGAGGGCTCTCACTCGATAGGAGACTCAGTATTCAGGATACATTGAACGCACTCTATCAAGTTAAGTAAAAAAAAAAAAACGACCAGAAGAGTCATCAGTCATTACAATGAGAAATGGGTACCAAGTCCCGAAAAAAAAAAAATTAATCCACTCCCGTTATTTGAGAAATGATCTAGAATATGCTAGTGATTTCCGTCTGCTATAATTAATGGAGAAACATAATATATGATATTTTACAATTAAAAGTTTTTCATTTTTTTAACATTAAACATATGTTACCATTAGCAATATAATGGTTTTAAATTAAATATAAAAATGTTTTTCACTTGACCAGTTTACAATCTTATGGTGGCCATATTCTATCTGGGAGGATTGAAATCATATTTGGAATTTCTAAAATCATTTTTGGCAATCCATTTGGTTCTTAATACCTAATTCTGCTTTTAAGACTTTTTGGGTATTGGCTCAAATGTATTTATTTAATACATTTTTTAAAAATTTTTTTTAAAAGAGATAAAAAGTTGGTGATCGCTGATCAGCTCCATGTTCATGGGGAAAGGGAGAATGGGTTAGGGTTACTGTCTGTATATTTAGTATTTATTTATATAATAATATAGAGTCATATTTTAAATAATAATTTATATTTTATTATAAATATAAATATTGCTGTCATACCCAGATAAAGATACTACGGTCGTAAGTATTTTATGAGCACGGTTCAATTCAAGAACAATATTCTTTCTCATTTCTTTCCTACCCACATTTTCACCGTCTATAATGGCGATACATTTAGTAGTATATTTAGTAGCTAGAACAGTAAACCCACCCCTGACTCCATCATGTATGTAAAAAAGACTCTCTTCTTTGATCATAAGATAGTAGATAAAACATAATCATAAAGCCACGTGACAAGTCATTTTACTGTTGATGTTTAATCCTCAGCTTTTGAGGCGTCCACAAATACACAAAGCCAGGAGAGGGCTGGCAAACATTCAGCTCAGTTAGATAGAATGGTAGAAAAATAGCCCCATACAAGTGTGGCCGACAATACGTCGTATCGTATCTATTCACTAAAAAGGAATCCCTGTTATTATACATTAGGAAGAACCAACCCCAATGAAGCCACCCGCTGGGACGCCGTGAGGAACCAGGTAGGACGCGGTAATGACTGCGACAGGGCCCCCCCTGCACATTTTTCTGTTTTGGTAAATAAATGATGTTCTCGTAATCTACTAAGTACCCACGTCATATGACATCTATGTCCCTCTAATGAAGAGGAGTAGAAGACGTAGTCTAGGTACACAATGACAAAAGAGTCCAATAAATATGTTCGGAAAGAGCTGAGACCTGGCTGGAGCTTTGCAGAGGCCGTATGACATAACAGTGTTTTCAAAATGCTTTCTTTCTTTCGTCCCCCTCTCTGATGAGTACAAAGTTCTTCTTTTAGGTGTCCATGAGTTCAGGTTTTTGATCTCTTTGTTAAGGTCTCTGTAATCTTAATCCCCTGTCGGTTTTCTCTATACAGTATATTATTATATTATATTATATTATTTAAGTGCACTTAATTCAGGTTCTGATAACGGATAAATGTAACCAAAAAGAGCTACGGCACCTAGTAGATCTATTGGGCAATCATACGGCCGGTGTGGTAGTAATGCGAAGGTCCCTTCTTACTGATGACATCAAGGAACGGGTGGTAACCGGTAGGTAAGCATTGCAGAGTTTCTTGCAGTCTTGGTTGTAAAATGTCAAATGATATGCTCTCAATGCGTCTCTCTCCACAAGCCAACAGATGACGTGTTTTGTGGTGCTTTACTGGTGCTTTAAATCTATTTGCATCCCGTTAAGCGTGCACTTTGCACACTCACCTGCAGGGGGCAGAGGACCCACAGCATGCGGTCTGGCAGACCAACCACAAGCAAGCCGTCGGTACCCAGTTAGGACCCGGTGAGGACCATGATATATACTTTAAAATGCTGCAATGCTATATTCTGGAAGTCGGGAGACTCCGGGGAGCAATTAGCCCCCTTCCCTGCTCACCACCCCTTCCCTGCTCACCACTCCTACCCTGCTCACCACCCCTTCCCTGCTCACCACCCCTTCCCTGCTCACCACTCCTTCCCTGCTCACCACCCCTTCCCTGCTCACCACTCCTACCCTGCTCACCACCCCTTCCCTGCTCACCACTCCTACCCCGAGTCCAGCTGAGGTTCTAGAGCCCAAAGTACATACTTGGTTTGCATGCATGCATTGCCAATAACCCCCTTAACTTCAAGGCCCAAGACCTCTGACATGGAACTGGAAACTCAAGGCGTGATCATGGAGATTTCACAATTGTCTGATGCAAAGTATTTTTCTCGTACTATCAATTATCTGACGGAGCCAAGGCTGTAAATTCATTAGAAAAGAAATTCTGGTGGAGTAATTTATTTCATTTTTATGGATAGAATAAGAAAAGTGAAAATGTTTCCATTATAGTCGGATCGCATAGTAATCGCGAAGGGTATTTTAATAGCCACGCGTTTATCTCTTTCCCCGGCTCTAGAATTGGGATCGACGAACACTTTTTATCACATTTGTAATCAGAGAGCAGGAATTACACTGACCATTTTACATGACGAAAATTCTAATCTTCACCATAATAGTCAATTTTGTTATGTACATAATGTGAATAATACCGGCAATTGTATCCAGATAAAAGCCTTGAAGTATTTGATTTGTGTTTATCATTTCACATCATAACCAGCGCTGAGCATTTCGTCAATAACCATATTTTATTAGGATTATTAATTTGGGATACATTAAACTCCTCGCTTTAGGATTAGACTCAGGGTCAGCGCAGGAATAACCGTGTTGCATTTAAAGCTATAACCCCAGGTTTTATTAAGAATACGTAATGATTATTTGTGATTTAAATACCTCAAAGTCCCAGCTATTTAGCTCACAATGCAATTTCTAAATATGTTACAGAATATGACATCACTACTCATCGGAGATGGAAAATATCCCCTCCAAATTGAAGGTCAAATAAATTTGCGCAAAGGCACTGACTAAAAAGGCACCATACATAATATATAAAGGGATTTAACCCCTTAATGACAAAGTCCGTACTTGTACGGGCTTAAAATGCATTGTTTTCAATGGGTTTAGGCACCGCCCATTGTCCTTAAGGGGTTAACAAAATACAGGAAGGAAATTTATTTCAAACAAGAGATCAGAATCTAAAACTAGAGGGTCAGAGGCTGAGATGGAATGGAAGGAAATTTTACTTTACTGAGAGGGTGGTAGATAAGGGGAACAGCCTACCAACAAAAGCGGTAGAAGCTAATACAGTGAGGGAAGGTAAGCATGTATGGAATAGGTATATGGCTCATGGATCTAAGACGAGACCAACGATTGATTAAGGTTTGAGTCTTTACAGCAGGAAAAACGGACGACTAGACGGGGGCCGGATGGCAGCAAATTTGTTTCTATATTTAATTCAAAACACAGTAAGAGACACAACACAACTAAAAGAAATCACTTCTTCAGCATACAGGCATGCAGGAATAATGGGCATGTAAAGGATTTTCTAGATCACGTGATAACGAGATTCCTAGTAGTGACTATCCACAGAACCGCCCTTGCTCTGGTTGGTCATTTGCCAGTGATCTTTGATTTTATTGGTAATTTAACCGCTGCTCTAACTCCACCTCCGCAGAGCCCCGTACAGACTCACAAAACAAAATAGGATAAATGAGTAGCATCTTTTTACTCTTCTTAGTCAAGTACTTTTGAAAACCAATATAATGCAAAATCTAAAAGATGTTTGTGACAAAAAATGTTATTACTGATAGCAAGGATGAAATAAACAAAAAATATATATATTGTAACTACAGGAGGACAGCATCCGGAGCTTTTTAAACGGACTATCGACACGAAGAGACACAGACTGTATTTTATCTTTATTTCTCCCGAAGAAGCCGATGCTAGTTGGCGAAACGCATTGAGATACTTTTTAACCTACGGATTTTTGGGACCTGAATTTACTACACTATTGTTCTTTTTATTTATTTTTCCACATGTTCATTTTCGATATACTGATTCTTTGAACACTTGTGAGGAGTGTTATTTGGGAGCAGCAGAACGTGTGGGGTACATATTTATTTACCTATTTACTATCACATTTCACGTGAAGGTGGTTCTTTTTGTTTTTCCTATTACAGTTTTAGACTAACACTATTTCCATAAATCTGTTTTTTTTTTGTATATTTTTTAATCCACTTGGCACTTCAGCGTGCTTTTATGATTGCTTTCAAAGATTATTTTCACATACTGATGCGCCATCTGTTAGCGTTGATATATTTTGAAGGCTCGGCTTATGTGATATAAGCTAACCCTCTAAAATGTTCCACCTTATTTCAATTATTTAAGTTTGTTTGTTCTTATTTTCTGCCCACATACTCTGTTTAGATACCAACTGTATTATGTGTTACCTTGTTTTACTGTCTTTTACTGTATATAAAATATTACTGATTGTTGAAAAAAAATAATTCAACGCTAACAAAGTTATTCTTTAAAACAGATACAATAGCATCAAAATATATCGGTATGATATTTTTAGAAAACAGTAGAAGAATGAGGAGCAGGTTATAGAAAACAGTGCAACAGAATGCACCATTCTGGCACGCTAGAGCTGAGCTACTCATGCACATACCTGGGAAGTTCCCATGGTAGAATACCCAGAGGTCTCCCTTTTCCGTGGGTGTGGTTTTTTGAAGTGAGGCTAACCTGGAAAGTTTCCATGTCTAACGTTTCCTAACTTTGGGCGAGGATGTGAAAGTTCTCATTGAACTCACATGCCCTCACCTGAAACAAGCAGTATTTAAACTTGCATTCACTCACAAAACTCCTTTTTGAGAATATACAAGTTGCTTTGGGAGTGTTAGCAAGCAAGGTCAAGTTAACCCTTGACGAACAGATCCAAATGTTGACCTAATTGATTCAACTTGACAGTTAACTGGACAGATTTGAGAACAATGTGGAGAAGTAAGAAAAAGGGCTTAACCCATTTTAAAATACCTTATACACATATTATATATAGGAAAGATACACTTCATAAAGAATATATACCTGCAGGGGTGGAATGGGGATGACAAAGTGACCCTGCCACTTATAAGGTCAGCAACAGCCAAAATCCAGTGGCCGTTGGCTGGATATATGCAGCCACACATTATGTTTTTAAGGTCATATGGAGTGCAGCTGAGCACACATGGTCACACAATGTGGCAAAGGGCACTGTCAAACAGAGGTCCACCGGACATTTGCTCAGTGTGCCGGATGGCCAGTTCCGGCCTGTTTACCTCTGTGTATACTTATATATAAATAACTGGTCACGGCCAGCTTCAAGGGATAGGGTCGCAATCTTCTGGTGCCTGAATATTTTTGTGTAAGACTTTAACTACAATGTCCAATATTAAAAAAAAATCGACATTACACCAAGATTCATTAAATTGGCTCGGGGTGCCTGTATTACAGTATAATGAACATATGGGAAAATGTCCAGCAAAAATAGGTTTTCTATGTAGAATTCGTACTTGTCAACACACAGCTGAACATTGTTCGGTCTTATGACAGCATTCAAGCCAAATAACGCAGATACATTGAATGACATCTCAAAAAATGCTTTGTAAAACTTGTCAATGGCTCAAATATGCTAAATAAATGAATTGTCATGAAAAAAAAAACAACTAGTTTGCCTGCTAATCACAGAGAAGGAAACAAAAATGTATTTCGAGGTAGTGGTCAACTTGTTTAATGCCAAGGATCGTCTGACACCTTTAGAAACTCCTCTGATAAGCATACTGTTATTTTATTCCAGACATCACATCCATCAGGTGGTTCCATATCAAGAGTTCAAAAAGATTTCTCTAATAAGCAGAATGTTCTTGTATCTGTCAATGTTCCAAAGAAATTGACTTGCGACATTCAATGACAAATGTCTTTACACGGCCCTCTCTCGCTTCTCCTTGTAACCAGATGGATTGTATCAATCACCCATCCAGGCAGGATGATATTAATGGATTAGAATAGATGTCAAAACTGTGCGTTCCTTCAGATTTGATGGTGAGAAAGACATCTTTCTAAAATGGATATTTATTTGGCCCGACACTTCCAGATGAAATGAACGCTTTTATGGTCTTGGTTTTATTTTGCCCGTTCTTTTTGTTCTGCGACACCGGGTTAGATAAATGTCAGTTTTCACTAGGGTTTATCTTCCTCTATCTCTTTCTTGCCGATAATTCCTTGGAAAATTAATGTCCTTATGCCGTGTGCTTAATCTTCCCTATTCCTCTGTGACAATCATTTCGGGAAACAAATACCCACTTGAAGTAAGGTTTATTCTCTTTCGCTCTCTGTCAAAGCGTGTTTTTTTTTTTATTCTTTAAGGTCAAATGCATCATTAACCCTTTCTACATCCAACTGGCATTCCAATGCATTAAGAAAGGTTAAAACTCAAAGCCTAAATGTGCGGTATCAGTTAAATGAAAGTAATGTTTAAATACACCACGGTTTATCTGAAAAATAAAATTTATAAAAAGCTAATATATAAACATTTGTAGTATTATTGCTCCATGACACAGTAGTGTTGCTGTGACATCATCCAGCCCCAGTGTTTTGTGTACGCCAAGGACCATCCCATATCTCCCCATGTCCTTACCATCTCATCTTAGATGAGAAACACAAAGAAACACATCCATCAATTGATAAGACTGGCCACTGTTTTCCAAGAATAAAGGCAAGGCTTATTGTTCAACAAAATGCAAACCATTCCAAAAACTTTAAAGTATGCAAATATTAATATTTGGGATCCATTCAGTTCTATGACCACACATAAGACCCCCAGCAAAATGGCACCACCACCGTGTAAACCATATCCACCATTATCTATCAGAGAACCCATTCTCCCCTATTTTCACCAAGGCAGGGGTGACAATGATTCTAAAAGTGATGACAAATGCAATGTATCCTCCAATGGAACTAGAAAGAATTTTACAAAGGAGGAGATGCAAGTTATTTTTCTATTATGAAAAATTTGTTCTATTATGCTCATTTTGTGATAATTCTTCTCCTTGTGGCCTCATTGTCACACATTAATTTCATATCTAATAATATTCCTTCAATTTTCTAATTTGCACCTTTATTTTCTAGTAATAGTTCACAGCTCTCTTGTCGATGGCAACTTTACCCTCATTATTTTATGAAGATTTATGATTATCTGTTCCTCCGTGTCAAAGCTCGTGATGGCGGAGCTACGACTTTGTCTCAAGAAGAAAACATTTTGAAAGAAAGGAACAATCTTACTTGAAACTAAGAAATGATTCTAAATATAACATGAAGCGTTACGTACCATTCCAAGCATGATAACTTGTTGCCCAAAGACAGATGGCGGGAGCAGTAATGGAGTTTGGTTTTGCAGAAGGTCAGAGTATACTCTGTAACAAGAATATCCTTCCACGCAGGCAGACATATTAATGTAAATGCAAGAATATTAAATTAGTTCATTAGTTTATTTCACAAAAAGTGAGGAAATACAGGAATAACACTGTAACACTTCAAACTTACATTGTCAAATAAAGCACTACACTACACACAACACCTGCTCAATTCGGCACCGTACACAATTACACACCACCCCTCTACTCTTCTAACATCATGCAATTCCACATACTTACACACATTTTCTCTCTCCCTCTCCTTCTTCCTCTCCCCCTGGCACCACTAACCGGGGCGCACCCCTGACATACACTTACACAACAACATACACTAACTCAGAGGTTAGGGGGGCACTCAAAAAACTATTACATAAACTTAATTGAAGTAGTAAAAATCTCTTTATTCTATATCAAATATTTAAAATGATGAGAGAGCAGAGCATCAGCTGGAGTTTTTCTCGAGTTGGAACCTTGATTGGAGCTAAGACAACTTGCAGTTGTGAGTACTTATCATATACTAACACACACTAACTATAAAACCCTAAACATTCTAACACAATACCCATTCACTCACACACACACACATTCACTCTCCTTCTCCTTTTTCTCTCTTCTTCTCTCTTTCACTACCTGTCATCATTCACTCTCCCCCTTTTCCACGGGTGTTGCACAACAAATCACTTTGGGCACAATGTGATTCAGCTAGGCTTCTCAATTACTTGGTGCCAGCATGCCCGTGCCATGACATATTTGAATGTTTCTACTGTGTCTCCCCTCCCCTTTTGCTCATTCTTGTACATATTAAGATTTTTTGCATTTTCCTCTGGTTTAAGTGATCCTTTTTTGAATTCTTTCTGAAGTCCCCAGAATCTGACACCCTTTTCAAAAAAGCACTTTCTTCTAAAGTAGCTGTAAGCAAATTCACTTTGCATTTTGCCTTTGGGAAAAAAAATATAAGTAAAATGGTTGTTATGCATATTGGAAAACTTTGGCCTGTTTAGCTATTTTAGTTTATTTATTTAGAAATAGCAATCGGCAGAGCACAATAAGTCAGGATTGCAAATCCTAGGTCTAAACCAAAGTGTGAAAAATAATTTACTGAATGGCTGTGTGGTTTTATTACAGTCTAATCAAGGCTTTACTGCATTCCACTGCTCACTGACCACTAATTGAAATAATTTTCCACTGTGATACTCCTGTTATTGTTTAAAATATTTGCACTGGAATATATAGAATTCATTAATATTCCTCTTTCTCTTTTATTATAATTATTTGCTTCACAGTTTTCTTTTGTAGAGCTGGTGAGAGATAGAGTTTATTGCAAGGATTCAAGGGCAGAAGACAACAATGCGGCATTTTGAACCATACAAGAAGAACCTACTGAGATTTTAACCAAAATGGGGAGGGTGAAACTGGAAAAGGACACAGAAATTGAGAATAAATGATTAAGTAGAGTTAATCATACCTACAAATACTGTAAGTAAGTTGACCCTGAGTCTCCTGAAATATTTACCCTTTACTAGCCCATCACAGAGAATTTAATAGCCGCAATCAAATCGTTGGAATGGCGTTCCTTACAAAAACCATGACTTAAAACATGAGGTAAAAATGTTGTAAACTAAGTCATCTGTTACCAAGGTAAAATATGAAGGAGCTAACACTAGATCATATATCACTGATAATCTGGCCATTTGCCTGGAGACCCTGACAATGGGGTAAACTAGACTTGTGCATTCGTATTCGGGAGAACATGACAACGAATATAAATGTTGCGTTTTTGTTCTTCAAACTGAGTACCAAATAAACTAATATGGCAGGGGGTAAACGTACACATCTCCTAGCTAATCTCCCTGGTCCCTCTCCCCCAACACATTAATAAGGTTTTGGTAGCAGTATAAACTGCTTTGTGTGCCCACTATGTAGGAGGTGAGAGTAGGTTCTCACCCTATTGAGAGTGTGCCTTGACGTGGCGGGTGAGCTTAATTATGCTTTGGCCAATTCATATAACCAAAACCTCTCATTTATATTATGTTTTTATATTCGTTGCCAACTTTATTAGGGTAAGAAGCGCAGACAGTTTTTGTTTTTTGTATACATTGTACAGCCAATACACCGTTTTTGCAGCATGCTTACACCTGTTTGGTAGGCCTCGTATTATACATTTGTATTATTTGAGCCTGTGACTAGCTTAGCGCACTGACATTTTTTCTTTTCCCTTTACAAGTCAAGCCTACCTTGTCTAAGTGGCATGGCAGGGGTTAACGGGAATGGGAATCCGTAGGATCACGCCAGAAGGTCCGTAGGAGCAACTCTATTGGTCACCGGCAGGAAGCTCCCCTGGCTTCAACCAATGAAGGGCAGCTGCCCTTCATTGGTTGATGCCAGAATAAGCCCCTGCCGGCGACCAATAGAGTCGCTCGTATTAACCTCTACCACATCTGCTCAATGGCCATTCCACTCTACACCACTGACTCAGGTTACTGATTTGCTTACTAGCCCGGAGCTGCAAATATTCCAATTCGACTGTTAAATAACCATTATGTCGTTTTATTGTCCATTTCGATAAGCAGAATAGTCGATTTCATAAAATATCACTTAAAATGTATATAAAATTTTATGCAGGTATTCTGACAAATCGCAGATCTGCAATGAATTTGTGTGACACCAAGGTGACATTATGATAAGAAAAAAAGCTTAATGTGTTTCATCAATATGTCAAGATGCCTTTTGAATTCAAATCCTATTATATCAGCATCTGTTCCTTTAATGTTTCTGTGCCGACAAATGTCTTATAGATAAATTTCTTGACAAAGATATTACCACAATTTTTGTGCGTTTTGGTATTTTTTTTAATTCGATTTTCTGCGTACCTACAAATCTCCAGGTTCATATAAAAACTGAAAGAGCCTCCATACCGAGCAGAATTAATAGCCACCTTGAAACTAAAGTTACAACTATATAGAAAATATTTTTTGGTTTGAAGGTTAGGTTTTATTATTTAAGTTTTAATTTTGTTCTATTTTAAAACTTGACCGTAACACCACCCATATGAGAACTATGATAGAAATAACAGAATATATGACACCCCTGAAACATATTTTGGACAAACGAAGACTTCATTCTGTGAATTAATCAAAGTAAAAAACATAATTTGTGCTAAATTTCTGAATATTAAAAAAAAAACGAAATAACTTTTTTTTTATGTCAGTATGAGGTGCTAATTTCCGACTAAATGGAATGTACAGTAATCTTCTTCTGTCTGTATTCCCTCCTGCCAGGTTTCCAATTTATCAAAATGTTCTCGATGAATTTTAATTAGGCGATCAGTCTCTCCTAATCATTTTTTCATTAAGTCACCCTAAAGCCAGAATTCACCTTTTTAATTCCGCATCCTTCCCTCTTCTATTAGCAGTCGCTGGTTGACACAAAAGGACAACGTTTCACGAATTGTCACTTAATTACCTTTCGGTTCTGACCCATGTTCAGCTTCTCAGAGATTGAAATCAGCAGTAATGAAAAGGAGGCCAGTTAGGCGAGGCCCTGGGAGTACTTGGAGGTCATTATTAATGGCTAAGGAGGAGATAAAGGGATTCGAGCTGAGACAAATTAAGATAAAACTTGTATTTTTCATGGTTGAACCAGCTGTTGGTTAAATTACCATTTCAGGAATGTAGGTTGCAGTTTGAGGTCCTAAAACTACCACAGAATGGATCTTTTGGTTTTTAGGGGGCATTTGGTGTAAGGGCAAATTGTTAAAGAAGGGGTTTGTATACGTTTATAGCTGAAAACAGCATAACAGGTACTTTAAATCAAAATGATGTCATAAAAAAAAAATGTTCTAGTGAGGTTGAACACAATTGGATATGTCCTTGAACATGGAGATTGAGAACCCAGACTGATAGGATAACATAGGGAGTGCAACATGGGAATCATGTTTTTAACTAACCCCACAATTTCTAAACAATTACTAATGCGCATGAACACGTAGACAGATACACATAGACTTCCATGTATTACTAAAAGATATAAAAGTGAGACTCTTTCTACCAGTGACGAGACTCTGCCATGGATGGGTTTCTGATGCCTGGCGTGTAGCCATGCAGCCCATCTCGTGTATAGCCTTAAAGGGTCTCTCAGTGCAGGACGGTATGTAAGCATAATCTGTTCTATTCTTCTTTTAGCTGATTATTATGCATTCATTTTGATGTGTTTAATATCTATCTACATGATCTCATTGAGTTAAAGTGTCATCTCTGTAACCTTGAACCTGCTAACCCCTGCCTCTCTACACAGGCTCATAGTCATACCGGGGAACTCTCCGGGTTTGACCCGGAGATCGCCGGGTGAAGCACCGCTTCTCTGGTTCTCCGGGTCAAGACCCAATTCCACTAGTGCAGGGTCTTGACACGCCCGGCTCCCCGCCCATTTTTTCTTTAAATGGGGGTGTTCCTGCTGCCGTCAGCAGGAACACCCCCGACGTCACCGGGAACTCCCCCGACACCAGCGGTAACGCCTTAGACGTCAGCGGGACTGCCCACCGACGTCAGCGAAGGGAACTCAAAAAGGTGTGATTTATAGACCCCCAGGACAAGTAAAAGAACTAAATAATCTACTAGTGGAGGAAACAGCAAAATGAAGGGGGATGTTATAATCATGGGTGACTTTAATCTCCCTGATGTGAACTGGAAAACCAAAGTAGCTGGTTGTGCCCGAAGTGCAGATCTTCTGAAATCCCTACTGGGATTATCTTTAAAACAAGTAGTTGAGGAGCAAACTCGTAAGGAGGCCATATTGGATTTAGTATACAGAAAGGGAGATTGGTTAACAGAAATTTCCGTAGGTGAAAGTTTGGGATCTAGTGATTATCAGTCTGTGTGGTTTAATATACGAACAGTGACACCACACAAAGTTTTAGATTTTAGATGGCAGAGTGGTTAAAGTGTTGGACTTAAGATCCAATGGACAAATATCTGCATGGGTTTGAACCCCACTCCTGGTAGTGTCTGCTTCCGCTTTTAAGGAGCGCAATGTTGCCTAAGTAGAGTCCATTGAAGTAGCTCAAGAGGGAAATTAAAAGGAAATCAACACAGACAGACCCAGCTACCAGAATTCAAAGGAGAGGTACTTAAATTGTTGCATGTAAAGAGCTTGTTGTTAAGAGAAGTGAAAGTGGAACAGCATAATATGGAAATTGAGAAGTCCTTCAGCACGTCACCAGGATGGCCGAGTGGTTAAGGTGTTGGACTTAAGATCCAATGGACAAATGTCCACGTGGGTTTGAACCCCGCTCCTGGTAGCAACTGCTTTATCCTTTGAGGAGTGTAATGTTACTTTAGTAGAAGCCATTGAAGTAGCTCATGAGGGAAATTTGAAAGAAATCAAAACAGAAAGACACAGCTACCAGAATTCAAAGGAGAGGTGCTTAAATTGTTGCACGTAAAGTGCTTGTTGTTAAGAGAAGTGAAAGTGGAACAGCATAATGAGGTAATTGAGAAAAATCAGATCATGTCACCAGGATGGCCGAATGTTTAAGCCGTTGGACTTAAGATCCAATGGACAAATGTCCGTGTGGGTTCGAACCCCACTCCAGGTAATAGCTGCTTCCTCTTTTGAAGAGTGCAATGGTACTTTAGTAGAGGCCATTGAAGTAGCTCAAGAGGGAAATTTAAAGGAAATCAAAACAGAAAGACACAGCTACCAGAATTCAAAGGAGAGGTGCTTAAATTGTTGCACGTAAAGTGCTTGTTGTTAAGAGAAGTGAAAATTGAACAGCATAATGTGGTAATTGAGAAGAGCTACAGCACATCACCAGGATGGCCGAGTGATTAAGGCATTGGACTTAAGATCCAATGGACAAATGTCCGTGTGGGTTTGAGCCCCACTCCTGGTAGTAGCTGCTTCCTGTTTTGAGGAGTGCATTGTTACTTAAGTAGAGGCCATTGAAGTAGTAGCCATTGAAGTAGTTCAAGAGGGAAATTTTTACAGCACGTCACCAGGATCGCCGAGTGGCTAAGGCGTTGGACTTAAGATCCAATGGACAATTGTCCGTGTGGGTTTGAGCCCCACTCCTGGTAGTAGCTGCTTCCTGTTTTGAGGAGTGCATTGTTACTTAAGTAGAGGCCATTGAAGTAGTAGCCATTGAAGTAGTTCAAGAGGGAAAATTTTACAGCGCGTCACCAGGATGGCCGAGTGGCTAAGGCGTTGGACTTAAGATCCAATGGACAAATGTCCGCGTGGGTTCGAACCCCACTCCTGGTAGTAACTGCTTTATCCTTTGAGGAGTGAAATGTTACTTTAGTAGAAGCCATTGAAGTAGTTCAAGAGGGAAATTTGAAGGAAATCAAAACAGAAAGACACAGCTACCAGAATTCAAAGGAGAGGTGCTTAAATTGTTGCACGTAGAGTGCTTCTTGTTAAGAGAAGTGAAAGTTCAACAGCATAATGTGGTAATTGAGAAGCCATTCAGCACATCACCAGGATGGCCGAGTGGTTAAGGCGTTGGGCTTAAGATCCAATGGACAAATGTCCATGTGGGTTCGAACCCCACTCCTGGTAGCAGCTGCTTCCCCTTTTGAGGAGTGCAATGTTACTTTAGTAGAAGCCATTGAAGTAGCTCAAGAGGGAAATTTGAAGGAAATCAAAACAGAAAGACACAGCTACCAGAATTCAAAGGAGAGGTGCTTAAATTGTTGCACGTAAAGTGCTTGTTGTTAAGAGAAGTGAAAGTTGAACAGCATAATGTGGTAATTGAGAAGCCATTCAGCACATCACCAGGATGGCCGAGTGGTTAAGGCGTTGGACTTAAGATCCAATGGACAAATGTCCGTGTGGGTTTGAGCCCGACTCCTGGTAGTAGCTGCTTCCTCTTTTGAGGAGTGCAATGTTACTTTAGTAGAGGCCATTGAAGTAGTTTAAGAGGGAAATTTGAAGGAAATCAAAACAGAAAGACACAGCTACCAGAATTCAAAGGAGAGGTGCTTAAATTGTTGCACGTAAAGTGCTTTTGTTAAGAGAAGTGAAAGTTGAACAGCATAATGTGGTAATTGAGAAGCCATTCAGCACATCACCAGGATGGCCGAGTGGTTAAGGCGTTGGACTTAAGATCCAATGGGCAAATGTCCACGTGGGTTCGAACCCCACTCCTACTAGTAGCTGCTTCCTCTTTTGAGGAGTGCATTGTTACTTAAGTAGAGGCCATTGAAGTAGTAGCCATTGAAGTAGTTCAAGAGGAAAATTTTTACAGCACGTCACCTGGATGGCCGAGTGGTTAAGGCGTTGGACTTAAGATCCAATGGACAAATGTCCGCGTGGGTTCGAACCCCACTCCTGGTAGTAACTGCTTTATCCTTTGAGGAGTGAAATGTTACTTTAGTAGAAGCCATTGAAGTAGTTCAAGAGGGAAATTTGAAGGAAATCAAAACAGAAAGACACAGCTACCAGAATTCAAAGGAGAGGTGCTTAAATTGTTGCACGTAGAGTGCTTGTTGTTAAGAGAAGTGAAAGTTCAACAGCATAATGTGGTAATTGAGAAGCCATTCAGCACATCACCAGGATGGCCGAGTGGTTAAGGCGTTGGGCTTAAGATCCAATGGGCAAATGTCCACGTGAGTTCGAACCCCACTCCTGGTAGTAGCTGCTTCCCTTTTTGAGGAGTGCAATGTTACTTTAGTAGAAGCCATTGAAGTAGCTCAAGAGGGAAATTTGAAGGAAATCAAAACAGAAAGACACAGCTACCAGAATTCAAAGGAGAGGTGCTTAAATTGTTGCACGTAAAGCGCTTGTTGTTAAGAGAAGTGAAAGTTGAACAGCATAATGTGGTAATTGAGAAGCCATTCAGCACATCACCAGGATGGCCGAGTGGTTAAGGCGTTGGACTTAAGATCCAATGGACAAATGTCCGTGTGGGTTTGAGCCCCACTCCTGGTAGTAGCTGCTTCCTCTTTTGAAGAGTGCAATGTTACTTAAGTAGAGGCCATTGAAGTAGTTCAAGAGGGAAATTTGAAGGAAATCAAAACAGAAAGACACAGCTACCAGAATTCAAAGGAGAGGTGCTTAAATTGTTGCACGTAAAGTACTTGTTGTTAAGAGAAGTGAAAGTTGAACAGCATAACATGGTAATTGAGAAAGCCTACAGCACGTCACCCGGATGGCCGAGTGGTTAAGGCGTTGGACTTAAGATCCAATGAACAAATGTCCATGTGGGTTCGAACCCCACTCCTGGTAGCAGCTGCTTCCCCTTTTGAGGAGTGCAATGTTACTTTAGTAGAAGCCATTGAAGTAGCTCAAGAGGGAAATTTGAAGGAAATCAAAACAGAAAGACACAGCTACCAGAATTCAAAGGAGAGGTGCTTAAATTGTTGCACGTAAAGTGCTTGTTGTTAAGAGAAGTGAAAGTTGAACAGCATAATGTGGTAATTGAGAAGCCATTCAGCACATCACCAGGATGGCCGAGTGGTTAAGGCGTTGGACTTAAGATCCAATGGACAAATGTCCGTGTGGGTTTGAGCCCCACTCCTGGTAGTAGCTGCTTCCTTTTTAGAAGAGTGCAATGTTACTTAAGTAGAGGCCATTGAAGTAGTTCAAGAGGGAAATTTGAAGGAAATCAAAACAGAAAGACACAGCTACCAGAATTCAAAGGAGAGGTGCTTAAATTGTTGCACGTAAAGTGCTTGTTTTTAAGAGAAGTGAAAGTTGAACAGCATAACATGGTAATTGAGAAGGCCTACAGCACGTCACCCGGATGGCCGAGTGGTTAAGGCGTTGGACTTAAGATCCAATGGACAAATGTCCGCGTGGGTTCGAACCCCACTCCTGGTAGTAGCTGCTTCCTCTTTTGAGGAGTGCAATGTTACTTTAGTAGAGGCCATTGAAGTAGTTCAAGAGGGAAATTTGAAGGAAATCAAAACAGAAAGACACAGCTACCAGAATTCAAAGGAGAGGTGCTTAAATTGTTGCACGTAAAGTGCTTTTGTTAAGAGAAGTGAAAGTTGAACAGCATAATGTGGTAATTGAGAAGCCATTCAGCACATCACCAGGATGGCCGAGTGGTTAAGGCGTTGGACTTAAGATCCAGTTGGCAAATGTCCGTGTGGGTTCGAACCCCACTCCTGGTAGTAGCTGCTTCCTCTTTTGAGGAGTGCATTGTTACTTAAGTAGAGGCCATTGAAGTAGTAGCCATTGAAGTAGTTCAAGAGGGAAACTTTTACAGCATGTTACCAGGATAGCCGAGTGGTTAAGGCGTTGGACTTAAGATCCAATGGACAAATGTCCGCGTGGGTTTGAACCCCACTCCTGGTAGTAGCTGCTTCCTCTTTCGAGGAGTGCATTGTTACTTAAGTAGAGGCCATTGAAGTAGTAGCCATTGAAGTAGTTCAAGAGGGAAATTTTTACAGCACGTCACCTGGATGGCCGAGTGGTTAAGGCGTTGGACTTAAGATCCAATGGACAAATGTCCGCGTGGGTTCGAACCCCACTCCTGGTAGTAACTGCTTTATCCTTTGAGGAGTGAAATGTTACTTTAGTAGAAGCCATTGAAGTAGTTCAAGAGGGAAATTTGAAGGAAATCAAAACAGAAAGACACAGCTACCAGATTTCAAAGGAGAGGTGCTTAAATTGTTGCACGTAAAGTGTTTGTTGTTAAGAGAAGTGAAAGTTGAACAGCATAATGTGGTAATTGAGAAGCCATTCAGCACGTCACCAGGATGGCCAAGTGGTTAAGGCGTTGGACTTAAGATCCAATGGGCAAATGTCCGCGTGGGTTCGAAACCCACTACTGGTAGTAGCTGCTTCCTCTTTTGAGGAGTGCATTGTTACTTAAGTAGAGGCCATTGAAGTAGTTCAAGAGGGAAATTTTTACAGCATGTTACCAGGATGGCCGAGTGGTTAAGGTGTTGGACTTAAGATCCAATAGACAAATGTCCGCGTGGGTTTGAACCCCACTCCTGGTAGTAGCTGCTTCCTCTTTTGAGGAGTGCAATGTTACTTAAGCAGAGGCCATTGAAGTAGCTCAAGAGGGAAATTTGAAGGAAATAAAAACAGAAAGACACAGCTACCAGAATTCAAAGGAGAGGTGCTTAAATTGTTGCACGTAAAGTGCTTGTTTTTAAGAGAAGTGAAAGTTGAACAGCATAATGTGGTAATTGAGAAGCCATTCAGCACGTCACCAGGATGGCCGAGTGGTTAAGGCGTTGGACTTAAGATCCAATGGACAAATGTCCGCGTGGGTTCGAACCCCACTCCTGGTAGTAGCTGCTTCCTCTTTTGAGGAGTGCATTGTTACTTAAGTAGAGGCCATTGAAGTAGTAGCCATTGAAGTAGTTCAAGAGGGAGATTTTTACAGCACGTCACCTGGATGGCCGAGTGGTTAAGGCGTTGGACTTAAGATCCAATGGACAAATGTCCGCGTGGGTTCGAACCCCACTCCTGGTAGTAACTGCTTTATTCTTTGAGGAGTGAAATGTTACTTTAGTAGAAGCCATTGAAGTAGTTCAAGAGGGAAATTTGAAGGAAATCAAAACAGAAAGACACAGCTACCAGAATTCAAAGGAGAGGTGCTTAAATTGTTGCACGTAGAGTGCTTGTTGTTAAGAGAAGTGAAAGTTGAACAGCATAATGTGGTAATTGAGAAGCCATTCAGCACATCACCAGGATGGCCGAGTGGTTAAGGCGTTGGGCTTAAGATCCAATGGACAAATGTCCACGTGGGTTCGAACCCCACTCCTGGTAGTAGCTGCTTCCCCTTTTGAGGAGTGCAATGTTACTTTAGTAGAAGCCATTGAAGTAGCTCAAGAGGGAAATTTGAAGGAAATCAAAACAGAAAGACACAGCTACCAGATTTCAAAGGAGAGGTGCTTAAATTGTTGCACGTAAAGTGTTTGTTGTTAAGAGAAGTGAAAGTTGAACAGCATAATGTGGTAATTGAGAAGCCATTCAGCACATCACCAGGATGGCCGTGTGGTTAAGGCGTTGGGCTTAAGATCCAATGGACAAATGTCCACGTGGGTTCGAACCCCACTCCTGGTAGTAGCTGCTTCCCCTTTTGAGGAGTGCAATGTTACTTTAGTAGAAGCCATTGAAGTAGCTCAAGAGGGAAATTTGAAGGAAATCAAAACAGAAAGACACAGCTACCAGATTTCAAAGGAGAGGTGCTTAAATTGTTGCACGTAAAGTGTTTGTTGTTAAGAGAAGTGAAAGTTGAACAGCATAATGTGGTAATTGAGAAGCCATTCAGCACGTCACCAGGATGGCCGAGTGGTTAAGGCGTTGGACTTAAGATCCAATGGGCAAATGTCCGTGTGGGTTCGAACCCCACTACTGGTAGTAGCTGCTTCCTCTTTTGAGGAGTGCATTGTTACTTAAGTAGAGGCCATTGAAGTAGTAGCCATTGAAGTAGTTCAAGAGGGAAATTTTTACAGCATGTTACCAGGATGGCCGAGTGGTTAAGGTGTTGGACTTAAGATCCAATAGACAAATGTCCGCGTGGGCTTGAACCCCACTCCTGGTAGTAGCTGCTTCCTCTTTTGAGGAGTGCAATGTTACTTAAGCAGAGGCCATTGAAGTAGCTCAAGAGGGAAATTTGAAGGAAATCAAAACAGAAAGACACAGCTACCAGAATTCAAAGGAGAGGTGCTTAAATTGTTGCACGTAAAGTGCTTGTTTTTAAGAGAAGTGAAAGTTGAACAGCATAATGTGGTAATTGAGAAGCCATTCAGCACGTCACCAGGATGGCCGAGTGGTTAAGGCGTTGGACTTAAGATCCAATGGACAAATGTCCGCGTGGGTTCGAACCTCACTCCTGGTAGTAGCTGCTTCCTCTTTTGAGGAGTGCATTGTTACTTAAGTAGAGGCCATTGAAGTAGTAGCCATTGAAGTAGTTCAAGAGGGAAATTTTTACAGCACGTCACCTGGATGGCCGAGTGGTTAAGGCGTTGGACTTAAGATCCAATGGACAAATGTCCGCGTGGGTTCGAACCCCACTCCTGGTAGTAACTGCTTTATTCTTTGAGGAGTGAAATGTTACTTTAGTAGAAGCCATTGAAGTAGTTCAAGAGGGAAATTTGAAGGAAATCAAAACAGAAAGACACAGCTACCAGAATTCAAAGGAGAGGTGCTTAAATTGTTGCACGTAGAGTGCTTGTTGTTAAGAGAAGTGAAAGTTGAACAGCATAATGTGGTAATTGAGAAGCCATTCAGCACATCACCAGGATGGCCGAGTGGTTAAGGCGTTGGGCTTAAGATCCAATGGACAAATGTCCACGTGGGTTCGAACCCCACTCCTGGTAGTAGCTGCTTCCCCTTTTGAGGAGTGCAATGTTAGTTTAGTAGAAGCCATTGAAGTAGCTCAAGAGGGAAATTTGAAGGAAATCAAAACAGAGAGACACAGCTACTAGATTTCAAAGGAGAGGTGCTTAAATTGTTGCACGTAAAGTGTTTGTTGTTAAGAGAAGTGAAAGTTGAACAGCATAATGTGGTAATTGAGAAGCCATTCAGCACATCACCAGGATGGCCGAGTGGTTAAGGCGTTGGGCTTAAGATCCAATGGACAAACGTCCGCGTGGGCTTGAGCCCCACTCCTGGTAGTATCTGCTTCCCCTTTTGAGGAGAGCAATGTTACTTTAGTAGAAGCCATTGAAGTAGCTCAAGAGGGAAATTTGAAGGAAATCAAAACAGAAAGACACAGCTACCAGAATTCAAAGGAGAGGTGCTTAAATTGTTGCACGTAAAGTGCTTGTTGTTAAGAGAAGTGAAAGTTGAACAGCATAATGTGGTAATTGAGAAGACCTACAGCACATCGCCAGGATGGCCGAGTGGTTAAGGCGTTGGACTTAAGATCCAATGGACAAATGTCCGCGTGGTTTTGAGCCCCACTCCTGGTAGTAGCTGCTTCCTCTTTTGAGGAGTGCATTGTTACTTAAGTAGAGGCCATTGAAGTAGTAGCCATTGAAGTAGTTCAAGAGGGAAATTTTTACAGCACGTCACCAGGATGGCCGAGTGGTTAAGGCGTAGGACTTAACATCCAATGGACAAATGTCCGCGTGGGCTCGAACCCCGCTCCTGGTAGTAACTGCTTTTTCCTTTGAGGAGTGAAATGTTACTTTAGTAGAAGCCATTGAAGTAGTTCAAGAGGGAAATTTGAAGGAAATCAAAACAGAAAGACACAGCTACCAGAATTCAAAGGAGAGGTGCTTAAATTGTTGCACGTAGAGTGCTTGTTGTTAAGAGAAGTGAAAGTTGAACAGCATAATGTGGTAATTGAGAAGCCATTCATCACATCACCAGGATGGCCGAGTGGTTAAGGCGTTGGAGTAAGGATCCAATGGACAAATGTCCGTGTGGGTTTGAGCCCCACTCCTGGTAGTAACTGCTTCCTCTTTTGAAGAGTGCAATGTTACTTAAGTAGAGGCCATTGAAGTAGTTCAAGAGGGAAATTTGAAGGAAATCAAAACAGAAAGACACAGCTACCAGAATTCAAAGGAGAGGTGCTTAAATTGTTGCACGTAAAGTGCTTGTTGTTAAGAGAAGTGAAAGTTGAACAGCATAACATGGTAATTGAGAAAGCCTACAGCACGTCACCCGGATGGCCGAGTGGTTAAGGCGTTGGACTTAAGATCCAATGGACAAATGTCCGCGTGGGTTTGAACCCCACTCCTGGTAGTAGCTGCTTCCTCTTTTGAGGAGTGCAATGTTACTTTAGTAGAGGCCATTGAAGTAGTTCAAGAGGGAAATTTGAAGGAAATCAAAACAGAAAGACACAGCTACCAGAATTCAAAGGAGAGGTGCTTAAATTGTTGCACGTAAAGTGCTTTTGTTAAGAGAAGTGAAAGTTGAACAGCATAATGTGGTAATTGAGAAGCCATTCAGCACGTCACCAGGATGGCCGAGTGGTTAAGGCGCTGGACTTAAGATCCAATGGGCAAATGTCCGCGAGGGTTCGAACCCCACTCCTGGTGGTAGCTGCTTCCACTTTTGAGGAGTGCATTGTTACTTAAGTAGAGGCCATTGAAGTAGTAGCCATTGAAGTAGTTCAAGAGGGAAATTTTTACAGCATGTTACCAGGATGGCCGAGTGGTTAAGGCGTTGGACTTAAGATCCAATGGACAAATGTCCGCGTGGGTTTGAACCCCACTCCTGGTAGTAGCTGCTTCCTCTTTTGAGGAGTGCAATGTTACTTAAGCAGAGGCCATTGAAGTAGCTCAAGAGGGAAATTTGAAGGAAATCAAAACAGAAAGACACAGCTACCAGAATTCAAAGGAGAGGTGCTTAAATTGTTGCACGTAAAGTGCTTGTTTTTAAGAGAAGTGAAAGTTGAACAGCATAATGTGGTAATTGAGAAGCCATTCAGCACGTCACAAGGATGGCCGAGTGGTTAAGGCGTTGGGCTTAAGATCCAATGGACAAATGTCCGCGTGGGTTCGAACCCCACTCCTGGTAGTAGCTGCTTCCTCTTTTGAGGAGTGCATTGTTACTTAAGTAGAGGCCATTGAAGTAGTAGCCATTGAAGTAGTTCAAGAGGGAAATTTTTACAGCACGTTACCTGGATGGCCGAGTGGTTAAGACGTTGGACTTAAGATCCAATGGACAAATGTCCGCGTGGGTTCGAACCCCACTCCTGGTAGTAACTGCTTTATCCTTTGAGGAGTGAAATGTTACTTTAGTAGAAGCCATTGAAGTAGCTCAAGAGGGAAATTTGAAGGAAATCAAAACAGAAAGACACAGCTACCAGAATTCAAACGAGAGGTGCTTAAATTGTTGCACGTAGAGTGCTTGTTGTTAAGAGAAGTGAAAGTTGAACAGCATAATGTGGTAATTGAGAAGCCATTCAGCACATCACCAGGATGGCCGAGTGGTTAAGGCGTTGGGCTTAAGATCCAATGGACAAATGTCCACGTGGGTTCGAACCCCACTCCTGGTAGTAGCTGCTTCCCCTTTTGAGGAGTGCAATGTTACTTTAGTAGAAGCCATTGAAGTAGCTCAAGAGGGAAATTTGAAGGAAATCAAAACAGAAAGACACAGCTACCAGATTTCAAAGGAGAGTAGGTGCTTAAATTGTTGCACGTAAAGTGTTTGTTGTTAGGTGCTTAAATTGTTGCACGTAAAGTGTTTGTTGTTAAGAGAAGTGAAAGTTGAACAGCATAATGTGGTAATTGAGAAGCCACTCAGCACGTCACTAGGATGGCCGAGCGGTTAAGGCGTTGGACTTAAGATCCAATGGGCAAATGTCCGCGTGGGTTCGAACCCCACTCCTGGTAGTAGCTGCTTCCTCTTTTGAGGAGTGCATTGTTACTTAAGTAGAGGCCATTGAAGTAGTAGCCATTGAAGTAGTTCAAGAGGGAAATTTTTACAGCATGTTACCAGGATGGCCGAGTGGTTAAGGTGTTGGACTTAAGATCCAATAGACAAATGTCCGCGTGGGTTTGAACCCCACTCCTGGTAGTAGCTGCTTCCTCTTTCGAGGAGTGCAATGTTACTTAAGCAGAGGCCATTGAAGTAGCTCAAGAGGGAAATTTGAAGGAAATCAAAACAGAAAGACACAGCTACCAGAATTCAAAGGAGAGGTGCTTAAATTGTTGCACGTAAAGTGCTTGTTTTTAAGAGAAGTGAAAGTTGAACAGCATAATGTGGTAATTGAGAAGCCATTCAGCACGTCACCAGGATGGCCGAGTGGTTAAGGCGTTGGGCTTAAGATCCAATGGACAAATGTCCGCGTGGGTTCGAACCCCACTCCTGGTAGTAGCTGCTTCCTCTTTTGAGGAGTGCATTGTTACTTAAGTAGAGGCCATTGAAGTAGTAGCCATTGAAGTAGTTCAAGAGGGAAATTTTTACAGCACGTCACCTGGATGGCCGAGTGGTTAAGGCGTTGGACTTAAGATCCAATGGACAAATGTCCGCGTGGGTTCAAACCCCACTCCTGGTAGTAACTGCTTTATTCTTTGAGGAGTGAAATGTTACTTTAGTAGAAGCCATTGAAGTAGTTCAAGAGGGAAATTTGAAGGAAATCAAAACAGAAAGACACAGCTACCAGAATTCAAAGGAGAGGTGCTTAAATTGTTGCACGTAGAGTGCTTGTTGTTAAGAGAAGTGAAAGTTGAACAGCATAATGGTTAAGGCGTTGGACTTAAGATCCAATGGACAAATGTCCGCGTGGGTTCGAACCCCACTCCTGGTAGTAGCTGCTTCCTCTTTTGAGGAGTGCATTGTTACTTAAGTAGAGGCCATTGAAGTAGTAGCCATTGAAGTAGTTCAAGAGGGAAATTTTTACAGCCAGTCACCTGGATGGCCGAGTGGTTAAGGCGTTGGACTTAAGATCCAATGGACAAATGTCCGCGTGGGTTCGAACCCCACTCCTGGTAGTAACTGCTTTATTCTTTGAGGAGTGAAATGTTACTTTAGTAGAAGCCATTGAAGTAGTTCAAGAGGGAAATTTGAAGGAAATCAAAACAGAAAGACACAGCTACCAGAATTCAAAGGAGAGGTGCTTAAATTGTTGCACGTAGAGTGCTTCTTGTTAAGAGAAGTGAAAGTTGAACAGCATAATGTGGTAATTGAGAAGACCTGCAGCACATCACCAGGATGGCCGAGTGGTTAAGGCGTTGGACTTAAGATCCAATGGACAAATGTCCGCGTGGTTTTGAGCCCCACTCCTGGTAGTAGCTGCTTCCTCTTTTGAGGAGTGCATTGTTACTTAAGTAGAGGCCATTGAAGTAGTAGCCATTGAAGTAGTTCAAGAGGGAAATTTTTACAGTTTTTACCAGGATGGCCGAGTGGTTAAGGCGTTGGACTTAAGATCCAATGGACAAATGTCCGCGTGGGTTCGAACCCCACTCCTGGTAGTAACTGCTTTATTCTTTGAGGAGTGAAATGTTACTTTAGTAGAAGCCATTGAAGTAGTTCAAGAGGGAAATTTGAAGGAAATCAAAACAGAAAGACACAGCTACCAGAATTCAAAGGAGAGGTGCTTAAATTGTTGCACGTAGAGTGCTTCTTGTTAAGAGAAGTGAAAGTTGAACAGCATAATGTGGTAATTGAGAAGACCTGCAGCACATCACCAGGATGGCCGAGTGGTTAAGGCGTTGGACTTAAGATCCAATGGACAAATGTCCGCGTGGTTTTGAGCCCCACTCCTGGTAGTAGCTGCTTCCTCTTTTGAGGAGTGCATTGTTACTTAAGTAGAGGCCATTGAAGTAGTAGCCATTGAAGTAGTTCAAGAGGGAAATTTTTACAGCACTTCACCAGGATGGCCGAGTGGTTAAGGCGTTGGACTTAACATCCAATGGACAAATGTCCGCGTGGGCTCGAACCCCACTCCTGGTAGTAACTGCTTTATCCTTTGAGGAGTGAAATGTTACTTTAGTAGAAGCCATTGAAGTAGTTCAAGAGGGAAATTTGAAGGAAATCAAAACAGAATGACACAGCTACCAGAATTCAAAGGAGAGGTGCTTAAATTGTTGCACGTAAAGCGCTTGTTGTTAAGAGAAGTGAAAGTTGAACAGCATAATGTGGTAATTGAGAAGCCATTCAGCACATCACCAGGATGGCCGAGTGGTTAAGGCGTTGGACTTAAGATCCAATGGACAAATGTCCGCGTGAGTTACCCCACTCCTGGTAGTAGCTGCTTCCTCTTTTGAGGAGTGCAATGGTACTTTAGTAGAGGCCATTGAAGTAGCTCAAGAGGGAAATTTGAAGGAAATCAAAACAGAAAGACACAGCTACCAGAATTCAAAGGAGAGTTTCTTAAATTGTTGCACGTAAAGTGCTTGTTGTTAAGAGAAGTGAAAGTTGAACAGCATAATGTGGTAATTGAGAAGACCTACAGCACATCACCAGGATGGCCGAGTGGTTAAGGCGTTGGACTTAAGATCCAATGGACAAATGTCCGCGTGGGTTTGAGCCCCACTCCTGGTAGTAGCTGCTTCCTCTTTTGAAGAGTGCAATGTTACTTAAGTAGAGGCCATTGAAGTAGTAGCCATTGAAGTAGTTCAAGAGGGAAATTTTTACAGTTTTTACCAGGATGGCCGAGTGGTTAAGGCGTTGGACTTAAGATCCAATGGACAAATGTCCGCGTGGGTTTGAACCCCACTCCTGGTAGTAGCTGCTTCCTCTTTTGAGGAGTGCAATGTTACTTAAGCAGAGGCCATTGAAGTAGCTCAAGAGGGAAATTTGAAGGAAATCAAAACAGAAAGACACAGCTACCAGAATTCAAAGGAGAGGTGCTTAAATTGTTGCACGTAAAGTGCTTGTTTTTAAGAGAAGTGAAAGTTGAACAGCATAATGTGGTAATTGAGAAGCCATTCAGCACGTCACCAGGATGGCCGAGTGGTTAAGGCGTTGGACTTAAGATCCAATGGACAAATGTCCACGTGGGTTCAAACCCCACTCCTGGTAGTAACTGCTTTATCCTTTGAGGAGTGTAATGTAGAAGCCATTGAAGTAGCTCAAGAGGGAAATTTGAAGGAAATCAAAACAGAAAGACACAGCTACCAGAATTCAAAGGAGAGGTTCTTAAATTGTTGCACGTAAAGTGCTTAGTGTTAAGAGAAGTGAAAGTTGAACAGCATAATGTGGTAATTGAGAAGCCATTCAGCACGTCGCCAGGATGGCCGAGTGGTTAAGGCGTTGGGCTTAAGATCCAATGGACAAATGTCTGCGTGGGTTCGAACCCCACTCCTGGTAGTAGCTGCTTCCTTTTTTGAGGAGTGCATTGTTACTTAAGTAGAGGCCATTGAAGTAGTAGCCATTGAAGTAGTTCAAGAGGGAAATTTTTACAGCACGTCACCTGGACGGTCGAGTGGTTAAGGCGTTGGACTTAAGATCCAATGGACAAATGTCCGCGTGGGTTCGGACCCCACTCCTGGTAGTAACTGCTTTATCCTTTGAGGAGTGAAATGTTACTTTAGTAGAAGCCATTAAAGTAGTTCAAGAGGGAAATTTGAAGGAAATCAAAACAGAAAGACACAGCTACCAGAATTCAAAGGAGAGGTGCTTAAATTGTTGCACGTAGAGTGCTTGTTGTTAAGAGAAGTGAAAGTTGAACAGCATAATGTGGTAATTGAGAAGCCATTCAGCACATCACCAGGATGGCCGAGTGGTTAAGGCGTTGGGCTTAAGATCCAATGGACAAATGTCCACGTAGGTTCGAACCCGACTCCTGGTAGTAGCTGCTTCCCCTTTTGAGGAGTGCAATGTTACTTTAGTAGAAGCCATTGAAGTAGCTCAAGAGGGAAATTTGAAGGAAATCAAAACAGAAAGACACAGCTACCAGAATTCAAAGGAGAGGTGCTTAAATTGTTGCACGTAAAGTGCTTTTGTTAAGAGAAGTGAAAGTTGAACAGCATAATGTGGTAATTGAGAAGCCATGCAGCACGTCACCAGGATGGCCGAGTGGTTAAGGCGTTGGACTTAAGATCCAATGGGCAAATGTCCGCGTGGGTTCGAACCCCACTCCTGGTAGTAGCTGCTTCCTCTTTTGAGGAGTGCATTGTTACTTAAGTAGAGGCCATTGAAGTAGTAGCCATTGAAGAGGTTCAAGAGGGAAAATTTTACAGCATGTTACCAGGATGGCCGAGTGGTTAAGGCGTTGGACTTAAGATCCAATTGACAAATGTCCGCGTGGGTTTGAACCCCACTCCTGGTAGTAGCTGCTTCCTCTTTTGAGGAGTGCAATGTTACTTAAGCAGAGGCCATTGACGTAGCTCAAGAGGGAAATTTGAAGGAAATCAAAACAGAAAGACACAGCTACCAGAATTCAAAGGAGAGGTGCTTAAATTGTTGCATGTAAAGTGCTTGTTGTTAAGAGAAGTGAAAGTTGAACAGCATAATGTGGAAATTGAGAAGTCCTTCAGCATGTCACCAGGATGGCCGAGTGGTTAAGGCGTTGGACTTAAGATCCAATGGACAAATGTCCACGTGGGTTCGAACCCCACTCCTGGTAGTAACTGCTTTATCCTTCGAGGAGTGTAATGTTACTTTAGTAGAAGCCATTGAAGTAGCTCAAGAGGGAAATTTGAAGGAAATCAAAACAGAAAGACACAGCTACCAGAAGTCAAAGGAGAGGTCCTTAAATTGTTGCACGTAAAGTGCTTTTGTTAAGAGAAGTGAAAGTTGAACAGCATAATGTGGTAATTGAGAAGCCATTCAGCACGTCACCAGGATGGCCGAGTGGTTAAGGCGTTGGACTTAAGATCCAATGGACAAATGTCCACGTGGGTTTGAGCCCCACTCCTGGTAGTAGCTGCTTCCTCTTTTGAGGAGTGCATTGTTACTTAAGTAGATACCATTGAAGTAGTAGCCATTGAAGTAGTTCAAGAGGAAAATTTTTACAGCATGTTACCAGGATGGCCGAGTGGTTAAGGCGTTGGACTTAAGATCCAATGGACAAATGTCCGCGTGGGTTCGAACCCCACTCCTGGTAGTAGCTGCTTCCTCTTTTGAGGAGTGCAATGTTACTTAAGCAGAGGCCATTGAAGTAGCTCAAGAGGGAAATTTGAAGGAAATCAAAACAGAAAGACACAGCTAACAGAATTCAAAGGAGAGGTGCTTAAATTGTTGCACGTAAAGTGCTTTTGTTAAGAGAAGTGAAAGTTGAACAGCATAATGTGGTAATTGAGAAGCCATTCAGCACGTCACCAGGATGGCCGAGTGGTTAAGGCGTTGGACTTAAGATCCAATGGGCAAATGTCCGCGTGGGTTCGAACCCCACTCCTGGTAGTAGCTGCTTCCTCTTTTGAGGAGTGCAATGTTACTTTAGTAGAAGCCATTGAAGTAGTTCAAGAGGGAAATTTGAAGGAAATCAAAACAGAAAGACACAGCTACCAGAATTCAAAGGAGAGGTGCTTAAATTGTTGCAAGTAGAGTGCTTGTTGTTAAGAGAAGTGAAAGTTCAACAGCATAATGTGGTAATTGAGAAGCCATTCAGCACATCACCAGGATGGCCGAGTGGTTAAGGCGTTGGGCTTAAGATCCAATGGACACATGTCCACTTGGGTTCGAACCCCACTCCTGGTAGTAGCTGCTTCCCCTTTTGAGGAGTGCAATGTTACTTTAGTAGAAGCCATTGAAGTAGCTCAAGAGGGAAATTTGAAGGAAATCAAAACAGAAAGACACAGCTACCAGAATTCAAAGGAGAGGTGCTTAAATTGTTGCACGTAAAGCGCTTGTTGTTAAGAGAAGTGAAAGTTGAACAGCATAATGTGGTAATTGAGAAGCCATTCAGCACATCACCAGGATGGCCGAGTGGTTAAGGCGTTGGAGTTAAGATCCAATGGACAAATGTCCGTGTGGGTTTGAGCCCCACTCCTGGTAGTAGCTGCTTCCTCTTTTGAAGAGTGCAATGTTACTTAAGTAGAGGCCATTGAAGTAGTTCAAGAGGGAAATTTGAAGGAAATCAAAACAGAAAGACACAGCTACCAGAATTCAAAGGAGAGGTGCTTAAATTGTTGCACGTAAAGTGCTTGTTGTTAAGAGAAGTGAAAGTTGAACAGCATAACATGGTAATTGAGAAAGCCTGCAGCACGTCACCCGGATGGCCGAGTGGTTAAGGCGTTGGACTTAAGATCCAATGGACAAATGTCCGCGTGGGTTTGAACCCCACTCCTGGTAGTAGCTGCTTCCTCTTTTGAGGAGTGCAATGTTACTTTAGTAGAGGCCATTGAAGTAGTTCAAGAGGGAAATTTGAAGGAAATCAAAACAGAAAGACACAGCTACCAGAATTCAAAGGAGAGGTGCTTAAATTGTTGCACGTAGAGTGCTTGTTGTTAAGAGAAGTGAAAGTTGAACAGCATAATGTGGTAATTGAGAAGCCATTCAGCACATCACCAGGATGGCCGAGTGGTTAAGGCGTTGGGCTTAAGATCCAATGGACAAATGTCCACGTAGGTTCGAACCCGACTCCTGGTAGTAGCTGCTTCCCCTTTTGAGGAGTGCAATGTTACTTTAGTAGAAGCCATTGAAGTAGCTCAAGAGGGAAATTTGAAGGAAATCAAAACAGAAAGACACAGCTACCAGAATTCAAAGGAGAGGTGCTTAAATTGTTGCACGTAAAGTGCTTTTGTTAAGAGAAGTGAAAGTTGAACAGCATAATGTGGTAATTGAGAAGCCATTCAGCACGTCACCAGGATGGCCGAGTGGTTAAGGCGTTGGACTTAAGATCCAATGGGCAAATGTCCGCGTGGGTTCGAACCCCACTCCTGGTAGTAGCTGCTTCCTCTTTTGAGGAGTGCATTGTTACTTAAGTAGAGGCCATTGAAGTAGTAGCCATTGAAGAGGTTCAAGAGGGAAAATTTTACAGCATGTTACCAGGATGGCCGAGTGGTTAAGGCGTTGGACTTAAGATCCAATTGACAAATGTCCGCGTGGGTTTGAACCCCACTCCTGGTAGTAGCTGCTTCCTCTTTTGAGGAGTGCAATGTTACTTAAGCAGAGGCCATTGACGTAGCTCAAGAGGGAAATTTGAAGGAAATCAAAACAGAAAGACACAGCTACCAGAATTCAAAGGAGAGGTGCTTAAATTGTTGCATGTAAAGTGCTTGTTGTTAAGAGAAGTGAAAGTTGAACAGCATAATGTGGAAATTGAGAAGTCCTTCAGCATGTCACCAGGATGGCCGAGTGGTTAAGGCGTTGGACTTAAGATCCAATGGACAAATGTCCACGTGGGTTCGAACCCCACTCCTGGTAGTAACTGCTTTATCCTTCGAGGAGTGTAATGTTACTTTAGTAGAAGCCATTGAAGTAGCTCAAGAGGGAAATTTGAAGGAAATCAAAACAGAAAGACACAGCTACCAGAAGTCAAAGGAGAGGTCCTTAAATTGTTGCACGTAAAGTGCTTTTGTTAAGAGAAGTGAAAGTTGAACAGCATAATGTGGTAATTGAGAAGCCATTCAGCACGTCACCAGGATGGCCGAGTGGTTAAGGCGTTGGACTTAAGATCCAATGGACAAATGTCCACGTGGGTTTGAGCCCCACTCCTGGTAGTAGCTGCTTCCTCTTTTGAGGAGTGCATTGTTACTTAAGTAGATACCATTGAAGTAGTAGCCATTGAAGTAGTTCAAGAGGAAAATTTTTACAGCATGTTACCAGGATGGCCGAGTGGTTAAGGCGTTGGACTTAAGATCCAATGGACAAATGTCCGCGTGGGTTCGAACCCCACTCCTGGTAGTAGCTGCTTCCTCTTTTGAGGAGTGCAATGTTACTTAAGCAGAGGCCATTGAAGTAGCTCAAGAGGGAAATTTGAAGGAAATCAAAACAGAAAGACACAGCTAACAGAATTCAAAGGAGAGGTGCTTAAATTGTTGCACGTAAAGTGCTTTTGTTAAGAGAAGTGAAAGTTGAACAGCATAATGTGGTAATTGAGAAGCCATTCAGCACGTCACCAGGATGGCCGAGTGGTTAAGGCGTTGGACTTAAGATCCAATGGACAAATGTCCGCGTGGGTTCGAACCCCACTCCTGGTAGTAGCTGCTTCCTCTTTTGAGGAGTGCAATGTTACTTTAGTAGAAGCCATTGAAGTAGTTCAAGAGGGAAATTTGAAGGAAATCAAAACAGAAAGACACAGCTACCAGAATTCAAAGGAGAGGTGCTTAAATTGTTGCAAGTAGAGTGCTTGTTGTTAAGAGAAGTGAAAGTTCAACAGCATAATGTGGTAATTGAGAAGCCATTCAGCACATCACCAGGATGGCCGAGTGGTTAAGGCGTTGGGCTTAAGATCCAATGGACACATGTCCACTTGGGTTCGAACCCCACTCCTGGTAGTAGCTGCTTCCCCTTTTGAGGAGTGCAATGTTACTTTAGTAGAAGCCATTGAAGTAGCTCAAGAGGGAAATTTGAAGGAAATCAAAACAGAAAGACACAGCTACCAGAATTCAAAGGAGAGGTGCTTAAATTGTTGCACGTAAAGCGCTTGTTGTTAAGAGAAGTGAAAGTTGAACAGCATAATGTGGTAATTGAGAAGCCATTCAGCACATCACCAGGATGGCCGAGTGGTTAAGGCGTTGGAGTTAAGATCCAATGGACAAATGTCCGTGTGGGTTTGAGCCCCACTCCTGGTAGTAGCTGCTTCCTCTTTTGAAGAGTGCAATGTTACTTAAGTAGAGGCCATTGAAGTAGTTCAAGAGGGAAATTTGAAGGAAATCAAAACAGAAAGACACAGCTACCAGAATTCAAAGGAGAGGTGCTTAAATTGTTGCACGTAAAGTGCTTGTTGTTAAGAGAAGTGAAAGTTGAACAGCATAACATGGTAATTGAGAAAGCCTACAGCACGTCACCCGGATGGCCGAGTGGTTAAGGCGTTGGACTTAAGATCCAATGGACAAATGTCCGCGTGGGTTTGAACCCCACTCCTGGTAGTAGCTGCTTCCTCTTTTGAGGAGTGCAATGTTACTTTAGTAGAGGCCATTGAAGTAGTTCAAGAGGGAAATTTGAAGGAAATCAAAACAGAAAGACACAGCTACCAGAATTCAAAGGAGAGGTGCTTAAATTGTTGCACGTAAAGTGCTTTTGTTAAGAGAAGTGAAAGTTGAACAGCATAATATGGTAATTGAGAAGCCATTCAGCACGTCACCAGGATGGCCGAGTGGTTAAGGCGCTGGACTTAAGATCCAATGGGCAAATGTCCGCGTGGGTTCGAACCCCACTCCTGGTGGTAGCTGCTTCCACTTTTGAGGAGTGCATTGTTACTTAAGTAGAGGCCATTGAAGTAGTAGCCATTGAAGTAGTTCAAGAGGGAAATTTTTACAGCATGTTACCAGGATGGCCGAGTGGTTAAGGCGTTGGACTTAAGATCCAATGGACAAATGTCCGCGTGGGTTTGAACCCCACTCCTGGTAGTAGCTGCTTCCTCTTTTGAGGAGTGCAATGTTACTTAAGCAGAGGCCATTGAAGTAGCTCAAGAGGGAAATTTGAAGGAAATCAAAACAGAAAGACACAGCTACCAGAATTCAAAGGAGAGGTGCTTAAATTGTTGCACGTAAAGTGCTTGTTTTTAAGAGAAGTGAAAGTTGAACAGCATAATGTGGTAATTGAGAAGCCATTCAGCACGTCACCAGGATGGCCGAGTGGTTAAGGCGTTGGGCTTAAGATCCAATGGACAAATGTCCGCGTGGGTTCAAACCCCACTCCTGGTAGTAGCTGCTTCCGCTTTTGAGGAGTGCATTGTTACTTAAGTAGAGGCCATTGAAGTAGTAGCCATTGAAGTAGTTCAAGAGGGAAATTTTTACAGCACGTCACCTGGATGGCCGAGTGGTTAAGGCGTTGGACTTAAGATCCAATGGACAAATGTCCGCGTGGGTTCAAACCCCACTCCTGGTAGTAACTGCTTTATCCTTTGAGGAGTGAAATGTTACTTTAGTAGAAGCCATTGAAGTAGTTCAAGAGGGAAATTTGAAGGAAATCAAAACAGAAAGACACAGCTACCAGAATTCAAAGGAGAGGTGCTTAAATTGTTGCACGTAGAGTGCTTGTTGTTAAGAGAAGTGAAAGTTGAACAGCATAATGTGGTAATTGAGAAGCCATTGAGCACATCACCAGGATGGCCGAGTGGTTAAGGCGTTGGGCTTAAGATCCAATGGACAAATGTCCACGTGGGTTCGAGCCCCACTCCTGGTAGTAACTGCTTTATCCTTTGAGGAGTGGAATGTTACTTTAGTAGAAGCCATTGAAGTAGTTCAAGAGGGAAATTTGAAGGAAATCAAAACAGAAAGACACAGCTACCAGAATTCAAAGGAGAGGTGCTTAAATTGTTGCACGTAGACTGCTTGTTGTTAAGAGAAGTGAAAGTTGAACAGCATAATGTGGTAATTGAGAAGCCATTCAGCACATCACCAGGATGGCCGAGTGGTTAAGGCGTTGGGCTTAAGATCCAATGGACAAATGTCCACGTGGGTTCGAACCCCACTCCTGGTAGTAGCTGCTTCCCCTTTTGAGGAGTGCAATGTTACTTTAGTAGAAGCCATTGAAGTAGCTCAAGAGGGAAATTTGAAGGAAATCAAAACAGAAAGACACAGCTACCAGATTTCAAAGGAGAGGTGCTTAAATTGTTGCACGTAAAGTGCTTGTTTTTAAGAGAAGTGAAAGTTGAACAGCATAATGTGGTAATTGAGAAGCCATTCAGCACGTCACCAGGATGGCCGAGTGGTTAAGGCGTTGGACTTAAGATCCAATCGGCAAATGTCCGCGTGGGTTCGAACCCCACTCCTGGTAGTAGCTGCTTCCTCTTTTGAGGAGTGCATTGTTACTTAAGTAGAGGCCATTGAAGTAGTAGCCATTGAAGTAGTTCAAGAGGGAAATTTTTACAGCATGTTACCAGGATGGCCGAGTGGTTAAGGCGTTGGACTTAAGATCCAATGGACAAATGTCCGCGTGGGTTTGAACCCCACTCCTGGTAGTAGCTGCTTCCTCTTTTGAGGAGTGCAATGTTACTTAAGCAGAGGCCATTGAAGTAGCTCAAGAGGGAAATTTGAAGGAAATCAAAACAGAAAAACACAGCTACCAGAATTCAAAGGAGAGGTGCTTAAATTGTTGCACGTAAAGTGCTTGTTTTTAAGAGAAGTGAAAGTTGAACAGCATAATGTGGTAATTGAGAAGCCATTCAGCACGTCACCAGGATGGCCGAGTGGTTAAGGCGTTGGACTTAAGATCCAATGGACAAATGTCCACGTGGGTTCAAACCCCACTCCTGGTAGTAACTGCTTTATCCTTTGAGGAGTGTAATGTAGAAGCCATTGAAGTAGCTCAAGAGGGAAATTTGAAGGAAATCAAAACAGAAAGACACAGCTACCAGAATTCAAAGGAGAGGTTCTTAAATTGTTGCACGTAAAGTGCTTAGTGTTAAGAGAAGTGAAAGTTGAACAGCATAATGTGGTAATTGAGAAGCCATTCAGCACGTCACCAGGATGGCCGAGTGGTTAAGGCGTTGGGCTTAAGATCCAATGGACAAATGTCTGCGTGGGTTCGAACCCCACTCCTGGTAGTAGCTGTTTCCTTTTTTGAGGAGTGCATTGTTACTTAAGTAGAGGCCATTGAAGTAGTAGCCATTGAAGTAGTTCAAGAGGGAAATTTTTACAGCACGTCACCTGGATGGTCGAGTGGTTAAGGCGTTGGACTTAAGATCCAATGGACAAATGTCCGCGTGGGTTCGGACCCCACTCCTGGTAGTAACTGCTTTATCCTTTGAGGAGTGAAATGTTACTTTAGTAGAAGCCATTGAAGTAGTTCAAGAGGGAAATTTGAAGGAAATCAAAACAGAAAGACACAGCTACCAGAATTCAAAGGAGAGGTGCTTAAATTGTTGCACGTAGAGTGCTTGTTGTTAAGAGAAGTGAAAGTTGAACAGCATAATGTGGTAATTGAGAAGCCATTCAGCACATCACCAGGATGGCCGAGTGGTTAAGGCGTTGGGCTTAAGATCCAATGGACAAATGTCCACGTAGGTTCGAACCCGACTCCTGGTAGTAGCTGCTTCCCCTTTTGAGGAGTGCAATGTTACTTTAGTAGAAGCCATTGAAGTAGCTCAAGAGGGAAATTTGAAGGAAATCAAAACAGAAAGACACAGCTACCAGAATTCAAAGGAGAGGTGCTTAAATTGTTGCACGTAAAGTGCTTTTGTTAAGAGAAGTGAAAGTTGAACAGCATAATGTGGTAATTGAGAAGCCATTCAGCACGTCACCAGGATGGCCGAGTGGTTAAGGCGTTGGACTTAAGATCCAATGGGCAAATGACCGCGTGGGTTCGAACCCCACTCCTGGTAGTAGCCGCTTCCTCTTTTGAGGAGTGCATTGTTACTTAAGTAGAGGCCATTGAAGTAGTAGCCATTGAAGAGGTTCAAGAGGGAAAATTTTACAGCATGTTACCAGGATGGCCGAGTGGTTAAGGCGTTGGACTTAAGATCCAATTGACAAATGTCCGCGTGGGTTCGAACCCCACTCCTGGTAGTAGCTGCTTCCTCTTTTGAGGAGTGCATTGTTACTTAAGTAGAGGCCATTGAAGTAGTAGCCATTGAAGTAGTTCAAGAGGGAAATTTTTACAGCACGTCACCTGGATGGCCGAGTGGTTAAGGCGTTGGACTTAAGATCCAATGGATAAATGTCCACGTGGGTTCAAACCCCACTCCTGGTAGTAACTGCTTTATTCTTTGAGGAGTGAAATGTTACTTTAGTAGAAGCCATTGAAGTAGTTCAAGAGGGAAATTTGAAGGAAATCAAAACAGAAAGACACAGCTACCAGAATTCAAAGGAGAGGTGCTTAAATTGTTGCAAGTAGAGTGCTTGTTGTTAAGAGAAGTGAAAGTTCAACAGCATAATGTGGTAATTGAGAAGCCATTCAGCACAACACCAGGATGGCCGAGTGGTTAAGGCGTTGGGCTTAAGATCCAATGGACAAATGTCCACGTGGGTTCGAACCCCACTCCTGGTAGTAGCTGCTTCCCCTTTTGAGGAGTGCAATGTTAGTTTAGTAGAAGCCATTGAAGTAGCTCAAGAGGGAAATTTGAAGGAAATCAAAACAGAGAGACACAGCTACTAGATTTCAAAGGAGAGGTGCTTAAATTGTTGCACGTAAAGTGTTTGTTGTTAAGAGAAGTGAAAGTTGAACAGCATAATGTGGTAATTGAGAAGCCATTCAGCACATCACCAGGATGGCCGAGTGGTTAAGGCGTTGGGCTTAAGATCCAATGGACAAACGTCCGCGTGGGCTTGAGCCCCACTCCTGGTAGTATCTGCTTCCCCTTTTGAGGAGAGCAATGTTACTTTAGTAGAAGCCATTGAAGTAGCTCAAGAGGGAAATTTGAAGGAAATCAAAACAGAAAGACACAGCTACCAGAATTCAAAGGAGAGGTGCTTAAATTGTTGCACGTAAAGTGCTTGTTGTTAAGAGAAGTGAAAGTTGAACAGCATAATGTGGTAATTGAGAAGACCTACAGCACATCGCCAGGATGGCCGAGTGGTTAAGGCGTTGGTCTTAAGATCCAATGGACAAATGTCCGCGTGGTTTTGAGCCCCACTCCTGGTAGTAGCTGCTTCCTCTTTTGAGGAGTGCATTGTTACTTAAGTAGAGGCCATTGAAGTAGTAGCCATTGAAGTAGTTCAAGAGGGAAATTTTTACAGCACGTCACCAGGATGGCCGAGTGGTTAAGGCGTAGGACTTAACATCCAATGGACAAATGTCCGCGTGGGCTCGAACCCCGCTCCTGGTAGTAACTGCTTTTTCCTTTGAGGAGTGAAATGTTACTTTAGTAGAAGCCATTGAAGTAGTTCAAGAGGGAAATTTGAAGGAAATCAAAACAGAAAGACACAGCTACCAGAATTCAAAGGAGAGGTGCTTAAATTGTTGCACGTAGAGTGCTTGTTGTTAAGAGAAGTGAAAGTTGAACAGCATAATGTGGTAATTGAGAAGCCATTCATCACATCACCAGGATGGCCGAGTGGTTAAGGCGTTGGAGTTAAGATCCAATGGACAAATGTCCGTGTGGGTTTGAGCCCCACTCCTGGTAGTAGCTGCTTCCTCTTTTGAAGAGTGCAATGTTACTTAAGTAGAGGCCATTGAAGTAGTTCAAGAGGGAAATTTGAAGGAAATCAAAACAGAAAGACACAGCTACCAGAATTCAAAGGAGAGGTGCTTAAATTGTTGCACGTAAAGTGCTTGTTGTTAAGAGAAGTGAAAGTTGAACAGCATAACATGGTAATTGAGAAAACCTACAGCACGTCACCCGGATGGCCGAGTGGTTAAGGCGTTGGACTTAAGATCTAATGGACAAATGTCCGCGTGGGTTTGAACCCCACTCCTGGTAGTAGCTGCTTCCACTTTTGAGGAGTGCATTGTTACTTAAGTAGAGGCCATTGAAGTAGTAGCCATTGAAGTAGTTCAAGAGGGAAATTTTTACAGCATGTTACCAGGATGGCCGAGTGGTTAAGGCGTTGGACTTAAGATCCAATGGACAAATGTCCGCGTGGGTTTGAACCCCACTCCTGGTAGTAGCTGCTTCCTCTTTTGAGGAGTGCAATGTTACTTAAGCAGAGGCCATTGAAGTAGCTCAAGAGGGAAATTTGAAGGAAATCAAAACAGAAAGACACAGCTACCAGAATTCAAAGGAGAGGTGCTTAAATTGTTGCACGTAAAGTGCTTGTTTTTAAGAGAAGTGAAAGTTGAACAGCATAATGTGGTAATTGAGAAGCCATTCAGCACGTCACAAGGATGGCCGAGTGGTTAAGGCGTTGGGCTTAAGATCCAATGGACAAATGTCCGCGTGGGTTCGAACCCCACTCCTGGTAGTAGCTGCTTCCTCTTTTGAGGAGTGCATTGTTACTTAAGTAGAGGCCATTGAAGTAGTAGCCATTGAAGTAGTTCAAGAGGGAAATTTTTACAGCACGTTACCTGGATGGCCGAGTGGTTAAGACGTTGGACTTAAGATCCAATGGACAAATGTCCGCGTGGGTTCGAACCCCACTCCTGGTAGTAACTGCTTTATCCTTTGAGGAGTGAAATGTTACTTTAGTAGAAGCCATTGAAGTAGCTCAAGAGGGAAATTTGAAGGAAATCAAAACAGAAAGACACAGCTACCAGAATTCAAAGGAGAGGTGCTTAAATTGTTGCACGTAGAGTGCTTGTTGTTAAGAGAAGTGAAAGTTGAACAGCATAATGTGGTAATTGAGAAGCCATTCAGCACATCACCAGGATGGCCGAGTGGTTAAGGCGTTGGGCTTAAGATCCAATGGACAAATGTCCACGTGGGTTCGAACCCCACTCCTGGTAGTAGCTGCTTCCCCTTTTGAGGAGTGCAATGTTACTTTAGTAGAAGCCATTGAAGTAGCTCAAGAGGGAAATTTGAAGGAAATCAAAACAGAAAGACACAGCTACCAGATTTCAAAGGAGAGTAGGTGCTTAAATTGTTGCACGTAAAGTGTTTGTTGTTAGGTGCTTAAATTGTTGCACGTAAAGTGCTTGTTTTTAAGAGAAGTGAAAGTTGAACAGCATAATGTGGTAATTGAGAAGCCATTCAGCACGTCACCAGGATGGCCGAGTGGTTAAGGCGTTGGGCTTAAGATCCAATGGACAAATGTCCGCGTGGGTTCGAACCCCACTCCTGGTAGTAGCTGCTTCCTCTTTTGAGGAGTGCATTGTTACTTAAGTAGAGGCCATTGAAGTAGTAGCCATTGAAGTAGTTCAAGAGGGAAATTTTTACAGCACTTCACCTGGATGGCCGAGTGGTTAAGGCGTTGGACTTAAGATCCAATGGACAAATGTCCGCGTGGGTTCGAACCCCACTCCTGGTAGTAACTGCTTTATTCTTTGAGGAGTGAAATGTTACTTTAGTAGAAGCCATTGAAGTAGTTCAAGAGGGAAATTTGAAGGAAATCAAAACAGAAAGACACAGCTACCAGAATTCAAAGGAGAGGTGCTTAAATTGTTGCACGTAGAGTGCTTGTTGTTAAGATAAGTGAAAGTTGAACAGCATAATGGTTAAGGCGTTGGACTTAAGATCCAATGGACAAATGTCCGCGTGGGTTCGAACCCCACTCCTGGTAGTAGCTGCTTCCTCTTTTGAGGAGTGCATTGTTACTTAAGTAGAGGCCATTGAAGTAGTAGCCATTGAAGTAGTTCAAGAGGGAAATTTTTACAGCACATCACCTGGATGGCCGAGTGGTTAAGGCGTTGGACTTAAGATCCAATGGACAAATGTCCGCGTGGGTTCAAACCCCACTCCTGGTAGTAACTGCTTTATTCTTTGAGGAGTGAAATGTTACTTTAGTAGAAGCCATTGAAGTAGTTCAAGAGGGAAATTTGAAGGAAATCAAAACAGAAAGACACAGCTACCAGAATTCAAAGGAGAGGTGCTTAAATTGTTGCACGTAGAGTGCTTGTTGTTAAGAGAAGTGAAAGTTGAACAGCATAATGGTTAAGGCGTTGGACTTAAGATCCAATGGACAAATGTCCGCGTGGGTTCGAACCCCACTCCTGGTAGTAGCTGCTTCCTCTTTTGAGGAGTGCATTGTTACTTAAGTAGAGGCCATTGAAGTAGTAGCCATTGAAGTAGTTCAAGAGGAAAAATTTTACAGCACGTCACCTGGATGGCCGAGTGGTTAAGGCGTTGGACTTAAGATCCAATGGACAAATGTCCGCGTGGGTTCGAACCCCACTCCTGGTAGTAACTGCTTTATTCTTTGAGGAGTGAAATGTTACTTTAGTAGAAGCCATTGAAGTAGTTCAAGAGGGAAATTTGAAGGAAATCAAAACAGAAAGACACAGCTACCAGAATTCAAAGGAGAGGTGCTTAAATTGTTGCACGTAGAGTGCTTCTTGTTAAGAGAAGTGAAAGTTGAACAGCATAATGTGGTAATTGAGAAGACCTGCAGCACATCACCAGGATGGCCGAGTGGTTAAGGCGTTGGACTTAAGATCCAATGGACAAATGTCCGCGTGGTTTTGAGCCCCACTCCTGGTAGTAGCTGCTTCCTCTTTTGAGGAGTGCATTGTTACTTAAGTAGAGGCCATTGAAGTAGTAGCCATTGAAGTAGTTCAAGAGGGAAATTTTTACAGCACTTCACCAGGATGGCCGAGTGGTTAAGGCGTTGGACTTAACATCCAATGGACAAATGTCCGCGTGGGCTCGAACCCCACTCCTGGTAGTAACTGCTTTATCCTTTGAGGAGTGAAATGTTACTTTAGTAGAAGCCATTGAAGTAGTTCAAGAGGGAAATTTGAAGGAAATCAAAACAGAATGACACAGCTACCAGAATTCAAAGGAGAGGTGCTTAAATTGTTGCACGTAAAGCGCTTGTTGTTAAGAGAAGTGAAAGTTGAACAGCATAATGTGGTAATTGAGAAGCCATTCAGCACATCACCAGGATGGCCGAGTGGTTAAGGCGTTGGACTTAAGATCCAATGGACAAATGTCCGCGTGGGTTACCCCACTCCTGGTAGTAGCTGCTTCCTCTTTTGAGGAGTGCAATGGTACTTTAGTAGAGGCCATTGAAGTAGCTCAAGAGGGAAATTTGAAGGAAATCAAAACAGAAAGACACAGCTACCAGAATTCAAAGGAGAGTTTCTTAAATTGTTGCACGTAAAGTGCTTGTTGTTAAGAGAAGTGAAAGTTGAACAGCATAATGTGGTAATTGAGAAGACCTACAGCACATCACCAGGATGGCCGAGTGGTTAAGGCGTTGGACTTAAGATCCAATGGACAAATGTCCGCGTGGGTTTGAGCCCCACTCCTGGTAGTAGCTGCTTCCTCTTTTGAAGAGTGCAATGTTACTTAAGTAGAGGCCATTGAAGTAGTAGCCATTGAAGTAGTTCAAGAGGGAAATTTTTACAGTTTTTACCAGGATGGCCGAGTGGTTAAGGCGTTGGACTTAAGATCCAATGGACAAATGTCCGCGTGGGTTTGAACCCCACTCCTGGTAGTAGCTGCTTCCTCTTTTGAGGAGTGCAATGTTACTTAAGCAGAGGCCATTGAAGTAGCTCAAGAGGGAAATTTGAAGGAAATCAAAACAGAAAGACACAGCTACCAGAATTCAAAGGAGAGGTGCTTAAATTGTTGCACGTAAAGTGCTTGTTTTTAAGAGAAGTGAAAGTTGAACAGCATAATGTGGTAATTGAGAAGCCATTCAGCACGTCACCAGGATGGCCGAGTGGTTAAAGCGTTGGACTTAAGATCCAATGGGCAAATGTCCGCGTGGGTTCGAACCCCACTCCTGGTAGTAGCTGCTTCCTCTTTTGAGGAGTGCATTGTTACTTAAGTAGAGGCCATTGAAGTAGTAGCCATTGAAGTAGTTCAAGAGGGAAATTTTTACAGCATGTTACCAGGATGGCCGAGTGGTTAAGGCGTTGGACTTAAGATCCAATGGACAAATGTCCGCGTGGGTTTGAGCCCCACTCCTGGTAGTAGCTGCTTCCTCTTTTGAGGAGTGCAATGTTACTTAAGCAGAGGCCATTGAAGTAGCTCAAGAGGGAAATTTGAAGGAAATCAAAACAGAAAGACACAGCTACCAGAATTCAAAGGAGAGGTGCTTAAATTGTTGCACGTAAAGTGTTTGTTTTTAAGAGAAGTGAAAGTTGAACAGCATAATGTGGTAATTGAGAAGCCATTCAGCACGTCACCAGGATGGCCGAGTGGTTAAGGCGTTGGACTTAAGATCCAATGGACAAATGTCCACGTGGGTTCAAACCCCACTCCTGGTAGTAACTGCTTTATCCTTTGAGGAGTGTAATGTAGAAGCCATTGAAGTAGCTCAAGAGGGAAATTTGAAGGAAATCAAAACAGAAAGACACAGCTACCAGAATTCAAAGGAGAGGTTCTTAAATTGTTGCACGTAAAGCGCTTAGTGTTAAGAGAAGTGAAAGTTGAACAGCATAATGTGGTAATTGAGAAGCCATTCAGCACGTCGCCAGGATGGCCGAGTGGTTAAGGCGTTGGGCTTAAGATCCAATGGACAAATGTCTGCGTGGGTTCGAACCCCACTCCTGGTAGTAGCTGCTTCCTTTTTTGAGGAGTGCATTGTTACTTAAGTAGAGGCCATTGAAGTAGTAGCCATTGAAGTAGTTCAAGAGGGAAATTTTTACAGCACGTCACCTGGACGGTCGAGTGGTTAAGGCGTTGGACTTAAGATCCAATGGACAAATGTCCGCGTGGGTTCGGACCCCACTCCTGGTAGTAACTGCTTTATCCTTTGAGGAGTGAAATGTTACTTTAGTAGAAGCCATTAAAGTAGTTCAAGAGGGAAATTTGAAGGAAATCAAAACAGAAAGACACAGCTACCAGAATTCAAAGGAGAGGTGCTTAAATTGTTGCACGTAGAGTGCTTGTTGTTAAGAGAAGTGAAAGTTGAACAGCATAATGTGGTAATTGAGAAGCCATTCAGCACATCACCAGGATGGCCGAGTGGTTAAGGCGTTGGGCTTAAGATCCAATGGACAAATGTCCACGTAGGTTCGAACCCGACTCCTGGTAGTAGCTGCTTCCCCTTTTGAGGAGTGCAATGTTACTTTAGTAGAAGCCATTGAAGTAGCTCAAGAGGGAAATTTGAAGGAAATCAAAACAGAAAGACACAGCTACCAGAATTCAAAGGAGAGGTGCTTAAATTGTTGCACGTAAAGTGCTTTTGTTAAGAGAAGTGAAAGTTGAACAGCATAATGTGGTAATTGAGAAGCCATGCAGCACGTCACCAGGATGGCCGAGTGGTTAAGGCGTTGGACTTAAGATCCAATGGGCAAATGTCCGCGTGGGTTCGAACCCCACTCCTGGTAGTAGCTGCTTCCTCTTTTGAGGAGTGCATTGTTACTTAAGTAGAGGCCATTGAAGTAGTAGCCATTGAAGAGGTTCAAGAGGGAAAATTTTACAGCATGTTACCAGGATGGCCGAGTGGTTAAGGCGTTGGACTTAAGATCCAATTGACAAATGTCCGCGTGGGTTTGAACCCCACTCCTGGTAGTAGCTGCTTCCTCTTTTGAGGAGTGCAATGTTACTTAAGCAGAGGCCATTGACGTAGCTCAAGAGGGAAATTTGAAGGAAATCAAAACAGAAAGACACAGCTACCAGAATTCAAAGGAGAGGTGCTTAAATTGTTGCATGTAAAGTGCTTGTTGTTAAGAGAAGTGAAAGTTGAACAGCATAATGTGGAAATTGAGAAGTCCTTCAGCATGTCACCAGGATGGCCGAGTGGTTAAGGCGTTGGACTTAAGATCCAATGGACAAATGTCCACGTGGGTTCGAACCCCACTCCTGGTAGTAACTGCTTTATCCTTCGAGGAGTGTAATGTTACTTTAGTAGAAGCCATTGAAGTAGCTCAAGAGGGAAATATGAAGGAAATCAAAACAGAAAGACACAGCTACCAGAAGTCAAAGGAGAGGTCCTTAAATTGTTGCACGTAAAGTGCTTTTGTTAAGAGAAGTGAAAGTTGAACAGCATAATGTGGTAATTGAGAAGCCATTCAGCACGTCACCAGGATGGCCGAGTGGTTAAGGCGTTGGACTTAAGATCCAATGGACAAATGTCCACGTGGGTTTGAGCCCCACTCCTGGTAGTAGCTGCTTCCTCTTTTGAGGAGTGCATTGTTACTTAAGTAGATACCATTGAAGTAGTAGCCATTGAAGTAGTTCAAGAGGAAAATTTTTACAGCATGTTACCAGGATGGCCGAGTGGTTAAGGCGTTGGACTTAAGATCCAATGGACAAATGTCCGCGTGGGTTCGAACCCCACTCCTGGTAGTAGCTGCTTCCTCTTTTGAGGAGTGCAATGTTACTTAAGCAGAGGCCATTGAAGTAGCTCAAGAGGGAAATTTGAAGGAAATCAAAACAGAAAGACACAGCTAACAGAATTCAAAGGAGAGGTGCTTAAATTGTTGCACGTAAAGTGCTTTTGTTAAGAGAAGTGAAAGTTGAACAGCATAATGTGGTAATTGAGAAGCCATTCAGCACGTCACCAGGATGGCCGAGTGGTTAAGGCGTTGGACTTAAGATCCAATGGACAAATGTCCGCGTGGGTTCGAACCCCACTCCTGGTAGTAGCTGCTTCCTCTTTTGAGGAGTGCAATGTTACTTTAGTAGAAGCCATTGAAGTAGTTCAAGAGGGAAATTTGAAGGAAATCAAAACAGAAAGACACAGCTACCAGAATTCAAAGGAGAGGTGCTTAAATTGTTGCAAGTAGAGTGCTTGTTGTTAAGAGAAGTGAAAGTTCAACAGCATAATGTGGTAATTGAGAAGCCATTCAGCACATCACCAGGATGGCCGAGTGGTTAAGGCGTTGGGCTTAAGATCCAATGGACACATGTCCACTTGGGTTCGAACCCCACTCCTGGTAGTAGCTGCTTCCCCTTTTGAGGAGTGCAATGTTACTTTAGTAGAAGCCATTGAAGTAGCTCAAGAGGGAAATTTGAAGGAAATCAAAACAGAAAGACACAGCTACCAGAATTCAAAGGAGAGGTGCTTAAATTGTTGCACGTAAAGCGCTTGTTGTTAAGAGAAGTGAAAGTTGAACAGCATAATGTGGTAATTGAGAAGCCATTCAGCACATCACCAGGATGGCCGAGTGGTTAAGGCGTTGGAGTTAAGATCCAATGGACAAATGTCCGTGTGGGTTTGAGCCCCACTCCTGGTAGTAGCTGCTTCCTCTTTTGAAGAGTGCAATGTTACTTAAGTAGAGGCCATTGAAGTAGTTCAAGAGGGAAATTTGAAGGAAATCAAAACAGAAAGACACAGCTACCAGAATTCAAAGGAGAGGTGCTTAAATTGTTGCACGTAAAGTGCTTGTTGTTAAGAGAAGTGAAAGTTGAACAGCATAACATGGTAATTGAGAAAGCCTGCAGCACGTCACCCGGATGGCCGAGTGGTTAAGGCGTTGGGCTTAAGATCCAATGGACAAATGTCCGCGTGGGTTTGAACCCCACTCCTGGTAGTAGCTGCTTCCTCTTTTGAGGAGTGCAATGTTACTTTAGTAGAGGCCATTGAAGTAGTTCAAGAGGGAAATTTGAAGGAAATCAAAACAGAAAGACACAGCTACCAGAATTCAAAGGAGAGGTGCTTAAATTGTTGCACGTAGAGTGCTTGTTGTTAAGAGAAGTGAAAGTTGAACAGCATAATGTGGTAATTGAGAAGCCATTCAGCACATCACCAGGATGGCCGAGTGGTTAAGGCGTTGGGCTTAAGATCCAATGGACAAATGTCCACGTAGGTTCGAACCCGACTCCTGGTAGTAGCTGCTTCCCCTTTTGAGGAGTGCAATGTTACTTTAGTAGAAGCCATTGAAGTAGCTCAAGAGGGAAATTTGAAGGAAATCAAAACAGAAAGACACAGCTACCAGAATTCAAAGGAGAGGTGCTTAAATTGTTGCACGTAAAGTGCTTTTGTTAAGAGAAGTGAAAGTTGAACAGCATAATGTGGTAATTGAGAAGCCATTCAGCACGTCACCAGGATGGCCGAGTGGTTAAGGCGTTGGACTTAAGATCCAATGGGCAAATGTCCGCGTGGGTTCGAACCCCACTCCTGGTAGTAGCTGCTTCCTCTTTTGAGGAGTGCATTGTTACTTAAGTAGAGGCCATTGAAGTAGTAGCCATTGAAGAGGTTCAAGAGGGAAAATTTTACAGCATGTTACCAGGATGGCCGAGTGGTTAAGGCGTTGGACTTAAGATCCAATTGACAAATGTCCGCGTGGGTTTGAACCCCACTCCTGGTAGTAGCTGCTTCCTCTTTTGAGGAGTGCAATGTTACTTAAGCAGAGGCCATTGACGTAGCTCAAGAGGGAAATTTGAAGGAAATCAAAACAGAAAGACACAGCTACCAGAATTCAAAGGAGAGGTGCTTAAATTGTTGCATGTAAAGTGCTTGTTGTTAAGAGAAGTGAAAGTTGAACAGCATAATGTGGAAATTGAGAAGTCCTTCAGCATGTCACCAGGATGGCCGAGTGGTTAAGGCGTTGGACTTAAGATCCAATGGACAAATGTCCACGTGGGTTCGAACCCCACTCCTGGTAGTAACTGCTTTATCCTTCGAGGAGTGTAATGTTACTTTAGTAGAAGCCATTGAAGTAGCTCAAGAGGGAAATTTGAAGGAAATCAAAACAGAAAGACACAGCTACCAGAAGTCAAAGGAGAGGTCCTTAAATTGTTGCACGTAAAGTGCTTTTGTTAAGAGAAGTGAAAGTTGAACAGCATAATGTGGTAATTGAGAAGCCATTCAGCACGTCACCAGGATGGCCGAGTGGTTAAGGCGTTGGACTTAAGATCCAATGGACAAATGTCCACGTGGGTTTGAGCCCCACTCCTGGTAGTAGCTGCTTCCTCTTTTGAGGAGTGCATTGTTACTTAAGTAGATACCATTGAAGTAGTAGCCATTGAAGTAGTTCAAGAGGAAAATTTTTACAGCATGTTACCAGGATGGCCGAGTGGTTAAGGCGTTGGACTTAAGATCCAATGGACAAATGTCCACGTGGGTTCGAACCCCACTCCTGGTAGTAACTGCTTTATCCTTCGAGGAGTGTAATGTTACTTTAGTAGAAGCCATTGAAGTAGCTCAAGAGGGAAATTTGAAGGAAATCAAAACAGAAAGACACAGCTACCAGAAGTCAAAGGAGAGGTCCTTAAATTGTTGCACGTAAAGTGCTTTTGTTAAGAGAAGTGAAAGTTGAACAGCATAATGTGGTAATTGAGAAGCCATTCAGCACGTCACCAGGATGGCCGAGTGGTTAAGGCGTTGGACTTAAGATCCAATGGACAAATGTCCACGTGGGTTTGAGCCCCACTCCTGGTAGTAGCTGCTTCCTCTTTTGAGGAGTGCATTGTTACTTAAGTAGATACCATTGAAGTAGTAGACATTGAAGTAGTTCAAGAGGAAAATTTTTACAGCATGTTACCAGGATGGCCGAGTGGTTAAGGCGTTGGACTTAAGATCCAATGGACAAATGTCCGCGTGGGTTCGAACCCCACTCCTGGTAGTAGCTGCTTCCTCTTTTGAGGAGTGCAATGTTACTTAAGCAGAGGCCATTGAAGTAGCTCAAGAGGGAAATTTGAAGGAAATCAAAACAGAAAGACACAGCTAACAGAATTCAAAGGAGAGGTGCTTAAATTGTTGCACGTAAAGTGCTTTTGTTAAGAGAAGTGAAAGTTGAACAGCATAATGTGGTAATTGAGAAGCCATTCAGCACGTCACCAGGATGGCCGAGTGGTTAAGGCGTTGGACTTAAGATCCAATGGACAAATGTCCGCGTGGGTTCGAACCCCACTCCTGGTAGTAGCTGCTTCCTCTTTTGAGGAGTGCAATGTTACTTTAGTAGAAGCCATTGAAGTAGTTCAAGAGGGAAATTTGAAGGAAATCAAAACAGAAAGACACAGCTACCAGAATTCAAAGGAGAGGTGCTTAAATTGTTGCAAGTAGAGTGCTTGTTGTTAAGAGAAGTGAAAGTTCAACAGCATAATGTGGTAATTGAGAAGCCATTCAGCACATCACCAGGATGGCCGAGTGGTTAAGGCGTTGGGCTTAAGATCCAATGGACACATGTCCACTTGGGTTCGAACCCCACTCCTGGTAGTAGCTGCTTCCCCTTTTGAGGAGTGCAATGTTACTTTAGTAGAAGCCATTGAAGTAGCTCAAGAGGGAAATTTGAAGGAAATCAAAACAGAAAGACACAGCTACCAGAATTCAAAGGAGAGGTGCTTAAATTGTTGCACGTAAAGCGCTTGTTGTTAAGAGAAGTGAAAGTTGAACAGCATAATGTGGTAATTGAGAAGCCATTCAGCACATCACCAGGATGGCCGAGTGGTTAAGGCGTTGGAGTTATAATCCAATGGACAAATGTCCGTGTGGGTTTGAGACCCACTCCTGGTAGTAGCTGCTTCCTCTTTTGAAGAGTGCAATGTTACTTAAGTAGAGGCCATTGAAGTAGTTCAAGAGGGAAATTTGAAGGAAATCAAAACAGAAAGACACAGCTACCAGAATTCAAAGGAGAGGTGCTTAAATTGTTGCACGTAAAGTGCTTGTTGTTAAGAGAAGTGAAAGTTGAACAGCATAACATGGTAATTGAGAAAGCCTACAGCACGTCACCCGGATGGCCGAGTGGTTAAGGCGTTGGACTTAAGATCCAATGGACAAATGTCCGCGTGGGTTTGAACCCCACTCCTGGTAGTAGCTGCTTCCTCTTTTGAGGAGTGCAATGTTACTTTAGTAGAGGCCATTGAAGTAGTTCAAGAGGGAAATTTGAAGGAAATCAAAACAGAAAGACACAGCTACCAGAATTCAAAGGAGAGGTGCTTAAATTGTTGCACGTAAAGTGCTTTTGTTAAGAGAAGTGAAAGTTGAACAGCATAATATGGTAATTGAGAAGCCATTCAGCACGTCACCAGGATGGCCGAGTGGTTAAGGCGCTGGACTTAAGATCCAATGGGCAAATGTCTGCGTGGGTTCGAACCCCACTCCTGGTGGTAGCTGCTTCCACTTTTGAGGAGTGCATTGTTACTTAAGTAGAGGCCATTGAAGTAGTAGCCATTGAAGTAGTTCAAGAGGGAAATTTTTACAGCATGTTACCAGGATGGCCGAGTGGTTAAGGCGTTGGACTTAAGATCCAATGGACAAATGTCCGCGTGGGTTTGAACCCCACTCCTGGTAGTAGCTGCTTCCTCTTTTGAGGAGTGCAATGTTACTTAAGCAGAGGCCATTGAAGTAGCTCAAGAGGGAAATTTGAAGGAAATCAAAACAGAAAGACACAGCTACCAGAATTCAAAGGAGAGGTGCTTAAATTGTTGCACGTAAAGTGCTTGTTTTTAAGAGAAGTGAAAGTTGAACAGCATAATGTGGTAATTGAGAAGCCATTCAGCACGTCACCAGGATGGCCGAGTGGTTAAGGCGTTGGGCTTAAGATCCAATGGACAAATGTCCGCGTGGGTTCAAACCCCACTCCTGGTAGTAGCTGCTTCCTCTTTTGAGGAGTGCATTGTTACTTAAGTAGAGGCCATTGAAGTAGTAGCCATTGAAGTAGTTCAAGAGGGAAATTTTTACAGCACGTCACCTGGATGGGCGAGTGGTTAAGGCGTTGGACTTAAGATCCAATGGACAAATGTCCGCGTGGGTTCAAACCCCACTCCTGGTAGTAACTGCTTTATCCTTTGAGGAGTGAAATGTTACTTTAGTAGAAGCCATTGAAGTAGTTCAAGAGGGAAATTTGAAGGAAATCAAAACAGAAAGACACAGCTACCAGAATTCAAAGGAGAGGTGCTTAAATTGTTGCACGTAGAGTGCTTGTTGTTAAGAGAAGTGAAAGTTGAACAGCATAATGTGGTAATTGAGAAGCCATTGAGCACATCACCAGGATGGCCGAGTGGTTAAGGCGTTGGGCTTAAGATCCAATGGACAAATGTCCACGTGGGTTCGAGCCCCACTCCTGGTAGTAACTGCTTTATCCTTTGAGGAGTGGAATGTTACTTTAGTAGAAGCCATTGAAGTAGTTCAAGAGGGAAATTTGAAGGAAATCAAAACAGAAAGACACAGCTACCAGAATTCAAAGGAGAGGTGCTTAAATTGTTGCACGTAGACTGCTTGTTGTTAAGAGAAGTGAAAGTTAAACAGCATAATGTGGTAATTGAGAAGCCATTCAGCACATCACCAGGATGGCCGAGTGGTTAAGGCGTTGGGCTTAAGATCCAATGGACAAATGTCCACGTGGGTTCGAACCCCACTCCTGGTAGTAGCTGCTTCCCCTTTTGAGGAGTGCAATGTTACTTTAGTAGAAGCCATTGAAGTAGCTCAAGAGGGAAATTTGAAGGAAATCAAAACAGAAAGACACAGCTACCAGATTTCAAAGGAGAGGTGCTTAAATTGTTGCACGTAAAGTGCTTGTTTTTAAGAGAAGTGAAAGTTGAACAGCATAATGTGGTAATTGAGAAGCCATTCAGCACGTCACCAGGATGGCCGAGTGGTTAAGGCGTTGGACTTAAGATCCAATCGGCAAATGTCCGCGTGGGTTCGAACCCCACTCCTGGTAGTAGCTGCTTCCTCTTTTGAGGAGTGCATTGTTACTTAAGTAGAGGCCATTGAAGTAGTAGCCATTGAAGTAGTTCAAGAGGGAAATTTTTACAGCATGTTACCAGGATGGCCGAGTGGTTAAGGCGTTGGACTTAAGATTCAATGGACAAATGTCCGCGTGGGTTTGAACCCCACTCCTGGTAGTAGCTGCTTCCTCTTTGAGGAGTGCAATGTTACTTAAGCAGAGGCCATTGAAGTAGCTCAAGAGGGAAATTTGAAGGAAATCAAAACAGAAAGACACAGCTACCAGAATTCAAAGGAGAGGTGCTTAAATTGTTGCACGTAAAGTGCTTGTTTTTAAGAGAAGTGAAAGTTGAACAGCATAATGTGGTAATTGAGAAGCCATTCAGCACGTCACCAGGATGGCCGAGTGGTTAAGGCGTTGGACTTAAGATCCAATGGACAAATGTCCACGTGGGTTCAAACCCCACTCCTGGTAGTAACTGCTTTATCCTTTGAGGAGTGTAATGTAGAAGCCATTGAAGTAGCTCAAGAGGGAAATTTGAAGGAAATCAAAACAGAAAGACACAGCTACCAGAATTCAAAGGAGAGGTTCTTAAATTGTTGCACGTAAAGTGCTTAGTGTTAAGAGAAGTGAAAGTTGAACAGCATAATGTGGTAATTGAGAAGGCCTACAGCACGTCACCAGGATGGCCAAGTGGTTAAGGTGTTGGACTTAAGATCAAATGAACAAATGTCCGCGTGGGTTCGAACCCCACTCCTGGTAGTAACTGCTTCCTTTTTCGAGGAGTGCGATGTTACTTTAGTAGAGGCCATTGAAGTAGCTCAAGAGGGAAATTTGAAGGAAATCAAAACAGAAAGACACAGCTACCAGAATTCAAAGGAGAGGTGCTTAAATTGTTGCACGTAAAGTGCTTTTGTTAAGAGAAGTGAAAGTTGAACAGCATTATGTGGTAATTGAGAAGGCCTATAGCACATCACTAGGATGGCCGAGTGGTTAAGGCGTTGGATTTAAGATCCAATGGACAAATGTCCGCGTGGGTTCGAACACCACTCCTAATAGTAGCTGCTTCCTCTTTTGAGGAGTACATTGTTACTTAAGTAGAGGCCATTGAAGTAGTTCAAGAGGGAAATTTGAAGGAAACCACAACAGAAAGACACAGCTACCAGAATTCAAAGGAGAGGTGCTTAAATTGTTGCACGTAAAGTGCTTCTTGTTAAGATAAGTGAAAGTTGAACAGCATAATGTGGTAATTGAGAAGCCCTTCCACATGTCACCAGGATGGCCGAGTGGTTAAGGCGTTGGAATTAAGATCCAATGGGCAAATGTCTGCGTGGGTTCGAGCCCCACTCCTGGTAGTAGCTGCTTCCTCTTTTGAGGAGTACATTGTTACTTAAGTAGAGGCCATTGAAGTAGTTCAAGAGGGAAATCTGAAGGAAATCAAAAGAGAAAGACACAGCTACCAGAATTCAAAGGAGAGGTGCTTAAATTGTTGCACGTAAACTGCTTGTTGTTAAGAAAAGTGAAAGTTGAACAGCATAATGTGGTAATTGAGAAACCATTCAGCTCGTCACCAGGATGGCCAAGTGGTTAAGGTGTTGGACTTAAGATCCAATGGACACATGTCCGCGTGGGTTTGAACCCCACTTCCGGTAGTAGCTGCTTCCTCTTTTGAAGAGTGCAATGTTACTTAAGCAGAGGCCATTGAAGTAGTTCAAAAGGGAAATTTGAAGGAAATCAAAACAGAAAGACACAGCTACCAGAATTCAAAGGAGAGGTGCTTAAATTGTTGCACGTAAAGTGCTTGATGTTAAGAGAAGTGAAAGTTGAACAGCATAATATGGTAATTGAGAAGACCGACAGCACGTCACCAGGATGGCCGAGTGGTTAAGTCGTTGGATTTAAGATCCAATAGACAAATGTCCGCGTGGGTTTGAGCCCCAATCCTGGTAGTAGCTGTTCCCTCTTTTGAGGAGTGCGATGTTACTTTACTAGAGGCCATTTAAGTAGTTAAAAAGGGAAATTTGAAGGAAATCAAAACAGAAAGACACAGCTACCAGAATTCAAAGGAGAGGTGCTTAAATTGTTGCACGTAAATTGCTTGTTGTTAAGAGAAGTGAAAGTTGAACAGCATAATGTGGTAATTGAGAAACCATTCAGCACGTCGCCAGGATGGCCGAGTGGTTAAGGCGTTGGACTTAAGATCCAATGGACAAATGTCTGCGTTGGGGTTCAAACCCCACTCCTGGTAGTAGCTGCTTCCTGTTTTGAGGAGTGCAATGTTACTTAAGCAGAGGCCATTGAAGTAGCTCAAGAGGGAAATTTGAAGGAATTCGAAACAGAAAGACACAGCTACCAGAATTCAAAGGAGAGGTGCTTAAATTGTTGCACGTAAAGTGCTTTTGTTAAGAGAAGTGAAAGTTGAACAGCATAATATGGTAATTGAGAAGCTATTCAGCACGTCACCAGGATGGCCGAGTGGTTAAGGCGTTGGACTTAAGATCCAATGGACAAATGTCCGCGTGGGTTCGAACCCCACTCCTGGTAGCAGCTGCTTCCACTTTTGAGGAGTGCAATGTTACTTTAGTAGAGGCCATTGAAGTATCTCAAGAGGGAAATTTGAAGGAAATCAAAACAGAAAGACACAGCTACCAGAATTTAAAGGAGAGGTGCTTAAATTGTTGCACGTAAAGTTTGTTGTTAAGAGAAGTGAAAGTTGAACAGCATAATGTGGTAATTGAGAAGGCCTACACCACATCACCAGGATGGCCGAGTGGTTAAGGTGTTGGACTTAAGATCCAATGGACAAATGTCCGCGTGGGTTCGAGCCCCACTCCTGGTAGTAGCTGCTTCTTCTTTTGAGGAGTGTGATGTTACTTTAGTAGAGGCCGTCGAAGTAGATCAAGAGGGAAATTTGAAGGAAATCAAAACAGAAAGACACAGCTACCAGAATTCAAAGGAGAGGTGCTTAAATTGTTGAACGTAAAGTGCTTGTTGCTAAGAGAAGTGAAAGTTGAACAGCATAATGTGGTAATTGAGAAAGCCTACAGCACGTCACCAGGGTGGCCGAGTGTTTAAGGCGTTGGACTTAAGATCTAATGGACAAATGTCCGCGTGGGTTCGAACCCCACTCCTGGTAGTAGCTGCTTCCTCTTTTGAGGAGTGCAATGTTACTTAAGCAGAGGCCATTGAAGTAACTCAAGAGGGAAATTTGAAGGAAATCAAAACAGAAAGACACAGCTACCAGAATTCAAAGGAGAGGTGCTTAAATTGTTGCACGTAAAGTTCTTGTTGTTAAGAGAAGTGAAAGTTGAACAGCATAATGTGGTAACTGAGAATGCTTTCAGCACGTCACCAGGATGGTGGAGTGGTTAAGGTGTTGGACTTAAGATCCAATGGACAAACGTCCGCGTGGGTTCGAACCCCATTCCTGGTACTAGCTGCTTCCTCTTTTGAGGAGTGCAATGGTACTTTAGTAGAGGCCATTGAAGAAGCTCAAGAGGGAAATTTAAAGGAAATCAAAACAGAAAGACACAGCTACCAGAATTCAAAGGAGAGGTGCTTAAATTGTTGCACGTAAAGTGCTTGTTGTTAAGAGAAGTGAAAGTTGAACAGCATAATGTGGTAATTGAGAAGACCTACAGCACATCACCAGGATGGCCGTGTGGTTAAGGTGTTGGACTTAAGATCCAATGGACAAATGTCCTCGTGGGTTTGAGCCCCACTCCTGGTAGTAGCTGCTTCCTCTTTTGAGGAGTGCATTGTTACTTAAGTAGAGGCCATTGAAGTAGTAGCCATTGAAGTAGTTCAAGAGGGAAAATTTTACAGCACGTCACCAGGATGGCCGAGTGGTTAAGGCATTGGACTTAAGATCCAATGGACAAATGTCCACGTGGGTTCAAACCCTACTCCTGGTATTAACTGCTTTTTCCTTTGAGGAGTGAAATGTTACTTTAGTAGAAGCCATTGAAGTAGTTCAAGAGGGAAATTTGAAGGAAATCAAAACAGAAAGACACAGCTCCCAGAATTCAAAGGAGAGGTGCTTAAATTGTTGCACGTAAAGTGCTTGTTGTTAAGAGAAGTGAAAGTTGAACAGCATAACATGGTAATTGAGAAGACCTACAGCACGTCACCAGGATGGCCGAGTGGTTAAGGCGTTGGACTTAAGATCCAATGGGCAAATGTCCGCGTGGGTTCGAACCCCACTCCTGGTAGTAGCTGCTTGCTCTTTTGAGGAGTGCAATGTTACTTAAGCAGAGGCCATTGAAGTAGCTCAAGAGGGAAATTAGAAGGAAATCAACACAGACAGACCCAGCTACTAGAATTCAAAGGAGAGGTTCTTTAATTGTTGCACGTAAAGTGCTTGTTGTTAAGAGAACTGAAAGTAGAACAGCATAATGTGGTAATTGAGAAACCATTCGTCACGTCACCAGGATGGCCGAGTGGTTAAGGCGTTGGACTTAAGATCCAATGGACACATGTCCACGTGGGTTCGAACCCCACTCCTGGTAGTAGCTGCTTCCTCTTTTGAGGAGTGCAATGTTACTTTAGTAGAGGCCATTGAAGTAGCTCAAGAGGGAAATTTGAAGGAAATCAAAACAGAAAGACACAGCTACCAGAATTCAAAGGAGAGGTGCTTAAATTGTTGCCCTAAAGTTCTTGTTGTTAAGAGAAATGAAAGTTGAACAGCATAATGTGGTAATTGAGAAACCATTCTGTACATCACCAGGATGGCTGAGTGGTTAAGGCGTTGGACTTAAGATCCAATGGACAATGTCCGTGTGGGTTCGAACTCCATTCCTGGTAGTAGCTGCTTTATCCTTTGAGGAGTGAAATGTTACTTTAGTAGAAGCCATTGAAGTAGTTCAAGAGGGAAATTTGAAGGAAATCAAAACAGAAAGACACAGCTACCAGAATTCAAAGGAGAGGTGCTTAAATTGTTGCACGTAAAGTGCTTGTTGTTAAGAGAAGTGAAAGTTGAACAGCATAATGTGGTAATTGAGAAGACCTACAGCACGTCAACAGGATGGCAGAGTGGTAAAGGCGTTGGACTTAAGATCCAATGGACAAATGTCCGCGTGGGTTCGAACTCCATTCCTGGTAATAGCTGCTTCATCTTTTGAGGAGTGCAATGTTACTTTAGTAGAGGCCATTGAAGTAGCTCAAGAGGGAAATTTGAAGGAAATCAAAACAGAAAGACACAGCTACCAGAATTCAAAGGAGAGGTGCTTAAATTGTTGCACGTAAAGTGCTTGTTGTTAAGAGAAGTGAAAGTTGAACAGCATAATGTGGTAATTGAGATGACCTACAGCACGTCACCAGGATGGCGGAGTGGTTAAGGCGTTGGACTTAAGATCCAATGGACAAATGTCTGCGTGGGTTCGAACCCCACTCCTGGTAGTAGCTGCTTCCTCTTTTGAGGAGTGCAATGTTACTTTAGTAGAGGCCGTCGAAGTAGATCAAGAGGGAAATTTGAAGGAAATCAAAACAGAAAGACACAGCTACCAGAATTCAAAGGAGAGGTGCTTAAATTGTTGCACGTAAAGTTTTTTGTTAAGAGAAGTGAAAGTTGAACAGCATAATGTGGTAATTGAGAAGCCATTCAGCACGTCACCAGGATGGCCGAGTGGTTAAGGCGTTGGACTTAAGATCCAATGGACAAATGTCCGCGTGGGTTCGAACCCCACTCCTGGTAGTAGCTGCTTCCTCTCTTGAGGAGTGCATTGTTACTTAAGTAGAGGCCATTGAAGTAGTAGCCATTGAAGTAGTTCAAGAGGGAAGTTTTTACAGCACGTCACCATGATGGCCAAGTGGTCAAGGCGTTGGACTTAAGATCCAATCGACAAATGTCCCCGTGGGTTCGAACCCTACTCCTGGTAGTAGCTGCTTGCTCTTTTGAAGAGTGCAATAATACTTAAGTAGAGGCCATTGAAGTAGTTCAAAAGGGAAATTTGAAGGAAATCGAAACAGAAAGACACAGCTACCAGAATTCAAAGGAGAGGTGCTTAAATTGTTGCACGTAAAGTGCTTGTTGTTAAGAGAAGTGAAAGTTGTACAGCATAATGTGGTAATTGAGATGACCTACAGCACGTCACCAGGATGGCCGAGTGGTTAAGTCGCTGGATTTAAGATCCAATGGAAAAATGTCCGCGTGGGTTTGAGCCCCACTCCTGGTAGTAGCTGTTTTCTCTTTTGAGGAGTGCGATGTTACTTTAGTAGAGGCCATTGAAGTAGCTCAAGAGATTAATTTGAAGGAAATCAAAACAGAAAGACACAGCTACCAGAATTCAAAGGAGAGGTGCTTAAATTGTTGCACGTAAAATGCTTTTGTTAAGAGAAGTGAAAGTTGAACAGCATAATGTGGTAATTGAGAAGCCATTCAGCACGTCACCAGGATGGCCGAGTGGTTAGGGCGTTGGGCTCAAGATCCAATGGACAAATGTCCGCGTGGGTTCGAACTCCATTCCTGGTAATAGCTGTTTCATCTTTTGAGGAGTGCAATGTTACTTAAGTAGAGGCCATTGAAGTAGCTCAAGAGGGAAATTAGAAGGAAATCAACACAGACAGACCCAGCTACTAGAATTTAAAGGAGAGGTGCTTAAATTGTTGCACGTAAAGTGCTTGTTGTTAAGAGAAGTGAAAGTTGAACAGCATAATGTGGTAATTGAGAAGACCTACAGCACGTCACCAGGATGGCCGAGTGGTTAGGGCGTTGGGCTCAAGATCCGATGGACAAATGTCCGCATGGGTTCGAACCCCACTCCTGGTGGTAACTGCTTTATCTTTTGAGGAGTGCAATCTTACTTTAGTAGAGGCCATTGAAGTAGCTCAAGAGGGAATAGAGAAGTGAGATGTGGAATAGCATAATGTGGTAATTGAGAAAGAACTTCTCCTGTTACTAGGATGGCTGAGCGGTTAAGGCATTGGTCATAAGATCCTAATAGACAAATATCTGTGTGGGTTCGAACCTTCCTCCTGGTAATGGCTCTTCCCAGTTTTGAGGAGTGCAATGTTACCTAAGTTGATGCCATTGAAGTAGCTCAAGAGGAAAATTAGAAGGAAATCAAAACAGAAAGACACAGCTACCAGGATTCAAAAGAGAGGTGCTTAAATTGTTGCAGGTAAAGTGCTTGTTTTTAAGAGAAGTGAAAGTGGAACAGTATAACGTGGTAATGGAGAAAAACCTCAGCTCGTTACCAGGATGGCCGAGTGGTTAAGGCAATGGACTTAAGATCGCAATGGATCTTAAGGTGTCGCACCTAAAATACTCGTTTCTTAGAGAAGTGAAAGTGGAGTAGTATAATGTGTGTGTGGTGCAATCAAAGCATATAATCCGGTAACAACCAATTCTCACAAGTCAAGAAAGAACAGAGAGTTCTGTGGTAGGAAACCAAAGCTATTTATCAGCATAGCCAAGTGGTTAAGACCTTGAACACAATGGCCATGTGCAAATAGCACCCCTATTTTAATGCTGGCTATGCATTTAAGGATATTGCAATTACAGAAAACATATTGTGTCTCGTTAATACACCGCTGCAAACAAGAATAGCTGGACTTCTAAATCCATGGGTCTAAAGTGCTGATTTGTTTTGTAGGGGTTCCCCTTCAAATATTTCACTTTTCATGGCCAAACTCAGCCAGACATAAAGCTAAAAAAAAGAGCCAACATCTCAAACAGCTTGGAAATAGCTGGTTGGTCACAGCACATTGGCTGGTCATCAGAGCACGCAAAAAAAAACATATAAAAGGTCCACTTTGGCGTCTCTTGACTACCAAAGTCTTTGCCACGCATTCTTTAATTGCGCAAAGCAACCTGTCGTTTAAATGACGGTATCACCTCAACAGAAGCTGTTTTTGTAAACCATGTTACTGTTGAACAAATAGAAGGTGATTTTGCTGTCAAAGAATTAATTGCTTTCACCAGCTTCTGCAAACGGTAATGTCCATACTGTTAAGGTATGAAACATATCAGGGTGAAATTGACAGCAACTGGATTATTACAGAGGTAGAACAACAGAACCGGTGAATTTCTTTACACAACAGCAGCTGACCGGGATGGCCCAGCGGTTAAGATGTTAGACTTAAGATGAAATGGACAAATGTCCGCGTGGGTTTTTTGAACTGGCTGCTTTCCCTCTTAAGGAGAGCAAGGTTACCAAATTTCCATTTAATTTGTATATCCCAGCCCTTTAAGTGAACTCGCCTTACCTAAGAGCAGTGCTTAAAATATTAATAGATGGACCTCACCAGAAATATCTCAACTATCTTGCTATTAAGTGTACATCTACCATGTATGTATGTAAAAGGCAGATGAATGATCAGCCCTTGCTGATTAAAAGGAACTTCCCATTTGTATTAAAGCTTCTTGCAACATTTATAACGCATACAACATTTAGTCATCCAGGTCCTGCATTTGTGGTTTTTACTGTCGAAATCAAATAGTGGCAACAGATTTGCATTCTATGTCAGTGACCTCAAAACCACTGGTTCGTTTTATGTTGTTTTGAATCCATCTTATGCAAATCATCAGACTTTATCTCAACGCTGTTTATGCAACGGTAATTAATGCCAAATGCAAGTTGTTACATTAACGCTTTACCATCGGCTTTCCTATTTGGAGATTTTTGCAATTCAACACACAACTTGAAAAGATAAAAAGTCAGAAAATATATATTATAGTCCTTATCGCTTTTTTTTGTGCTTTTATTTCTAATTGTATCTTCATACTTCGCTGATATTATTGTCCACCTTTATTTGTTTTTGTGTCGACTGAGCAGGAGTCGTTTATTGGTTTATATGTCACTTGAATAACATCATTGTGCATGCAACTATGACACCTAGAGGTTTATTCACTAAACAAAGAAAAATAAATACACAATAAAAACATCTCTGAGCATTATGAAGGACCAACCTTGTTACATATACACCAATGAATGGGGTCTATTAATTATTAACCCCTTAATGACAAAGCCTGTACATGTACGGGCTCAAAATGCATTGTTTTCTAAGGGTTTAGGGACCGCCCATTGTCCTTAAGAGGTTAAGGGTTAGTGCGACTTACTACCCTCTACTGAGGACGCATGCCCTCACATGTTAACAACCGCAAAACAATTTGGATATTCACTAATATATGGCTTGTTTGCAAGCACATGCAACTGTCTGCAACTTAAAATTTTGAATGTTTTAGGTAAGGGTATGTGATTTTAGTGAGATGTTACATGTCCCTGTATGAAACTTGCAATATTATGCCCCCATTTAATTAATAAAAATATAATTAATAGGAGGGTCCCCAGTGTCACTTTTAACCAAGGCAGGTGATTATTGCCCAGCCCTTCCCACCCCATGCACAGTTTTATATTCTGGATAGCCATATGCCTTTCCCATGCATGTTTAAATTCCCTCACTGTACTAACCTCTACCATTGCTGCTGGGAGGCTGAGTTTATTGGTCACTGTCATGTACCTAAAGAGTGAATGTGATGGAGAAATTTACCTATTAACTACCAATCAAGGCCTCTGATCACGTACAGGGTAGGCTGCTACACAGAGACACATTGCCTTGGATTACTAACCAACTCCTCCACGCGCCAAGTCCCAAACATATGGTATACGGGTCAGGTGCAAAGCCTAGGACAGTGTTCTAATTCACACTGACAGCTTGACTGACACCTGGGGGTCAATGAATCGTCAGGATTTTTTTAAATTAACATAAATTTCCTGTAAAACCAGTCAGCTACTATGAATTGTGCAGTTAACATGACATTTGTGTGGATGTGAGCTGCATAATTGTCAGACTCACACAAGTTACTCCTAATACTTGTTAATGTGTTCCCTCCAATAAAGGGGATCACTAAACTAGTCACTGAACTAAACACTCCATGAACAGCGTTGCTTCTTTGATTGCCTCTAATAAAAGTAAGACATTCAAGTCAATAAAGGGTGTAATGCAACCTCCAACCACCGGGGGCTTTCTTTCTTCTTCTCATATTTTGGTATGGTCCTTTTACACTGGCCAGATTATTTGCAAAGACTTCTTCTCCCTCTATTCCACAGGACAGGGCATGATGGGAGGGTGAGTGGCAAACCTCTCCAAAGAGCTAATATGATTTTATCCACATTCCCAATGCCAGCCAACAGGGTATAAGTGGGGTCTGTGCCTCCGTGATGAATTTTATTAGATTGTAGCCACATCCTACTAGGCATAGGATGCATTCTGTACCATCTATAGTTTTGTTTATTCTACCCCACCAATCCAAAGACCATTGAATGGGGTATGAAAGGGTACTGGAAGGCTCTGTACCTTGGTTGACAGGGGCCTGGTTGTGCATATTCTGGAATTTAATTTTTTTATACAGTTTTTTTTAATGTATTCTTAATCACTTTTTACATTTATTTTCCAAGTTGCAGGTGAGGGCATGCAGGTTAACCTCCCAACCGTTTGCCAGTAGCTTGCTAAATGTACAGCTCCATTCATGCGCAAATGAATATATTTGCAAATATACAACTTGATTTGTAAGTATTGGCATGCGAAGGCTTGTGATTTCTTCCAAATGATCCCTTATCTCAAGTGACCACTTGACTTCTTATTGAATAGATCCAGCTAGCAAACCGTGAGAGTTCTCTGGCATGTGTACATTATGAAATCAAACAATCTGGTTTAATGTGCATTATTGCTGAACAACATTTCAAATATAAAGGGAACAGTAAAATGTAACCCAAAATTGGTGTATTTTACAAATGTCAGCTTCTGATTTAAATTTGCAAAGCAAGCACCTTCTGTTTACCTCTTTTTAGTATTAACCAATCTTACACTTTGCAAGTAAGAAAATTTAGTGTTAGCAATTTTGATAAATAAAGCTGTGTCCGCTTAGCATTACGGGTCTAAATGCGCTGGCAGAGAATATAGCCAGCAAATCTAAGCACGGCACATGATAAATGAGCCTGGGGATGTTTAAGGAGCCTCTGCAAAGCTTGTTAGATAAACTGTTTGGTTTATTGCCCAGTCATCCTCTGTGACCTGCAAATATGCATACTAAAGCCTTTTGTTACATTTTAAAAGCCACGAAAGCCAAAGGAATGGCGGTGTTTATTTAACCCTTGGTGTACTAAGCGTAACAGGTGTTTGTAGAAAGAGCAACTTTGGTAAATCCGGAAAAATAGGCAGAAACATTTCATTGTTGGATATGGTGATTTGCACCACTTCCAGAATTTAAATTAAAGAAAACCTACAGTGTAGTAGGACCCTGTTGTGTGGGCAACATCTGACCCACGCAAGGGTTAAAACACTGCATTGGAGGGGGGAGTTTAGGCAGACTCAGTCAGGGGAGGGGGTTGAGGGCTATTACCCCTAGGGCTAGACTGGTGTAAAGACTTTGGGGCACAACCTGGTGTTTTTTCTGATTGTGTTTACAGCCGACACAATGTCTAGTGTAAGAAGGGCTGTCAGTGGCATGTACATGATGACAGCGAGTGGTACAGAATAGCAAACAATTATAACCTTATTGGGATCAGTCTATTCTCACACTCTATGCCAGATATATTATGGGCTGTTTTATTAACCCCTTAAGGACAATGGGCGGTCCCTAAACCCATTGAAAACAATGCATTTGTACGTGTACGAGCTTTGTCATTAAGGGGTTAACGGGAATCTTGGTTGGATTTATCCAGAGTAGACTGGTTTTTCCATTCTCCATGCTCTGGACCGTAAGAGATCTTGGCCACGTACCTATCCGTCACTCTACTAGCATCTGCCATTTCTCACAGTAAAGAAAAATGCACATTTTAAGCACACGTTACAACCACAACAAAAATATCGGGAGAAATGTCTATGCAGGAGTATCTCTGGGATTAGGGAAAAATGAATCCACGTTTGTGACATCACTTGGATGCAAATTAATGATTCTACTTGCTTCAGATCAGAGCTTTACATAGATCGCTGTCGATTCCCTGTACATACTGTTACCAATTACCCCAGGTAGAAAGTTTCCTTTAAACAGCTATGCTATGAATGATTAATGCCCCAAATGGCAAATACGTATTGCAATTTAGTATTTTTTTTTCCTTTGAACTCACTAATGCATTATGAGTATTTATAACCTGGATGAATCACAGCTATCTATCTAAATCAATTACAGCACTCTACTGGGTGTAAAGGTCCTCCCGACTGAAATCAGTTATCACTGACAGTAAAGGCATCTGGGAATTAGGGAAGATGAAAGCCTGTTTCACTTATGTTAACATAAGTCTTGGACTGTTACATAGTGTAATGGTTTTATTATGTCATCGACTGGTTTAATGTAACTGCCTTGTAAATGAAAATTCTATCTTTCATGTGCAAGCCGAAAAGGTGTTTCTTTTCCTTCTTCTTCTTCTTCTTAATGGAATTTAAAAAGTTTATCAAATGGATGGAAATCTAGTCAGTTACCGGGGTCATTTTTTCTTATTTTGATGTGGTCAGGGGAAAAAGCAATAGCATTACAGGATCTATTACCTAAAGTGGCTTCTAGATTCCCCACCAAGAATGATAAAAAGGGAGAAAATAAACTAAACATGATTATACCTGAATTATGAAAATCTAATTTTGCCTCATTCTTTAACACATTGGGACATATATGCCTGTCCCCTAATAGATGGTAAGCTCAGAATAGCAGGACCGTAATGCATTTTAATTATGACTCCTGGGCCCGGTCACGACAGGGTTAATTAGCTAAGTATAGTTATAAAACTTAGGCCTCAGATGTCAACAAATACAGATCACTGTGCCAAATAGATAAGGAAACGCCAAAGCACAAAAGAACAACATGGCGAAGGACCTCTGTTTAAAGTGCCCGGCCAGCACCATAGAATAGAGGGCCACCTAGAGATAAAACCATGACGCCCCTGAAAGATTCTGGAAAGTCCCCACAATGGCTATAAAAACACCACGGCCGCGACCACAAACTTTGAAGCCTCACCTGCGGTGTTTGCACGGGCGGCCCAGGGATCCTTGTGTCCGAGACAAATGGCTCTTCGAAAGGACTGTTCTGAAGGGTTGCCCAGTCCTTGCTGAGTCTTGAGTTGATCGGCTAGAAGAGTGATAACTACTTGGCTTGGTGATGACATTTGACACTATAACATTGCTGTGATATTGATTGATTGCTTAACTCATTTTACACACACATATATATACATACATACATATAAGTTTGCACACATAACTATTTTCTATCTGCTATAGTAAGAGTTCTGTACCAGTATGGCTTAACATGGGTTAATGTTATTGTCAGTTTTGTAAATTGTCATTTCTAATCTAATTTTTTTTTTTTCTGTCTTTCTGCCCCGTATTGTAATAGCGCTACGGAATGAGCTGGAGCTCTATAAATAAACGTAATGTAAAGCAATCACTCTCTCACATTTACGTTCTCTTATGTTTTCTGAATGTCCCCCTACCTTCTCTGTCGTCCACTTCTGCGCCTTGCATCTCCACTTCCGTTTCTCGCATCATAGGGCAAAATGGCGGCGCTTCCGGTGATGTCTTCTCTCCCGATCCTCCAATGAGGAGGAGAGGACATCAGGGGAAGCTGTGCCGTTTTGGCGGAGATTCCAGTGACGGCATCTACTCAGACCATCCAGTCGGGGGGAGAGGACGTCACCAGAAGCTCCGCCATTTTGGCAGTTATTTTAGGAAGCAGAGCTGCAAGACACGGAAGCGGATGGTCAGCAGAAAAGGTCGGTAGACATTCAGACAATGTGAGAGAACTGGAATGGACGACAATCTGTAGCTTTTTTCATAGTTTTCATCCGTTTTGTGGGGGGGCTGGCCTCGTTTTCAGAGATTTGTACGAATCCACAAGTTGAGTCTGTAACCATGTTGCTAGATAAACGTATTTTGCATTTATATATATATATATATATATATATATATATATATATATATATATATATATATATCCCAGCCACATTTAGTAAAACCGAGGTACAGCTGTTAAATAGACAGTTATTCCTAGAGGTTTGTGAATCAAGCAGTGTGTGATTCCTGTTTCTTCGAAAAATATTGTGTAAACTAAAAAAAAATATTACTGCACTTGGTACATATTCTTATATAAAAAAGGAAAAATATAACAAAAATAAAATAAAAATATTTTTCCAAGTTTAACAGTTTTTTTCTTGACCTGCACCAGCTAATTAGACCTTTATTTATCTTGATGTCCTTTTCACTTTTTAATGGTATCTGTGGCAGTTTCAAGCTAGCTGTCTATTATTGCAATAAAAAAAAAACCTGTGCTACTTTTCCCCTCATTATTTCTAACATACAGCACCTTACTATCGTTCTTCACTTCCCGGTAACAGTTCAAAAAACAGCTGTTTATATATATACTGTATTGGCCCGAATATAGGCCGCACTTTTTCCCCCCACTTTAAGTCTTTAAAGTGGGGGTGCGGCCTATATTCGGGGTCTAGCGCCCGACGCCCGGGACATGCAGTCCCGGGCACCGGGCAGGCAGCGGGGTCAGGATACAGATCCCCCGCAGCGGTGCAGGGGACCTGCATCCTACTCCCCGATACGCTCAGACAGCCTCCCCTGCCAGCACTTCCCACGGGGGGAGTGCCGGCACGGGAGGTTGTCTAAGCGCATCGCGTGGACGTTCACCGGCAGCGGCGATGCGCCGCTGCCGGTGAACGTCCGCATGATGCATTTTACATCCCCCCCCCGACTTACCAGAGCAGACTCCCGGGTGTCTTGCAGGGCCGGCGGAAGACATCTACGCAATACGCGTATACAACTTCCGGTGCCGGCACTTCCGCTGAGTGCTGGCACCGGGAGTTGTATACACAATGTGCATAGATGTCCCCCTCCGGCCCCGCAAGACACTCGGGAGTCTGCTCTGGTAAGTCGGGGGGGGGACAGAGTGGCAGCATATCTCGGGGGGGGGGACAGAGTGGCAGCATAGGTTGGGGGGGAGGACAGAGTGGCAGCGTATCTCGGGGAGGGGGAGAGGACAGAGTGGCAGCATATCTCGGGGAGGGGGAGAGGACAGAGTGGCAGCATATCTCGGGGAGGGGAGAGGACAGAGTGGCAGCATATCTCGGGGAGGGGAGAGGACAGAGTGGCAGCGTATCTCGGTGGGGGGGGAGAGGACAGAGTGGCAGCATGTTTTTTTGGTGCTTTTTTAAAGAAAAAAACTTTTTCTTTAAAAAAGCACCAAACTTTTAGGGTGCGGCCTATATACGGGGGCGGCCTATATCCGAGCCAATACGGTATATATATATATATATATATATACCAGTGTGTGTGTGTATATATATACATATCTAAAATGTAACTTTTTTGCACATGCTTAAGTAAAATAAAGTATCAAGACACGGGACATCAACTGTATCAAGTTTAAAGCTGGAACACCGTTACCTGGTTAATCGTCAGTTAAAGCATAAGGATTGTTCTCATTAAGCTGAGTTTACTTGCTCACAAAACCACACCAAATAAAAATGAAGAACACAAAGAGAATCATCGCAGGTGTAACAATTTTTACCTTGGGTTTGACATCCCGGGGAGTGTTTATCCTCGCTGGCACTTACAGGAGATCCTGGCCTCTGCATAGTTGAGAGTTAGGGGTTAATATAGCAGTTTGGCTGAACCTCCACCGAGTAATACTTCAGGGTATTAGAACACAGAACACAGGAATCGAACGCTATAATGTTACGTGTAACCTGTATGTATTCGGTTAGAAGAGTGAGAACAAAGATTTCAATAACATCAAATAGATATATATATATATAGCAAATCAACAACTATATCTCATCCACCCAGATCACCCCCCTCCACAAATGATTAGGAACCCACCATTGTGTGGTTTGTTCAGTTGCCCGGGGTAACAATGAAGCACACAGATGTTGGGGCTCTTGATGGAGGTAGCACTACCCCTGAAGTGGATAGCGGTGTTGCTGATGCTTTAAGTTGGGGCAACTCTCTGTACCTGCTCTTATACTCAGGGTCTGGCCTGTAAATGGTCCCGAGTACCTTCCTTTGAGTGCGGCTTCTGGTGTAGTTTGCCAGCTTTTGATCTCACAGGCTGGCTTTATTCCTCCTCAGAACACTGAACCCAATGGGGAGCACAGATTTCCCTCAGCCACACGGCGGCCTGGCACAGGAATAATTAGCTCTAAGTAATGTCAGCTCTTGGTCGCAGATACTAGTGGGGCCCTCAGAAGAAGAAATAAATACAAATCTTGATGAGTCTTCCTGCAGAGACAAATCCCCCCTCTTTCTACTACTTTCGGCCTTTCTCTCTCCTAACCACTACCAAGCAGCCTGGGCAAAAAAAAAAACACCAGAAAAACCGTCACTTCCTATTGGCTGAAAGCCATGTCCAGTGTACACTCTATACCCTGGAAGTCTATTCTCTATGGTAACTTGGGGTATATTGATACCAGGGTTACACAGGTCCAAAGTAAATGCACAGAGTTATACTATAATTCAAAGGTTTCGTGCTGAATAGGCACCCAAATATGCTCCAAATCATCTCTATATACATTTGCCCTGTTTTCCTGCCCCGCAACTTTAATATGCATTTAGTGAGGCTGCTTGGGGCAGTAAACTATGCCCTTAAATTTAAAAAGATTGCATTACCGGGCAATAGTTAGAAAAAAGTCAGAGCGTGAACAAAAATGCATGAGGTGGGTATGACCATACCTGGGAACTTTCCAAGTTTTGCCGGAGCTGCTTTCCTGGGTCACCGCGGGGAAACTCTCTTGGTTGCAGGAGCGGCATTGCGGCACTCCACACTCCTCGCCTACTTCCCCTCCAAAAATGTCCTGCAACGTCAGTGGGACCACTCGCCAACGTCACAGGACCGCTCACCCACATCCTGCAATGGGGGGCTCCAAGTAGCACCCATTCCAGGTATGGGAATGTCTATAATGGGTTGGGTATAAATAGGAATATAAGGGCAGCTGGCAGATTTAGGTATAGCTACAATTAAGCTATTTTGCCTCTTTATCTGTTCCTAAAAAATTGTGACACTCTGGGCATATGCCTAATCTTGTGGAGAATCCATGCAAGTTGCCACAACATTAGCACGCAGTCCACAAGAAGTGAGAAGCATTTTCTTTCTGGAGAGGTTTCCTTTTTCTTGTGTATCTAGGCATGTCGCTGGTTGTATCTGCCATTGTATGCGTCCTAGACCCTTCTGTCCGCAGCAATAGACATCATCTACTATATGGTACTAAGCATTATCATAGTATTATTTACTTCACTTTGGGAACAATGTTATCTCAAAATATAATCCAGGATGGAATTAGGCACCGGAATGGCGGCTATCATTCTTTCATTTAATAATTTCATGGTTATTTTATCATTTAATATTACAGCAGAAATATCCGGCAGGATAGACCCATCAGTCCTCAAATTCTATGTTTCTATGTTAGATGTATGGTTAAGCCGGAATTATATGTGATACAAATCAACCACTATAAGTATGAAGGCTATGAATGTATTACCCTATATCTATAGGTTTGTATCACCCTCTCTTATTAAACATTTGAAGAATTCTGCTTAATCAGAACATACTGTAAAGAGCAAATAGAAGTGGGAGAGATATCATTTTTGGAATGTACCCAACATTGGTTATAAACCTCATCCCCATGAGCTGCTCCTGCAAGAAGAGCTAAGATGGCCCTGTACAAAGCAATGTTAATGTGGGAGTTGTTTTTAAATAAATGTTAAAAGATTTAAAATGTTACGAATATTCCTATATCACATATCATGGGATACAGAGATGGAAAGGGTTTTAGACTCAACAAGAAAGGCAAGCGGAATTAATGAGAGCTTGCACCAGCCGCAGATCAGAGGTAGGAACTGCAGGCGAGGTAATCAAAAGATACAAAGCCGCAACAAGAAAAAGAATAAGGTTACGCATCAGACCTTTAGCTGTAGAGCGGTGTGAAAGTGTTTATCCTAGCAACATTTTGAAGCTATGAAAAATTACAGCCCTTTATGTGTCTTTACTCTTTTCTCAAAGTAAGCAGTTTCCATTAACCAACAATAAGTTGACAAGTAAAGCTTTCAACAGCACCGTCCAATAATGGGAGACTTCTATGTTTACCTTCCTTCGCCACGGACTGCGACCCAGCGTTTTAAATGCAAGCATCAGTCTTTGTTAACATGCTCTAAAGAAGACAGAAACACAAGGGAAACAACACAGATCCACGTTACAGAGGTGAAAGGGAAACAAACTGTATCAAGAAATGTAGGTTTCGTAAGAAAGTCTACTTTAAAGAAAATAAATCATAGAAAAGGTCCGGAAGACAAGCTTCACAATATTTTCCGTAACTGAGTAGCTTAGTTTCAACGTGACATTCTGATGTTTGTTTTTTTTATATTTTGTCTATTTTAACCCATATCACTAGTTTGCTTCAAATCATATTATGCGTACGGGAAGTCATACCCTTATGCTAGTAATGTTTTTTGGTTTGTCCGGTTCTGATGCAGCTTTAGTCCTCCAATAAGTTGGTCTGTATATTCCTTATTCTCTCTTAGAATCTCCAAACGTCGCCATTGATTACATGAATGACTTGGCTTGGAGATCGGTACCTAAAAAGAACCCCTGTGATGTTCATTGAAATGTCTAAGTGACCCCAAACTTTTGAAAGTTAGTGTATATTGATCAGGAATAGCTACCCAAACACTGCAAAATACTTAATACTATGTTTAAAGAGGTAAAGAGGTAACGAGGAGTAACAATATGACGTGGACGGATTGAGAAACTGTTTACAACCATTATAGATTATTATATATGTAGTGCTGATGATTATAGTCACCCTAGGGCTCCACCAAGTGTGTTATTATTTTTTGATATGCGTAGCACCATCATGTTCAATTGCGCTGTACAATGCATAAACAGGACCAGTGACGTATCCAGGGCAAGGCTTGGGCGGCAGGTCGAGAGGGCTGCAAAACTGAGGTCAGAGTGTCCCCTTGGGCAATCAGGCTCCATGGTGTACCGTTGTTCAATGGGCTAGCTACATGGGGAATCTTTTTACAACTGATACATTCATACTTCCAACGCTTGGTACAACCTCCATAGACTAAATTAGAAGGCACTGTGTGGCTTTAAGATACAGAACACCAGAATATGACGTCATATGTCGGTAATGTGTGTCTTAAAGGCACGGTACACCTTTTCATTCAGTGAAGATACCGACCATCTAGGGCAACAGGAAGGGTAAATACATCGGTAAACAGCACAGTAGTGCTTCACGTAACAAAAATGGACAGAAAAGGTCGTTTTTCAAACAAGTTTATGATCTACTATGTGTGTTACACAGCATTTACATAAATAAAGGGGGAGATATGGTTTTGTGGCTATGTCTCTTAAGATTTTTTAGTTACAGCTGTATTTTTAAAATCTTAAATTTCCTTTTTTAATTTTTTTTCCTTTAAATGTTATAATTGGTACTGAAAATGCTTCCATTCTAATCTCTGTTACATTTATAAATTGTTAATTGAAAATAAAAAAATTGACGGATGAAGGATATGAGAAGATTGTGAATGTTCTGCTATGACGTTTTGGAAAGTAAACAGATTTCTCTGATAAATGTCCTTATACAATTCTTGTCCCCCAACATCAGCAGAAATAAAATTGAGCTTGATGAAAAATTACTTTTGGCAAAAACAAGGACCCTCCTACGAAAGACTTAAACCCACTACGAGAAACAATCATCCAGATAGAAAAGGGTGGGCGGCCATTTTGCAAACAATGCATTTTGCTGGGGTTAATGATAACGAATAAATGGAAGTTGGCTCAGGCAAGGTCCAGCAGGTCATTTAAGTAGATCTATCACTGTCTCAAATCCTACATTTTATAGCGATTTAATTAAAGTAACTACCGTATTGGCCCGAATATAGGCCGCACTTTTTTCCCCCACTTTAAGACTTTAAAGTGGGGGTGCGGCCTATATTCGGGGTCTAGCGCCCGACGCCCGGGACATGCAGTCCCGGGCGCCGGGCAGGCAGCGGGGTTAGGATACAGATCCCCCGCAGCGATGCAGGGGACCTGCATCCTACTCCCCGATACGCTCAGACAGCCTCCCCTGCCGGCACTTCCCACGGGGGGGAGTACCGGCACGGGAGGTTGTCTAAGCGCATCGCACGGACGTTCACCGGCAGCGGCGATGCGCCGTTGAACGTCCACACGATGCATTTTAACCCCCCCGACTTACCAGGGCAGACTCCCGGGTGTCTTGCAGGGCCGGCGGAAGACACCTACGCAATACGCGTATACAACTTCCGGTGCCGGTACTTCCGCTGAGTGCCGGCGCCGGGAGTTGTATACACGATGTGCATAGATGTCCCCCTCCGGCCCCGTAAGACACCCGGGAGTCTACTCTGGTAAGTTGGGGGGGAGGACAGAGTGGCAGCGTATCTCGGGGGGGGCAGAGTGGCAGCATATCTCGGGGGGGGAGAGGACAGTGGCAGCATATCTCGGGGGGGGAGAGGACAGAGTGGCAGCATATCTCGGGGAGGGAGGACAGTGGCAGCATATCTCGGGGGGGAGGAGGACAGTGGTAGCATATCTCGGGGGGGGGCAGTGGTAGCATATCTCGGGGGGGAGACAGAGTGGCAGCATATCTTTTGGTGCTTTTTTTAAAGAAAAAAACTTTTTCTTTAAAAAAGCACCAAACTTTTAGGGTGCGGCCTATATACGGGGGCGGCCTATATCCGAGCCAATACGGTATTAAAAATTCAATGTTATGGTGTTTGGAGATTCGTATGGGAGCAGCCATACTAACTTCCTGTACAGCTCTGGATGTTAAGAAATAAAAGTAAGGGCTCCATGACTAGGCCCATATCAAGGAGGACACCTATATTAATAGAATTAAGGTATTGGGATGTTATTATGGGAAGGCGGTTGGCCAGCTCTGTGTGATAGACTTGGAGTTAGTTAGTCAGCTTCTTCGGGGGGTGGCGGCATTAGGAGGGTACTTAATCTGGGGTCCCCGCATGGCATGCCATCAGATTAATAGATTTTACCTTGCTTGCCCCCCCACTGTCTGGTTTGGTGTAGGGTCCCATGGGATTTGGCACTCTAGGGCAGGAGGCAGCCCTATCAGGGAGGACTTCACTAAGAGCACTAGCCCACGTGCTATAGTGCATGGTATGGCCATGGGGTGGCCCCCCCCCCCGCCGATTTTACTGAGTTACGGCACCCCCATGCTAGGAGGATTGTGGCCAGTGGTTGATCTACCATCGAAATGTTATGATTACGCCTGGGTTAATTTCTCGCGGGACCTCGCTGAAGGTGTTTGTTTTGTTACAAAGTGTGTGTTTTCATGAGTATCTTGGCGTCGATATTACAGTATGTTTCTAGAAATTAACTCCAATTCCTTGTTTTGTTTTTATTTCTTTTATTGGGATATAGGGGTGTTAATTTATTTTGAGGTCCACCTGAGTCGATGGTGCCGGAGTCATGTTTGCGGGATCTGGATGATAATTCCTTCTTATACTTCCTTCTTCTTCAATGAAAGTTGATTGGTTCCCTTAGAGGGGGCGACAAGCAGGGAAAAATTAGTTCAGGTTGGGGTCAGTACTAAATTCTATGTGTTCTTCCACCAATCTTACCTAAGTTGTCCCTTATTTCTAAACCAAATATCTTCAACACTTGAAAACCAAAGGGCACAAACTAGAGATATTATTTTTAACAAATGAATGATTCACAAAAGCTGCGTAGGTGACGGTTCCTGTTTAACAAGGGCAAGTTGAAAATGCAAATCCTCCTACAATATTTGAATTGAAATATTACACCTTAAGCAAGCCAGAAAGGTTTGAATGGCATCATCAAATTCTAAATATGATGTGGTTACGCAATCACCCTTGTCCATCGCGCTGTGAAAGAAAGTTAATTAGATTTGCAGGATACAAACTACTTAATGTCAAGGCATACTGACTCCTTAATAACAATAATTGTATTCATTAAGTGTTAAGTTATCACCGAATGATGTTGACTCTAAAATCCCACCGGGTCGCGATGACTTTGAAGTGGGTAAGTATCAAGAGATTCCCCAAAATTAACCTTTAATAAGTTTGGTTAAAAACTTTAAATGTGCCCTTGTAGTTACGATGCCACAGATAAAGTTCTATGCAATAAAAAGATTGGAATACCATATGTACCAAGTGTCCTGGTTTTCACAGGACAGTTCTGATTTCCAGGGGAGTGTCCCACTTATGTATGTAGTGTGGACCATGGGCCAGTTGAGGAGAGCCTCTGATCTCCCTTAACCAGTCCAGGGAGCTGTAAAATCAATGTTAGTCTGCGGTGTTTCAGGTAAGGTGGGTGGTGGCCATGCGTCTGACCCTACCCACTCTTCATCCACTTCTGCCTTTGGCCCCACCCCTCACCTTTTTCCACACCCCCAAGCACAGGTGCCCTGAGCTGGACATCTGAAATGTTGGCGTTTATGGAAGATATGTCTATTAGAGGGCAAATATTTTACGTTATGGGGGCAGCCATGGTTCCCCAAAAATAAATTTAAAAAAAAGAGTCCTCCTTACAGAGTCTCCGGGTGACTACCGGCTTCCATGGGTCTCCAAGTCAGTTTTTTTCTTTTTCTGGGAAGGGGAGAAATGATTGCCCATGCGCACTCCCCACCCACTAAGTGCCATCTAGGGGCCAGCCCCACCTACTCACGTGGCTAGCTTGGCACATGTTAATGACTAGCCCTGCCCCTTTACAGAAGATGCAGCGTTTCAGGTAGCCTATCCAGGATTGACGATACCTAGATGCCAATACATTCTTATTTTTATCCTATCATTCTCTTAACCAAACTAAAGATTTTATGTAGCGATAAAAAAAGAGAAGACATCTTCCTCTCTTACCCTTTCCATATCTTTCTGAACTCCCAGCATTCAATTTTATATAAAATATATTTATACTAAAGCACTACTGACCCTTTAAAAACAGCCTTGGTATATTATCTACAAGTACCCCCCTAAAAAGATCACATATTTAGCTTCTGCGAAAAGTATTTGATCTACGGAAAAAAGCCTGAGATCAACTTTTACAGATTGCAACTCAAGACCTCGGCCTTAAAAAGCTTTAATGTGTTGGGATTACTTGGTACCTTCAAGTGTAAATAGCTTTGAACTTGTTCAGATAAAGTGTTATGTGGGTCTTGGTGCTGTCCCCCGAGAACAGATTCTGATGGAAAGTCGTGTATATGGAATGAAACTTTCCCGGACTCCGACACTCTGACTTCTTAAACATTAACCCCTTAAGGACAATGGGAGGACCCTAAACCCATTGAAAACAATGCATCTTGAGCCCGTACATGTACGGGCTTTGTCATTAAGGGGTTAATTTCTTCAGAGTCTAGGGCTTGCGTTGTGTTGTGGGATTCAGAAGCAAAGGTTACGTGTAAGTGCTTTCAAAGAAAGTAAATCCTTGCCTCTGCCCTCACATTCATTTAACCTTCATTGATCTCTACCACATTTATCTACTAGGACACAACGCAAGCTCGAGAGACGAAGAAAGTTCAGATGCTAGAGGCGATTCGTTCTTAATATTGTGAAATATCAAGGTTCCCGGCTGACAAGCTGCATGTCTTTCTCTGTGCCATTAACCTGAACTAAATTAAATGGAAACATAATTATCTCTCCTAGAACTTCGACCACGGACAATAATTTTCCTTCGTAAGTAAATTGTTTGTTAGGTTGCTTGGACTCATTGAAATTATTTTTTCCATGCTCTGTATAGTTTATCTTAGAGCCATTTAAAAGAATAAAAAGTTTGTGGTTTTTTTTTTTTCTTTTTAACCCTTTTTGATTCGACCATTAGTAGACAGATGATATCCCTTTAGTTGTACTAGCTTAAGTCATCAATTTATGGTCAAAGATATGACATCATAAGAGTACAGATTCTTCTAACGAATCAAGGGTTCTACGTACACTCAACAAATACTGTTTAAAAGCACCTACCGGAAGCGTAATGCAAAGGATTCCATCACACTATATTGCCATGTATTATTTAGCCCGCTACTACATCTAGGCACCCCAATTTTGGTGAGTCCTTCCGGATTCTAACTTTGTTTGCCAAGGTGCTAAATAAAGTGGGACTGGACTGACCTTTAACCCGCAGAAATTTAACGCTCCCTCTGGATACCACCTGTTGGATTCTTCTCCCACATTCTTCTAAAGAAGGGTTTGATCTGTTGAATCACAACGCCTCCATGACACATGACCCTTGGCAGGAGTGTGGTGCCAAACGCTAGACACACAAATGTTATAAGTTTATAAGCATATTATTGTGAACCAAAACCTCTTGTTGGACCTTCTAATGGCAAAGGGGTGAGGTGGGAAAGGAGAGCTCAGAGAACTTTATGGACCTGTGGATAGTTACATAGTTACATAGGCTGAGTTCAGCCTTTCCTATATCTGTTAATTTATTGCTGTTTGATCCAAAAGAAGGCAAAAAACCCCGGCTTCGCTCTTTCCAATTTTGCACTAACCAGGGAAAAAAATTCCTTCTTGACCCGGAAACGGCAGTCAGATTTCTCCTTGGATCAATAAGCTGTTTCCCCATAATTAAAGATTTTATCCTCGAATATTATGTTTTTCCAGGTATCCATCCAGTTGCAGTTTAAACGTCTGTACAGACTCCGATAAAACTACCTCTGCAGGCAGAGAATTCCACATCCTTATTGTCCTTACTGTAAAAAACCCTTTCCTCTGCTTTAGTCTAAATCTCCTTTCTTCCAGTCTGAACGCATGACCACGTGTCCTATGCATAGTCCTGTTTATGAACAGATTTCCACACAATGGTTTGTATTGGCCCCGAATATATTTATATAACGATGACATAGGCTTAGACAGTGTAGAATTAAGGGAAACCTTTTAAGGAAAATCTCCATTCCTTCTATACTATATTAAGAAGACTGACAGTATACCACACCCAGTGTATGATGGAAGTAGATTGTGCCGTGTTAAAGGGAGTTGGTATATTTTTCCTCTAATGTAGGCATCATGTTGGCCAACAACGGTGGCCTAAAATGTATTCGGTTCCTTTGTCTTTTAGGGAATTCACGAATTCCACAACTTGACTTTGTGGATTTGTAACTACTTTATTTTTTATGGGAAAAAAAAACACTAAAATGTAAAAAAATTTATACAAATATACCCCAGTGCTTTGGGGCTTAAAAAGTATGGGTCTGTTGGAAAAAAAAAAATATTAGAAACTAACAGGAAAAAATGTGTTAAAAATAATGGACTCTTTCTATTAAATTTTTGGACAATTCATGTTTTTGTTTGTGCTATTTTTCAGACGACTGGCCCAGTTTAAACTCAGAAAATGTTATTTTCAAACGAGAATTTAAAATAATTGTTCCGAACAAAAAAATAAGGACAAAGACCAGATAAGCCCACATAAAGCCTGCCAAACAATCACATAACAGCCAGTGGGCTAATGATGTGGACATGTGGGAAATTTATAGTAATCAACTGGAACATGGATTCCTTCCTGCTTACTTCTGTTCTAATCAAGGCATAAAAGGCTGAAATGTCCAGACTATGGCAGGAGAATATTACGACTTCAAGGACATGACTTTCAAATCCAATATGATGTCATTCTTTCCGTCCCTTTATGTCCCTAATGGCTTTAACTTGCCTTCTGCTAAACCGGGGGATATTAATGTTTTGCTCTGTTAGTTTGGAGATTAAAAGAATTAAGATGTATGTGTTGTGACAGCTATTGTCCCATTGTTTTAATGTTCCAGTAGGCAAAAAGTTCAAATTCAGTTTCATTAAATTTAATTTACCAAAGGCAAGAATCATGGCTAGTTTTTCATTTAATGTAACTTCTTGGGAATTGTAGTTATTTTTTTAAAGAAAATATTTTTAATTAAAGTAGCTATTTGTGTCCGTGCTGCATTTTTAAAATTATTTTAAACCCGAGGCAGCTTTTTGTAAAATATTGTTCTTGTAACTGTTGCATACTTACAACATAGTTACAACATTGTTGTCGTCGTCCCTTTAACAACAGCAACGTATTCATTGACCACAATAATGAACTAGCAATAGTTCTCTTTGAGACGTCGTTATATACTTTCTATGACACTGAGTGAGTGGGGGCAAAACTGTAGGTCTGGGGCACCTACCTTAGCCATTACAAGGTAGTAAAGGCCAATACCCGGATATGATGTCCATACCTAGGAACTCTCTTCGTTTGGCCTGGAGAACTCTAGGAGAAGCACGGCTTCTCTGGCTCTCTCCGGATCAACACCCGAATCCTCTGGGTCGCGGGAACGGGGTCCTGACACGCCCCACTCCCCGCCCATTCCCCCTTTAAATAGGGGTGTTTCCCACAATGTCAGTGAAAACGCCCACTGAAGTCAGCGGTAACGCCCACAAAGATCATTAATATTACTGTTGAATGTCCAAATCATTCCCAGAAATAATAATTTAACCACAACTTTTCATTCATGTTTTTTTTTCTTGGACTGCTTAAATGTCACATGGCAGAAAATCAGGCACTACTAAGTTGTTACCATAGAAACTGAAAAAAAACTTTCTATGTTTTTTTTTATGTGATCACGTATGTTTGACCTCAATTCATGTCTAAGTGGAACAGCAACTTTAAAGTACATTGGAAACATTTGGATTCAGAGCATGTTTTAGACATCCCGATATTGCTGCGAATATATTTTATATCGTATGGTGGAAAGACGGCTTTCGTGATATTTTTGTTTAACCTGGTCATACCCTACCTGTGGCTTACATCTAAATTACAATAAAAAATAGGTATTACTTTTCACACCCTCAGCCACCCCCTCCATAGCCACAGCCCTCACTGTGCAGATCCAAGATATGACTTCAAATGAAACACAGTTTTGTGATGGGGGAGCCTCCTGGGCCTTCTGCCCTGAATATGTCCTTGATCAAGGGACTATTGTAACTGCTTATGAGGTCGCGGGGTCATCTAGATTCAGGGCCAGTCTGCGGAAGAAAGCCCTTGTACTAACTGACATATGCGCTGCCACCAGATGGATATACATGGATACATACTAAACTGTTACACTCATGCGCACACACAGTTAGCGGCCACGCACTGCTGCACACCGAAGAACCCGATCTGGGATTGAAGCAGCAGTAAAGTAAAGTTTGTTGCTTCATCACCAACCAGCTCACCAGGCATTTGCCCATTTTGCCAGATGGCCAGTCTGGCCACTATAGGCCACAGGTAGGCACTACCTGGATAAAGGCAATGAGGGATTTTTTGGAGAGGATGATCTCAATCGACTAAATATAGGTGAATAGTTTAGTTTTGTATATTATGCTTGACTTGACATTTCTACTTAATAACAGGCCAAAAGTTGTGAAAATGGTAGAAAAATCTATCTAGATGATTAATTATCCTAGATAATGAGCATAATCCAATTATGTAAATATCGTACATACAGTTTAATCATTTCCCTTTAATGTAACTGTCCTACTGTCTGAGAAATTTGATTACATGCTTCATCTGAGAAGCAGCAGAATAACCCTTAGAATTAAACTATTTCTTACAAGAGAAGGCTCTTCTTCATAATCAACTTGATTAATCTGGTGAATTTCATTAGGCCTTTAGGATTATGATTTTATTTTTATTATTTTAAAGACGACATTTTTCATTATCATCAGATCTGATCATGACGGTGGGTTTTAAGATAGCACTAGCGTGTCACATTCCTGGAGGCACATTGTTTACATATCAGTGGCCTTTCGCTCCAACAAGCATAACAGTTGGGTGTTAATGTAATAAAGAACAATTCCAAAGGTGATGTCATTCTTGCCATTGTGGGCTTATTTTATTAGGAGGTCAACGCCACAATGGAAAGAATAGATCTTTTAGATTCTCTAATCCTTATTACGTTCCTTTGTTCTTCCCAAACTCTAATTTCAATACCTTTTACCATAGCCTCTTGGATGAGATTTCTGAAGATCTACTGATGTTAAGATTAGAGTTTCCACCTGTCTCGAATTTCACAGGACAATCTCCATTTTAGAGACTTGGTCATGCATCAGTCGTTACTGTGATAGGGGCAGATCAGAGCAAGCTCATGCTGGCCATACGGCAAACCAGACAAATGCCTAGTGGGCTGTTGGTCAATGACGGTCTCTGAAGAAGTCTTTTTTGCTCAAATACTCAGAGAGCCCAGAATAATGCAGACGCAATCACGTTTCTGCTCACAGAAGTTGGCGGAGAAGGAAGGGAGACATTAAGAGAGAGCATGACAGAGTGTGAGAAAGCGCAAGTGAGGGTGAGTGGCAACAAATTTTGTTTCCAATTGGTAAAACTTTCTAAATTCCATCCAAACCGAAAGGGCAGAAAACAAAATTTGTTGTCCGAAAGTGAAGAAAAAAAAAACCGAAAAATAAATCTCATTCGTTTTTGGTCCATTTGAACAAGTCTATTGTATGTTAGTTTTGGCCCTGCTTTAACTTGAATTATAACATATTTTCATGTCCATTAGACTTTTGCCCGTGGAACCTTTCTCGTCTGTCACATTACTTTAGAAATGCTTGGTGAAGAATCACAAAGAATCCTTTCAAGGTCATCAGAAAACTTACCCCATGGGTACCAGCATTCCCCCGATTCCTGGCACATTGATGATGACGCAATTCTTTACAAAGCCTGTTTGCCGCGGGCAGACTTTACTGACAAATTCTTCACTCGTAATTTTCCTTGTGTGCCAAAGTCTTTCTATTCTTCTTCTGAATCTTGGTCTTTTATTTATTTGCCTTGAATGCTATTTATTTCACATAAGTCAGACCACAGATTGTTATTACATTTAAAATTGTCGTTATATTTACGTGTCTGTTTTCCGTCTGTATGGTAACAATATAATTCCAGGTTGTTAAATTCTCAATGATGGTGACACTTCGAAGTAATGGAACATGCATGAAGTATAAAGAATACCATTAATTACCATAATATTTGTGTCATTTTTACCTACCAGCCACCTTGATAGTCAAAGTTATTCCCTGTGATGCCGCTTTGCCATTAATAACAGAAAAAATGGACATTAATGCCTAGATATTCCTTCTTAACCTTCACTGTTGCCTTTTTCATGTAAATGAGCTTGCATGTCTCCTGGCAGGTAATACCACCGCACTGTTGTTCATGCTTGAATAACAGTTGCTGCGCATGCTCAGACATTGAGCGCGTATGTTCACGTACATTATCCTATAGTGCCGAAAGGCTGTTTCATTTGTCTACAACACACGGCTTTTCCTTTCTCCACTTGCAAAACAAATCAAAGGTTTGATTAAGAGGAATACAAGTCCCTGCAACTTTTTTTTATTTTGTGACTTACAGACAAGGGCATGCGAGTTCATTGTCGCAAAATGAACTCCCTCTCTGCTCTGAAATAGAAATTGTTACAAATAAATGTTGTTAAAAAATGGGGGTACCCACCTCTATTAATCAAATGGGATTGACAATTTTCACCCTTTTCCCTCACCCCATGAGCGAAGAGTAAATCAATAACTCTTGCGGCCGATATGCTCCGTTATACCTCTTCCTTTTTTTCCATCCCCGGTTTATGGAGATAAAGGGTTAATACTAGTATTAAAAGCCCTATGGAAGGCACAGACCCAAGCCAGGCCTCTCCCTCATTCATTGAGAATAGGATGGGGGTTAACAAGTAAAAAAAAGTATCCTTTGATCCAGCCCTCCCACCCTCTGCTCATTGAGATGATGAAAGTTAAGAATAAATCTAACCCGTTCGGAAGGGCACAGACCACACACCTGTCCTTTGGGATGGAGGAGGTTAAGGTAAAATTTATAGTACAAGTAACCATTATGCCACAGAGTGCCTTCTGGGTCCACTAACTGTTCTGGTATTATAGACACTTAAAGGCACAACTAACACCATTCTCGCCAAGATTGACTCCCATTGGGCTGATCGAAGTATGGGAAGGCACCATCTTTTGTGCATTAATTTTTACACCATAAATTAAAAATCTGCCATCAGTCCCAATAAACCTAACATTTGCTGAGACATAAATCAGATTGTCTGGACTCCCTCGGAAAGTTGGAGACTGTTGGTAGCTATGCAACACTAATATAGTTGGCTCTTGCCACTGTGACAGGTGTTGCGCTGGGGTTCCATTGGCAATGCTTATATTGACAGGTGTCTCACAGCTGACGTGAGCGATCAGGGGCCAAATAAAAGCAGTGCATCCAACCTTATTTTGGATTACCCCCCCGTGTGGCCATATGTGAAACTACACATAAAAGATAACCTAATACATCTTACTAGAAAAAAAAACTAATAAAAAAACAAATAGTTAAATATAGAGAACACAATGTACAAACATTTTGTATGTTTAATTTAGTAATGCAAGGTCCCAGGTTATTGTTCAGGTGACATGTCTACTTTAAATTAGCAATTCTGCTTCGAAAGAAACAGCTGCCTTGATTCATTTATGATTATACATTCCCAGACAGAACATGATAGTATTTCAAAAAGCTAAAGCCAAAACAGGAACAACACAATGAAAACTACATACTAAATGTCCAGAGTGTTTTTGTCAAACAAAAAAGTGACAGTTGTTTGACACCTAAAAATGATGTATATGTATGAAATAATTATAGATAAACAAGAAAAACTGATTTTGGCTTCCAGTAAAGTTGTGCTGTAAAAATTAAAATAATAAATTTAGATATTAATTTCGTTTTTTATTCACGGGTCATTTTTAAGGTACCGGTATTATTTTTTATATTGACATTTGCACATTTATCACAAACAAAATTAAATTAATATCCATATTGTTTGTATATTTAGTTTACCTTTGTCCCAGTGGATAAATCCTCATCATAATTAATAAAATTGGAACATTTCTATAAACTGTTCCAAATAACAGAAATCACCGAGACCTGTGAGGTTTAATGTGTAATTTTTTTGTTTGTTTTATACCCACAAAAATTAAGAAAAAAAAAGACAAAACAAATTGTACTTTTTGTCAATTCTCAGCAAGCAAAAACATAGGGTCATATCTTTGTTGGCCCAATTAGGAGTATAATATTTCATTCTTTTTCTTTCCTCTGCCTTTTTTTTATATATGAAGTCATTTTATATAATTGGCTCTTGCAGTTGTGCTTTGAGTTTTCTCTGGAAGTGCTGATATTGAACTTCACTGAACTGTCTCTCTCTGAGCTGCAAAAAAAAAAAAATCATAATAAAAAGTGAAGAAAGTGAAGCCATATTTAACAAGCTCGATTCTAAAGCTGTGGAAACAACCTGATATTACTCAGAAAAAAAATATCCTGATGTTTGCAATGGAAACCTTCATTCTATTATTCTTAAAAAAAATACATTTACCAAATTCAGAAAATCTAAGGATAGATGCATATATGAAGTCTTAAGCAATCAATAACACGATAGCGGGTCCAGTAATCCAGAACTAGGCTGTAATAGGTCCGACGGAAGTGCAAAAGGATTTGTTATTACCTTCCCAGTCCAGAAATTCTTCCCCCAGCCAAACTCGGTTTGTCCCCAGCTAGGGACAATACTATTAGGGCCACAAGTATTATTCATTTAATTAGTGAGTCTAAAGGGGGGTGCTTGACACAAGAAAAAAGCCTCTATTTAGGGTGAACTGGTCTTGGCAAGAATTTGCAGCCGGTCCTTTCTTTGTACTACTCAGAATATGAAAAAATATATTTGGAACCTCAAGTTTTATTTGTTTTGTTATTGGAAATGTTTCTGGAGGCAAAATCCCCCCTTGAGGTTGTTGGCGGAATATACTGATATGCTCACTTCTTCTGCCTTATTTTATGAGCAGATGGGACGATCTGCTGCACGTTTTGTAAAATACTTTGGCCAAGATCCAGTGGATCATCCCTGACACAGATCCAATGTACTGGAGGCGTGGTGGAGAGGTGGGCATCTTCCTCCATGTCTTGTGGGAATGCTCTACAATAAAGCCCTTTTGGATTGCTGCAGATGGTACATGACCCCTCACCATAGCAGGGAACTTTCTGGCTTCGGCTACCCGGAGCCCTCCCCCCTGCAGGATGCAGGTAGCGGGGTCCTACGGACATCGGTGGGCGGTCCCGCTGATGTTGAGGGAAACATGCTATTGTTACTCCCGCAACCTGAATTTTCCCCATAGTGACCCAGAGACCTGGGGAAACGGCGCTTTACTTGGAGTCCCCAGGAGTTCCCAGGTATTTCCCTCACCCTTAACTCCAGGTGGGGTGCATTCACTTTCTCAAACTTATTTGTATTGAGATAAAGATTGTTAGTGTTCTACTGTAGTTGCTCGATTATAAGACAAGGTTTTTTTACAACAAGATCCAGATCCCCTGGCAGCGCTGCAGGCGACCCAGATCTTCCTGTCTGGCAGCCGGTGGATGTCTGCACGACACACGCAGAGAACCTTGGCTGCTGCCGGCACTTCTGCCGGAGCTTCTATGACGACGTCACATGATGTTCACCCGCTGCCAGAGAAGAGGATCCCAGCAGCGCTGCTGGAGACCTGGATCCTCCACCTCTGCTGCTACCCGACACTTATATTCAAATATTAGGTGGTCGTCCTATATCCTCTGCACATCTCCGATACCTGTTTGATGTGGATGAATGTGCTTTTATAGATTTTACTTATTTTGCGATAAATAATGTCATCTCAAACAGGCATTTAAATATCCAATGCTAAAATGCGTTATGCATTTGCTAAAAATCTAATTTAAAAAAAACAATTCTTTGTCTTAACTCTCTAAGTTGTTTTATACTTAATGTTAGCTGTCAGGGGGAGAACAAGTAATATGTACTGTCCTACGACTCATTTTAATAATAATAATTATTATTATTTAACATCCTCTTAGGGGTAATGGTAGGATTCCAATGCTATCTACACTGAAGGATGATGGGAAAGTGCAAATTTGCATACTATTTTGCTGGCTGTGACTGGTTTAGGCTAATGTAATGCTAGGTCTAGGGAATAGGAATCTAGTTTAGATAAAAATGGAACATTTCATTATAATCAGTTGTAGGTGGCAGTAGTTGTTTATGGGTTTTTTTGGAAGGATTTATTACAATTGAGCACTTAGTATTTTTTACACCCAGCTTAAACTTAACAAACATTTTCAACGAAAACATTGAATCCTCTGACCACCTTTTAAAAAAACATGGATCTGCTGAAGCAGACATATGCAGCAGCCATTGGATATGGATTGACATCTTTTTATGTCATACATATTCTATCAAATACCAGCATAATAACAGTAAAACTTGAGTTATCTTCCGAGTCATTGTTAACATTGTTGGGTATTTTTACTAAAAAGTGCAGTGGGTAATTGAGTTGAGGTTTAACTTGACTGTGGTTACAAGTGAGTGCATGCATCTTAACGTTTTGCCATTTTCAGATGAGGGAATTAAAAATTTGCATGCCCTCATCTGAAATTCGCAAAAAAATCGGTACAAATATTTCCTCCTAACAGCAAATAACAATGAATATATATATATATATTTTTTTTTTAAAGACCCCTATCAATAGTGGGGGTTATGACCATACCCCCACAGCTCCCCCCTGATCAAAAAGAAAGTAAAGCAAAGAAAAACAACCCATTCTGTACTTGATGGGGCACATTCAAGTCAATGGAAGATGTAAAGAATCTGCCAAACACTGGGAGCCTCTTAGTTAAAACTCAATTAGTGTTGAGTTAATTCTTGGCAGTGCTAATACATGTTTGCTACTAAAAAAAACTTTTTTTTACAACTGGCAAGCACTTTTTGTTTATCAAATAGATCTATTACCCTTTATTTTAAATAAAGTCCTTAAATAACGTTCCCATCCTGACTTGTATCCAGCATTGAGGTCCACAGCTTGGATCCTTTGGTGATTTTCATTCTCGAATGTAGCTTGCGAATTTGCATTTTAATGAGCTCTTGACTCGTTAAAAGATTACAAAGGGGAAAAAAAAAATAAGATACAACAGATAGAATGGAAAAGCTTTTAAGCCTGTAGGCATCAGGAGGTCAAATAAGCTGGGCTTGATAACAGCTGAGGTCAGTAAGCAGAATTTACTGTCCTAAAATCATTTTGAAAATTTAATGGAATTTAGATGTGCATCTTACCCTTTTCTGTACACTTCCTATATCTGGTTGTTTTTTTTATGCTCCAACTCATTCAGCTGTATGGATTTTATTTCTCTATGTTATATTTTTGTCTCAGATCATATTTACAAAGTGGTGAACAGACTGCTTCTCATTTAAAGGCAACATTTCATCTTATTTTCGTTTGTATTATGCAGTATTATAGTGCTTCTCTTTCCCGTTCGCTGTCCTGGTGTCACCCTTAACTCCGACCTTTCATTCGCCCCCCCCCACATCCATTCTGTTTCAAAACACTGCCATCTCCATCTAAAAACATTGCCTGCATTTGTCGCTTCCTAACATAAGTGCCACTAAGGCTCTTGTTCATGCCCTCATTATCTCCGGCCTTGACTGTCTTCACTTATCTACCTCATGCCCGTCTCACCCCTCTACAATCCATCATGAATGCTGCTGCCAGACTTATCTTCCTCGTTAATTATCATCGCTTTACCAACACCTTTCCCCCTGTCAGTGTCTCCACTGGCTGCTTGTGCACTTCAAGATTCATTTTAAAATCCTGGCTCTTACTTTCATGGAGGCTCCCTTACTTACATCTCCTCACTCATTTCCAAATCCTATGTGGTCTCTCCGCTCATCTGATGATCTCCATCCATCCTCTCTTCTAGATCTCATACACAGATTTCTCAAGGGCTGCCACTATCCTCTGGAATGCCCTTCCCTGACCTTGGGTCCTCAAAACCCACTTCTTTATAGAAACCTACAAACTTACACACCAATGCCCTTCCTCTCATCTTCCTTTAGTTCACCTTTCCTAGTCCGTCTCCTGCAATACCAGCGGCACTTTTACCTCTCGATATAATACACCTCAACTCCCTTTAGATTGTAAGCTTGCTTGAGCTGGGCCCTCCTCACCCATTGTTTCTGTATGTTATCTTTTTATGTTGTATACTAATTCTCATGTAGTTGAGTTGCTAGCAACTTAAGCAGCTCTTACAGTGTGCTAGGTTTATTGTTTGGGCCGAGTTAAACGTAAACAATAAATACTAGACTTGGGCGCCAGCCAACTCTTCATGTTCGTCTTCGTTTTCGTCTTCATGGGGGGGGGGATCTTCGTATTCCAGGAATATCTGCCTGTTCCTGTGTTCGGTTTGGCTGGATATTCGTGCACATTCTTCGTGTTTGTTTTTTCTTCTTCGTTTTTCTGTAGAAGGGGTTAATACAGGGTTAACGCGGCACGCACTATGCAGCAGCTTTGGTGCCAGGATTTTAAATGTCCGTACGAGAAACTCCTGCACTTGCACCTGCACTTTATTGGTTGATGGCAGTCGAGCCCCCTGCTGACGACCAATAGAGTCACTCGTATAGACTTTTAACATCCTGGTGCCGCAACTTGGCCGGGAGAGACCACTGGGAAGAGCCAGACCCTGGACTGAGTTTATTGAGTTGTGCTAGAGCTGAGCTGGACACGTGGACATAAGAAAAGTCCTCACAAGAGTAAAAGGAGCAGGCTCAGCTAGTCTCACACGAACAGGCGAGAAAAACATGGTTCTCCACCTGCCTCCTGCCAGACACCATGGACACTAAGCCTGGTCACGAATACATCCTATGATCCCAAGCAACCAAATCTTACTTGGATTAAAATATGGGGTTTTCACAATTCTTCTTTTACAAAAAAAAACCTCCAAAAAACATAACTTACCTGTTAATGGTCAGTCGCTCCGAGGACAGGGCTGTGCCCATAAAGAACATTAGTAGCCTCACTTGACTATTACCATTATTGAAGCTTCCATCTGAATTTTTTATAGAAATATGCTCCTTATCAAAGGCAACTCGAGACTGGTTTAACATCCTTTAACCTTAACTAAATTTTCTTGGCTAAACTTTTTTAAACAGTGCATCAAAGGATAATTAACGGGGGTTGTCATAACTATGGAGATCATTTCTGGGGGGGGGGATAATGTCTCAGGTCAAATAAGACTTTGATGTACGTTTATACAAGCACTTCAATTCCTTTTTTTTGTCTTGCTAATGGTGGCATCGTAATAACTTGACAATTAGTGCAAATTATTTTACAAAGAACACACAAAAAAATATCTTCTTATAAGAAAGCGATTCAAACGTTTCCAATTAGTCATTTCAAAAATACAGCGTTTGAATTCTGTAGAGCCCAGGTAATTATGATAAATACATGTGTGAAACACATCAAAGATATGCGTTGCCTTCCAGTAATTAAATCATATTTAAAAGGATGTCGTATATTAAAAAAAAACAGCAAACAAATAAAGTATCCTTTTGTATACAGATATGTTTTTTGTGTCTAAAGCCATTAATATCAAAGGAACAATGACATCTACTTTTGTTAATGGGCAGAATGAAGGGAGAGCCAAAGTAAGATCCTGGGAACTCTCTGGGTTTTGCCCGGAGACTGTTAGGGTTTAGGAACGAGAAAAACGTAAAATATGAAACACCTGTATTGTAATAACAAGCAAACAAAGCTAAATTGTGATCTAGGAGGGTATACCAAAAGACAAGCCCGGGACAGGAACCAAGATGGGTACTCAGACAAGCCGGGGTCAGGAATATGGAGATCGACCATGTCAGGAACAAGCCAGGAATCAGGGGCCAGGAGGGACGTCAGGTCATGCACAGGTAATCAAGAACACACGAGAGGGCATTTAGAGCCAGAAACAACACAAGGGCAAGTAGGAAATGGGCTTAAATAGCCCAGGAGGGAGTTGGCTGATATAAATCCGGTGACTAACCATGGTAACAGAGGAGTAAAGGCGATTCGTTAACACCAATTGAGACAGAGACTCCAGGAGAAGCACTGCTTGACACGCCCCACTCCCCGCCCATTTCCCCTTTAACTAGGGGTGTTTCCTGCACCGTCAGCGGGAACGCCGACTGACGTCGGTGGAAACGCCCACATCGTCAGTGGGAGCGCCCACCGACAGCAGCAGGACCAACCGTGACATCAGGGGACAGTCCTGGCTGCGTCTCGCAAGGGTCTGCTCCAGGCACCCAGAGCCCATAAATTCCCGGGTACGACTATACGTATGTGACCCTAAGAGCCACTAGCCCACTGGTATGCCACCTACAATCTCTTTCAGGGCAGAAGAGGCAGAGGGGCAATTGCCCCCTGGGCAGCTGTAATGTAAACATTGGGGGTCATTAACTGAAGCTTTTTTTGTGCTTGCACATGTAAAGCTTGCATTTAAATCCATTCTGTATCGTTTTAGTGCCGCTGTCATTGGATTTTTATGCATTCCTTTCTGTAATTGTGTTTTGAACAGGACTGGATATATTCGTTACTGGTTTAAACTGTAAATAGATTTCACTTAATTAGCTTTGAATATTTATTTTTGGATATATTCATGTCATGAAATATTATTTCCAAAGCAGTTCCACCATTTCTACAAAACACCAGTCCGCACAGAATAAACATTTTTTTATCCAATGTTTAAACATAGAAATTGAACAATTATGTTATTTCTTTTTCGTGGTTGTTAATTATATCCATAAGGAACATCTTCATCTGGACAGAGGTTAAAATATCTCCGCTTCGCAAGCTTTTAATTAGCACTGAGGGATTCATTTTCTCCCAGCAGTGTCTAAATTATTGATATGTTCTTTTGTCTTTACCAATTACAAGGTCCTCAGAACCCAGTAACAATTGTGACACATGACAAGATGTTGACAGGTTGTTCGTGTTTCGTACAGCAACCAACTGATTCAGAGCTTAAAGCGAAACACACAAGACGGAACATCGGAGTCATCGTTCCATGTATCCGTAATCAAAAAGAACAGGAAAAAACCCACCAAAGCCCACCAAAACCTGGACCATTATCCATGTATAGGCGTTGTTTCGCAATGCATTTATTCCTCGCTTAGATACTTAGCCACAGCAGCAACCTATCAGTGTCTGCTTTCGTGTCACATGACAAATAATTGTTACTGGCAAAAACTTACGAATGAGGTCAAATTCTACATGATTAAATAATTTGTTCTGGGAGGGGCTTGGCCATTCAACAGTACTAGGAATAATGCTATATTTATTTCTAAATCCAACAATCAATGGAACAGCACCTTTAATACACCAACATCCAACAGAACTACAACTGCAGTCCTGCGGCCGCAGCAACTCCCTCCCCCCCTCCATGGTCTGACTATGCTTGCCACTGATTGGCTGCTCGAGGCAACCAATCAGTGGCAGGAATGCTCTCCCATTGAGCTCAATAGGAGCGCTTTTCATCACAAACATTTAAAGGGACTTCTCAGCTATTGTATTCATTAAAAGTGCATAGGATAGCTGGAGTGTCACTTTAATTAACGGAGAAATTCAGAAAAAAAATATTAGTAAAGCAACTTATAATTGGATAGTGATTTAATGAGATGGGACGGTAGGGGGGTATCCATTGCAGATTAATAGGAATATATTTACAACCGTATGGGCAAAAAAAGATAAAAGAATTAACTTTTTTTCATTAGGACACTTATTATGTGAACGTTGAAACTCTTGAAACAAACAAGTTCATTAACAAAGTCCGGAGACGGTTCTTTATGGCACTTGAAAGCAGACACAACTGGCTGGCAGAATAACTCTTACGTATCACTTTCTGACACACAGAATGAATGGCTTAATTATGATATTATCTCAGATATAATTAAACTCTGGCAGGATAACAGCCCTCGAGAAATGACTTGGAGAGCCTTGGGTTAATTCATACTAATTTGTTCGCTCGTTTCATCATACGGGATATCAACGTGAGTTTTGTTTTTGAAAAAGTTCATGGAGGGATGATCCGCGAATTAAAAAAAAAAATACCATAACAGAAAAAAAACAACATTTATGATTTTGTTACACATATTTTTTACTTATGTTGGCCAGTTCTATCATAAGAGTGGAATTATTATGTTTAATGAGTTGGATAGCGAGAGGCATTAGTAGCAGAGAGAGGGAGAGAGTTCTGCCGGATCTCTGGTCGGACCTCGCCTAGAGTATTGGGGGCAGTCCTGGAGACCCCCATCTGGAGGGAGCTCAGTGGAGGGCGACTAAAATGGGAAATGGTTTGCAGGATAACATGTATCAGGAAAGACTGAGGGATCTCAATATGTCCGGCTTGGTGGAGAGGAGAGAGAGAGGGGGATGGGAGGGAAACATTTAAATACCGTGGCAAAAAGTTGTAAAACTAGAAAATTCTTGCCTAGGTTACATACAGTAATTATGATTTGTAGACACCATATATAAATATGGCATACGATTACTGTATTACATCCTGATCTGGCTTCTCCTTATCGCGTAGCTCATTCTAGATCTTTAGAACAATTTCTGGATTGTTTCCGGGGTCTATCATTATATGGTCCGGATTACGCCTACTCTGCCAAATTCAACATTTTTTATAACAAAAAAAATTATCTTAGAAACATCATCCCCAAAACTGTTGAATGCCCAAACCTTTTCCTGAAATAATCATGTCTATTTTTACATTATTCATATTTTTGGGGGGGAGACACTTAATTGTCATGTGACAACAGCAGACACTGATAGGTTATTGCAATAAAAACCTGAAAAAACCTATTAGCTTTCTATATGGTATAGGTAATTCCACCATAGAAAACCACCTGGTTGACTATTTATGCTGCCATGATCATGCATTCATACACACACACATTCATTCATACACACACATACATACATACATACATGTGTTTGTGTAATACCGCATAATATTCTGGATTTACAGTGGTTGAAATAATGTCTTTATTCACTTTGAAATACATGAGTAAGTTTCCAAATTTCAGAAATAATGCCTCTATCTCCTCAATGCTCACGGCTTTGTTTTACTAATTAATGCCTTCTATTTCCGAACAAAAGAAGCGTTTTGATTAATTTGTTTTTAAACTAATTACGACGATAATTCTTGGCCAGAAGTCTAAACTATTGCAAATAGGACATGTCGTAGATATCCCAGCAGGAGACAAACACAAGTTCTGATACTGGAAATTCAATGTACGACAACCATTGGCTCATATCCACTGTCTTTGTGTCTCGGGTTTATGGTACTATAACATTAATTACTGTAATCTAGGCTGAATGCCACTTTGAAACAATTAAGCAGAAAAGGCTACTATTTAAACCTTTGTTTGCCACCCTGCTTTCTTCTCATTAGCTTACAAGGCAAGCACGTTGCACAGGGGAGACGTTATGTAATTTAGTATCTGTATGAATAGATGGCAAGACTTAGCACGTCTTATAATGCGGGTATTATATACACATCAGGAAACCTTGTTCCTCCTGATACTTTCCGTTCGATGTATTTTTGCCTCCCTCTATCGGAAGTCATATGGGAATGTTCAAAAAACAACAAAATGTGAACAAAAAAAGATAGGAGAATAGAAGCTGAGACTGATACACAGTTTTACTGAAACATAGACCCATTCGGCCCCATCTAGTCGGCTCGTTTTTCCTGCTGTAAAGACTTTTGGTCAAACCCTTTGGTCTCGTCTTTGACTCATGGATGCTTAAAGTTGTCATGCATGTTGATTAAACATATTTTCATTCCTTTTACCTCTAATCATAGTCATGGTCAGAACGTCCTACATGGACTGCTGGTAGGATTCCATGGGGATGATGGGAAATGGCAGTGCCCAGTAAAACCAAAGTTCTTTCAACAAACGGATGTCTGGAGCCCAGCTTTTTCATGGATGGCTTGGGAGGCAAGAGGGTATTGTCTTAGGCAAGCATCTCGTCCATTTTTACCACATAATTGCCTACGTTCTCACCATTGCTCACCTGTGACTAGCTGAGAAACTGTATTTAAAAGTGAAATGTGAAACAAAAAAGATATTAAGTGGCTTCAGGTCAGAAGCCTGGGATGTTAAGCCTATGCCCATGGTCAGGAGGTGACCTGTAAGTATGGATGGTTTTTTTTTTCCAATGATCCATGGTTTGGTCAATTGTAGAATTGAACACAGACCAGGAAAGGGTGCAATGACAAAACAGTGCCCAGAAACTTTGTCTGTTTTGACTTATTTTAATATGAACCCTTTCTATGAGCAAATATCGAAGACAACTAAAGACAAATCAGCAGTTCCTTGGTGTGACAGAGCACCGTCCAGACAACCAGACCTTCGTAAAGTACCAGTGGAATCTCAACCACCGTTCCATTATCTCCATTCCATTATTCAATAGTACTGTATAAATGGAAGCAATTATTGGAACATAATCTTGAACTGTCCATGCAAGGCTTTGTGAAGATATTCCTCCTTCTTGGGCATGACATGGACATGTCCACCACAAAGCCTTAGTGGCTTAATATAATATTGTGAAAAATATGTGGATTATTATCTGAAAACATTAACTTTTGCTCTCCATAAAACTTCCCCTGAAGACTGAAGGGCACAGTGACATTAATGTCAGCTCGTAACATCAGAAATTGCTCAAGTTCGGATTAAATAAATTCAAGGTGCCTCTTCCAAAGAATAACATCATAGTTAAGTACGACTAATATGATATTGCAGCATCTCCAGGGGGTTCAGCTGTCTGCGCCTTAAATAAATATTAATCAGACTTTAATGTGAAGTTGGTTTATTTACGCGTCACATTGATGAATATCACGTAGATGTCCCAACATGTCATAAATGATTTCTCTTATGTATTCTAATGCTTTGTTCCTTTGGCAAATTTTAATCAAAAGGGACCAAGCAGATAATTCTTAAAGTAATTCACCATTTATAAACACTGGGCAAAAGGGGAGAAAATGAAAAAAAAACATTGTAACATGTTGAAGTATCGTCCTTTGTTAACAAAAGCATTAAAAGTCTTAAAATGCCTTAAAATACTGTGGGAAACGCCAGAATCCCTTCTTGGGTCTAAATGCACAATCCTGTCGGGTAATAAGATTCAGGAACAGTAATATTTCTGGGAAATGGTGATATAGATACCTTGAATGTTTCCGGCATCCAAATTGGATTGTTGAAGGGGTATGACCAGCCCCCCCCCCCCGTGAAGAAGGTAGTTTGGACTGGGCAACCATCCACCATAGTCGTGGAGCCACCAGGTGGTACTCAGCTGCCGGTAGACAAATGCAGCCACGTGGGAGCTATAATGGAGTTTCTTTACATATTATTAGGCGGATCAATAAAAGTCAAAAGGAAAAAACACAGTCAAGGTACAAAAAGGTATGGGAGACCTCCCAAGGTTCCTAAGGGGTCAGATACGTATAGGCAACAAAAATAGCATGCACACACATGATTAACTATAAAAAAAATCCAGTATTTATTTACTTTGCCAACGTTTCGGCCACACCGGGCCTTCATCAGGACAAAGACAAGAACATCAAGACCCTATAATGGAGATCTGTGCTGCAACAGAGGATGGTCCCAGCTACAAGGGACAACGGGACAGTCCCAGGAAAGTATCGATTTATTTCCAAGCCCCAACCCCCAAAAATAATCATACTAAAAGCCTAGCTTCCATCGGAGCCCTTCATGGCCTGTCCGTTGCTGGCCCAGACCGAGCAGTCTATATGAATTATACATTAAATTGTTGTAACATATGGTGTTGCGTTTGCACCGTTGCTTTTGAAGCACAAAGCTTTTGATAAATAACCGTTTTAGTATTTTAAGAGGCAGCAAAAAAAAAAAAAAAAAAGAACAACCGAGGGACGCCAAATAAAAAGATTTTGTAAATAAAAGAGCTTTTTAATCCCATGATCCCCCCTCCCCAAAAAAAAAAAAAAGAATATTTCGGATAAAAACAAGTTCAAAGTGATTTGCCTTTTTTGAATAAAAAAGTAGTAGAACTCCTTTGTCCTGTCTTGTGTATCAGCAGCACGTCAACCATCTCCCCATCGCTTTCCGACTCGTATCGGCTCCCTTTTCCAACATAAAGGAAGACACATCACAAGGACTCACACTGAGACCTCAGCAAGACTCCGTCAACAACAGCTGCTAATGGAGACGAATAATAGCCTCGTAATGGGCTTTGTAAAGATAATATTTAAAGTAGCTGCCTCTCTAAACTTCATAATCAGAGCCTCTTAAAAGGGACGGCACAGCAGACAGTGTCAGCTTCCACCGGTCGTTTGTGAAGCGCTGAATGAATAATCGACCGCCTTGAACCAAACGCTCGAACAGTCAAACGGATACCGTGCCACGGAGATAATGTCGCTTATTGTACCCTCCGCACAACTAAAACGGGAAACTCTTCCCAGAAATTCGAGCGACTTTGCAGGCCACGGCGCTGAGTTCAGCGAAACGTTCAATTCAATTCCTCCTAACTCCGTCTTGTGGGTGTCAACATGTATTTACTGCAATGGGCAACCTTGCTGAGTTGGTTTTATCTTGGATATGGAATAGCGATGGGCGCATTCATTGTTTTGCTGGAGTAGTCCGTATAAATTCCCTCTCATCACTCTTACCACAACTAATAGTATTGTGAATGAAGCTTATATTTATACACGCCTAATAAATTGTGAGCTCAAAAGAGCAGGGCCCTCTTTTCCATCTGGAGAGGGCTTTGTCAGCGGCCGTGCTCAGCATCATCAATGGTATTAAAAGGTAAAAAAAAATGGACGTGCATTTGGGCCAATTTTATTTAGTTCGCTTTTGGCCCATTTGTTTTGGGGTAATGAATATCGTTCCTTGTCCATTCGGTTCGGACAAAAATCCAGTTTTGAGGTAACATAATGCGGCAGGAACTTCCACCAAGATGGCGGCGCTTGTGAAATCCTCTAACCGATCCTTCGAGGAAGATCACATCACCGAAAGAGCGTGACAGAAAAAGTGAACGATAATGAAAGTGTTTTATGCGTTATTTTCGTCCGGCCTCATTTTCAGGGCTTTGTAGAAATCGCCGAATTTACCAAAATTCGGTACGTTTGCAATTTGTTCGAATCCAATTGCAGAATATGTATTTCTATATCTTTATCTATTATAAGATAAAAATTATACCATTGGTAATAAAATAATTACTTTTTTTTTTAAACAGCACACGCACGGGCGTAGGAACCGGGGGGGACGGGGGGGACGGATCCCCCCCAGGAAATCATGCGGGGGGGACCGATAATATAGAAATCCCCCCCAGGGTGAGCGCACTCGGGTGCAGCTGTGAGGGTGCTCACAGCTGCCCGATCGGCAGCTGCAGCCTGCAGGACTGGTTAGGGAAATCCGTGATCTCCCCAACCAGTCCTGCAGCTGCATTAAGGTCACACTCACCATCTGTCTGTAACTGAGCGCCGGGGCGACGGGATATGACGTTTATATCCAGCCCCGGCGCTCAGCAGAAACAGCTGTGCGCAGCCGCAGTGCACAGACTGCGAGCGGCAAACAGAAGGAAAGTTAGAACAGAAATCAGAAAGGAGGAAGCAGAAAGCAGGAAGCAGGAAGGAGGAAGAAGGAAGAGAAAGCAGAAAGGAGGAAGAAGGAAGAAAAGGTAAGATTTGTGGAGAACCAAGGTGGGTGGATGGTTGATTATTGGGGGGTCTGATGTGGAGAACAAAGGTTGTGGGGGGGGTCTGATGTAGAAAACGAAGGTTGTGGGGGGGTCTGATGTAGAAAACGAAGGTTGTGGGGGGTCTGATGTGGAAAACAAAGGTGGGTTAGGGGGGTCTGATGTGGAGAATGAAGGTGGGTGGGAGGGGGTCTGATGTGGAGAACAAAGGTTGTGGGGGGGTCTGATGTGGAGAACAAAGGTGGGTTGGGGGGTCTGATGTGGAGAATGAAGGTGGGAGGGGGTCTGATGTGGAGAACGAAGGTGGGGGGGTCTGATGGTAGATTTGTGTGTGTATATACATATGATAAGGCATGTGTATGGGCACTTGGGCAGGCATATGTGTATAGGGCAGCTGTGTATATGTGCGTGTATGTGCATACGTCTGTATGGGCAGTGTATATGTGTATGTCTGTATGGGCAGTGTATATGTGTGTATCTGTATGGGCAGTGTATATGTGTGTATCTGTATGGGCAGTGTATATGTGTGTGTATGGGCAGTGTATATGTGTACTTCTGTATGGGCAGTGTATATGTGTGTATCTGTATGGGCAGTGTATATGTGTACGTCTGTATAGGCAGTGTATATGTGTATGTCTGTATGGGCAGTGTATATGTGTATGTGTGTATGGGCAGTGTATATGTGTACGTCTGTATGGGCAGTGTATATGTGTACGTCTGTATGGGCAGTGTATATGTGTATGTCTGTATGGGCAGTGTATATGTGTATGTCTGTATAGACAGTGTATGTGTGTATGGGCAGTGTATATGTGTATGTCTGTATGGGCAGTGTATATGTGTGTGTATGGGCAGTGTATATGTATATGTATACGTGTGTATAGGCAGTGTATATGTGTATGTCTGTATGGGCAGTGTATATGTGTACGTCTGTATAGGCAGTGTATATGTGTATGTCTGTATGGGCAGTGTATATGTGTACGTCTGTATAGGCAGTGTATATGTGTATGTCTGTATGGGCAGTGTATATGTGTACGTCTGTATGGGCAGTGTATATGTGTATGTCTGTATGGGCAGTGTATATGTGTACGTCTGTATGGGCAGTGTATATGTGTACGTCTGTACAGGCAGTGTAAATGTGTATGTCTGTATGGGCAGTGTATATGTGTGTGTATGGGCAGTGTATATGTGTACGTGTGTATAGGCAGTGTATATGTGTATGTCTGCATAGGCAGTGTATATGTGTACGTCTGTATGGGCAGTGTATATGTGTACGTGTGTATAGGCAGTGTATATGTGTATATGTGTATAGGCAGTGTATATGTGTATGTCTGCATAGGCAGTGTATATGTGTATGTCTGTATGGGCAGTGTATATGTGTACGTGTGTATAGGCAGTGTATATGTGTATATGTGTATAGGCAGTGTATATGTGTATGTATGGGCAGTGTATATGTGTACGTGTGTATAGGCAGTGTATATGTGTATGTCTGCATAGGCAGTGTATATGTGTACGTCTGTATGGGCAGTGTATATGTGTATGTGTGTATGGGCAGTGTATATGTGTACGTCTGTATGGGCAGTGTATATGTGTACGTCTGTATGGGCAGTGTATATGTGTACGTCTGTATGGGCAGTGTATATGTGTATGTGTGTATGGGCAGTGTATATGTGTGTATCTGTATGGGCAGTGTATATGTGTATGTGTGTATGGGCAGTGTATATGTGTATGTGTGTATGGGCAGTGTATATGTGTACGTGTGTATGGGCATTGTATACGTGTACATCTGTATGGGCAGTGTATATGTGTGTATATAAGGAGTGTATTTGTCTTATAGTGTATATGTCTGTGTAAGTATGTGCAAGGGCAGTGTATATTTATGGGGAGGCATGTGTGTGTGAGCAGATTATGTATGTTTGGGCAGGCGTGTATAAGGGTAGTGCATAAGTGTGAGTACTGGCAAGTGTGTATGTGCAGGCAATTGCAGCGTATATGTGTGTTTTTGTGGGCAGGCATGCGTAAGAGCAGTACATATGTGGGTATGAGCAGGCATGTCGTACTTAAAGGGAAGATTATGATTCCCTGTAACACATGTTTAACCCATTGTGTGTGTGTACGTAAGTGTGTGCATGCGTGTGTATGTTATTCAAGTGTTTAAGTGTGTGGATATGTTCTTGTGTGTATGACGTGTTAGGAGTCTTAGATGGTTCCTTCAATACATCATAGTAGTCTCTGTGGCCGTGTCCAGTGGGGTCCATCTGTGGTTGTAAGATTTGTCTTTTTTTGTGAGTTTCTGTGGGAATTTTCTCCCATTCATCCAGTAGAACGTTTTATGAGCTGAAGGCGATAAACCAAGACATTTTGGACAACACTATGCTTCTAACTTTGTGGGAACAGTTTTGGGGATCATGACTGTGCCCCAGTGTGCAAAACAGCTACTTTGCACCATAACCACTACAGTGCGTTGGTTGTAGGGTCTTACTCTGCCTGCAGTTAATAAAATATTTCTATAAGAGTATTTAAGTGTTGTCTGCTCCCAGACCACAAATGCGGAAAGGGTTAATTGCATCATTGCATTTCTGTAGGATCTTTTGTTAAAATTTTGGCAATTGTGCATTACTTAAAGTATTATTACCAGTTGTTCTAAGTGAAATAACTGAAATATAGGCCAAACTTTTGGTTAATTTTCTTTGACCTGTTTGTTTAATAAAGAGCTTCTCTGTGAAAACTGAACATGATACTTTTTTTGTGCGGAAATTGTACATACACACACACATACATTTATATAAAATTTGCCATGAACAATTCCCAGTTTACTGAACAAGAATATACCCTACCAGTAAAAATGCTATCCCCCCCAGATTTTTAGGGGTTCCTACGCCCATGAGCACACGGAACATGAATGACTCTTTAAAAACACACCAAGTCAGCCCCTCAGTGGTTGGTTATATCAGCGCCCCAGTGGTAGTGCCTAGTTGCCCACTGTTCCATTTTGCCCTTGTTTGGGACCGCCTGCGTTTTTGGGCCATCAGACTGTTTCCTGACCACTAATCTTGCCACCAGCCTTGACCTATGTCTGTTTAATGTTATCGAACCTGTAGCCGCATGCCCCTGACCTTTGGCCATTCTTTGCTTATCGCCCCAGTTTCTACCCTTCTTGCTTCTGCTTCGGCGATCTTGCCCTCCTTAACCCCTTAATGACAAAGCCCTTACATATACGGGCTCAAAATGCATTGTTTTCAATGGGTTTAGGGACCGCCCATTGTCCTTAAGGGGTTAAAACTAGCGGTATTTGCAAGGAGAGCCTGTTCCTGCTCCGGTGAACCACTACGTTTATTGATTAAGCTGACAACATCCGTTAAATCTTAATAAATAAAAATACTTAACAAATAAAACATACACCTACATTGGGGAAAAAAAATATTATTTGGGAAAAAAAATATTATTGGAGTATGTTTTTTGTTTTGTGTTTTAAATATAAATTTTACAAAAAAAAAAAATGCCGCAACTCCACGAAATCAACCCTTTACAAAAATGGTATTTATTTGTTGATTCCGACGAAAGAAAAAAAACTAAACGAAAACATAAAAATGTTACATTTTTTTCCTCAAGAGATAAAAATTATTTTTCAGCACCAAAGGTAATTGGATTTTTCCCTTTTCTTGGGCTAAATGCAATTGTTATAACCTTGTACGTCCACTTTGCTAGAAGAGGTCAACTTATATTAGGGCCCTGTTCATATTTTTTTTTTCCTTCACTTTTTTCCTTTCCTTTTTAGATAACCCGGCCAAGGAGGTTCTGCAGGAAGGGCACATATACCAAATGAGGCTCTTGGGTCATTAACAACGGAATAGAATATTAGATTCGAATACTAGAATAGAACGCATTTTGCAAATTTACGGTATTACATCTTCCCAGATAAAATATTGCATCTTTTGAATATCCTGAAGGAAAAAAGTGTAATCCTAAGGTTACGAAGAAATAATATTTGCAAATGATTATGTGAGAGTTAAGTGAAGACATGACTGGCGTGTGGCATTCTTTAATATGACCACGGAGTTTATTAACAAATAAAACGGGTAAACATCAAGAAATTTATATTGTACAACTCTTGCACCGGGGTTCCAAGTAAAGTCTGCCATAAAACCTAGGGCCAAGTACTCCACCATAACCAGAAATACTCCAACAAGTACCCAGCGGCCGCCAGCCGCAACCATACCAGCTCAATGGTCACACCGATAACCATATCCAAGCCAAGTCTCAAACTCTGGAGCGTCCCCACCTTTTCCAAAGAAAGATGAACCTAAAAATATGAGCTGTACCCCATAATGAACCCGTCAACCTGCACGCTGTACCTAGAACCCGGAACCTTGTGACGAAGCTCGCCTAGCAACGGGAACAGGAAGTGGGTGACAGGAAATGATCTCCAGCTCTAGAACAAAAAAGAGGCCCGTTGCACCAAAGTAAATTTTTAATAGTAATAATAATAATAATAATAATAATAATAATATTTTTTTTATTATTTTATATCTGATTGTAAGGCAATGCACAATTTAAATCAATAAATAACAACGATAATATGTAATGATGGGTGGTAATAATACTAATCCGCTTATCAGCGACCTGTTAGCGGGCAGAGTTATCGTCTCGGCTGTTATTGTCTAACAAGAAATGAATTTAGGACGATGAGTTATGTCATGCATACAATTCCTTGCCAGGAGGAGGACAGTTTTAGTGCCGTACAAGGTTTAGCTGTGTTTGTGGGTCCTGATAAAGTGAGGGAGGAAATACTGAAAATAAAGAGGACAATAAAATGGTAATCTGGATATCTAATAAACAAGACAAAGAACATCAGTGCTTTCAGTTAAATTTAAATATGATTATATGCGTTAAAGGAGCAATTGTATCATTTTAGTATGAATTAACGATCTACAATATATTAGATTTTTTCCTTAAAAGTTTTTTTTTAGGTTCAGTTAGACAAAAAGGCCAGAAATATCCATACATGTATACAATGTATCTGCACAAGCCCATAGGCTTTCATATAGACTGAGTCCTACAGCATACCTCCCAACCCTCCCGTGTTTTCGGGACAGCCCCAATCTTCGCTTTTGCAGGCAGTAGGGATCATGTGCCGATTGGGGAGATGTTTTGATTGTCCGTAACCTCCCTACTCAGCTGCGAAATAGATCACAGACCTCTATCGAAGGTCCCACATTGAATAGGAGCACTGCGAGGTGGCTGACAAGTTGGCCACGCGAATGGTCCTTGCCTCCATCCACACTTCCATCCCTATCCATGCCCCCGCAAATAGAGGGGGTCCTAATTTGGGTACCTAAAATATTTTACAGCATCCCATGCACTATGGGATGCTGTAAAATATTTTAGGTACCCAAATTAGGAACGCTGTCCTGGACAGACTTGCAAAGCCTGTATAATAATGTTACTGCCATTAAAGTCAAAAGGAACATAGGTTCATAGGTTCATACAAGCAGCCATTTTAGAATTAACTGCCATTGGGTAAGGACTTCTGGCCTGGCCCATTTTTTTGGACTGAAATTGAGCACCGAGGGCTTCAATGATCATTGTTGGGTGAATTAAAGAATACCTTGGCTCTTTTTGATACATTGACTTAAACAAATAAACATTCCCCTTGCTCTTAACCCCTTCAGGACCGGCGTCCTCGTGCTGTGTCTTCTCTTGAAGGCCGCAGTTTTATTTAAATATTTTCATTCCGTGCTCGTGATTCGCTTCAAAGCAGTCATGTGCACGGAATTGAGGAGGAGTGGCTGCTACGGATGGCTGGGGTCACCCAGCGGTCAGTAGCAGCCGCCCCTCGCGATCCCAGCGTCCATAGCGACGCTGGATCGCGCATCATCGATGACGTACCTGGTGCGTCCCGGTCTGTGGGTGACACCCGACCAGGAAGTACCAGGTACGCCATCGGTACTGAAGGGGTTAAAGGAAGCTTATAGGAATCAAAGTTGGGGATCGCTCTTATTTATTTTCATTTTTTAGCTCCCTTAACCATTTCTATCCAACGACACAAGCCTCATCCCATATTGCATTACCCTTACATCATGCTGGGTCCTATAGTATAGATGGACTCTCCATCCTCCAGGGTTATTATTTTATTTCTGCCTACCCAAATGCGCACAGGGTATGGAAAAGTCATCAGAGCCACCTTTATAACTAATGGGACTTAGAGCAAGCTTACCACCAACTCTCCACCTGAACGTACCACCAACTCTCCACCTGAACGTACCACCAACTCTCCACCTGAACGTACCACCAACTCTCCAACTGAACGTACCACCAACTCTCCACCTGAACGTACCACCAACTCTCCACCTGAACGTACCACCAACTCTCCACCTGAACGTACCACCAACTCTCCACCTGAATGTACCACCAACTCTCCGCTTGAATGTACTTAACATGAGGGAGAAGCCCCTTCAGTAGCGTGTCTTCTTCCATGTCTACGTGCCCCCGCTGAGCCATTAAATGACATCATATAGCAGAGTTCCGCAAAAGCAATTAATGCCCCGACCACACAAAAGCGGTAAAGTAGAGGTCTATGCCGGTGGTTGCACACTGGACTCAGGGCAGTTGACCTCTTTGGCTTGTGTTGAAGGCAACCCTAAGTGTCACATAAGATTTCCGAACCTTCGTAATTTATAAACATGCGCATGAAGATATCTGGCAATATCTCTACAAAATGAATTAAGCCAATATGCACTTGTTTACAGCATGTTCTGCCTTAAAAGAAAACACATATATAATTAATGGAAAAAAATGCCTTTTTGGGTTATCCTATGCTTTTTATACTTGAGCTCATAATAATTATATTCAAGAAAAGGTCTTTCTTACTACTTCTTGAGTTCTCGAATACATGATGAGTGGGGGGAGCTGAAATATACCATTTTCCTTTAATCAAAGATCTCACAAGAAAATATATTCATTTGATTTTCAACTTTTACGAGAAAAAAAGGCTTTTGGTTTCTTTCATACATGTCAAAAAGTTGCAAATATCTACGAGGCAGCGACGGCAGAAATGAAAACCTTTCTAAATGCAATTACACCCAATTTATTATACAGATACATTTTTTTCCTTTAAGCGGTATAATAAACAGAATGGGTCGGAGAAATATTAGCTGTGCTATGATGAAATACCTTTTAATATTATTTTAATTTCCAGGATTTCTTTCTTTTTTCTGTAACGCATTGCTGAAGGATTACCGGCTATTACTTATTATTTATAGGAACGTAAAAAAGGTTTGAGATGTTCACTATAAAAAAATAAAAAGCTATATTTGAATAGTTTCTTCGGACAGCTGTTATGTATCGCAGGTTAAACTGCTAGAATTGTAGGATTAATCAATGAGCAGGTAGTAGAAGAAAAGAGATCATTAAGAGGAGATGTATATCATGGGATTTAAATTCAAATAAGACTGGAACTGTTATTCTGTGTGTATTTGTATGCTTAAATAAAAAAAAGAAAAAGCGTGGGGGGAGGAATGGGGAGAATTTTTATTATAAACTGTACAGATTCTGAGAAAAAGGTAATAATTTGCGGAATCATGCCAAGGGAAGGTTTTTAAAGGTATATGTACGGTAGCCTTTCTAAAATAAATTTTAGGGTTTTTTTTCACCATATCACCATGTAAACCAAGCACTACGAGGGCACGTAGGAGATATATATATACACGTGTGTCCAAAAGTTTGGCGTCACTTAGAAATGTCCTTTGGTAAAGAAAAGCACATTTTGTCCATTAAAATAACATAAAAAGGATCAGAAATCCAGTGCAGACGGGGTTAATGTAATAAATGACTATTGTAGCTGGAAATGGCTAACTTTTAATGGAAAACAGAGGCCCTTTATCACTCCCATCACTCCTGTGTTCCAATGACCCTTTATCACTCCCATCACTCCTGTGTTCCAATGGACCTTTATCACTCCCATCACTCCTGTGTTCCAATGGTCCTTTATCACTCCCATCACTTCTGTGTTCCAATGGCCCTTTATCACTCCCATCACTCCTGTGTTCCAATGGCCCTTTATCACTCCCATCACTCCTGTGTTCCAATGGCCCTTTATCACTCCCATCACTCCTGTGTTCCTTTACCACTCCCATCACTCCTGTGTTCCAATGACCCTTTGTCACTCCCATCACTCCTGTGTTCCAATGGTCCTTTATCACTCCCATCACTCCTGTGCTCCAATGACCCTTTATCACTCCCATCACTCCTGTGTTCCAAGGGCCCTTTATCACTCCCATCACTCCTGTGTTCCAATGGCCCTTTATCAATCCCATTACTTCTGTGGTCCAATGGCCCTTTATCACTCCCATCACTCCTGTGTTCCAATGGCCCTTTATCACTCCCATCACCCTGTGTTCCAATGGCCCTTTTTCACTCCCATCACTCCTATGTTCCTTTATCACTCCCATCACTCCTGGGTTCCAATGACCCTTTATCACTCCCATCACTCCTGTGTTCCAATGGCCCTTTAACACTCCCATCACTCCTGTGTTCCAATGGCCCTTTATCACTCCCATCACTCCTGTGTTCCAATGGCCCTTTATCACTCCCATCACTCCTGTGTTCCAATGGCACGTCGTGTTCGCTGATCCAAGTTTAAGTTTAAAAGGCTAATTGATGGTTAGAAAGCCTTTTGCAATTATGTTACAGCCAGAAATTTCCTTGTTTTCCATGAAAACAGCTAAGTGACCCCAAACTTTTGATTTGAACAGTAGTGTGTGTGTGTGTGTGTGTGTGTGTGTATATACATATATATATATATATATATATATATACACGAGTATTTAAATATATAATGTAGTCAGTTTGGACATTTATCCTAAAGGTGTTTTATTTACATTTATCTTAAAGTCCTCCAATCGAAGAAGAGGATTTACCCAGAAGCTCCACCATTTTGCGGAAGTTTACCGGAGGTCATGTGGTGTTATCCACTGAGAAGCAGACGAAGAACGAAGGCTTTTTTTGAAGCAGCGGACAAAGAGAAAAGATAGAAGACAGATTAAAAAGAACAAGAAGATGCAACATAAGAAGCAGAGCTGCGTGGCAAGGAGACAGGGACATGGAAGCAGCGGTCAGAGAAGGTAGAGAGACGTTCAGAGAGAGTGTATGAAAGAGAGTAAATGAGAGTGTGAAAGAACGTGAGAGTGTGAAAGAACCTGAGAGTGTGAGACAGAGTGAAAGAACCAATGAAATTCATGAAAATTCCGAGCTCTTTTCTTTATTTTAGTTTGTTTCGTGGGGGGTCCCTCAGCGTTTTTGGGATTCCAAATGTCTATTGTCTATCATGAAGTATCAGACACACACTAAGACATAGTGTAATAGACATACACTGTAACACCATAAGCTAACATACACTCATGCTAACACCACAGCGCTCTATTACATGACCCTGCTGGGAGCCTTGGTTACCAGGTGCCCAAGTGCTGAGTACCTGCCTTAACGCACCCTTGGCTATTCTAGCAAACTGTATATGCATTATACTGTGGTGATGTACTGATCAAAGTCATCCACCGAAATAAAGAATAAAACAAAACAAAATCCTTTTTGCCCTTGTTTCTCAGGGTTTTACCCTAATGTCAAACAGTCTGGAACTGACTCCTTCATGTTAATCATAAGCAGTAATTGGTGTTTTTCTCTCCAGAATATCACAGCTGGGATCTCTGCTTGAATACAGGTGACTTTTTTTCATCAGGACCATTATTAGAACCATTTGATACAGAAAATATTTGAAATTGGAGTTTTTTATAGGACCAAAGTCAGGATATTGATGCATTTCTGCTTTAAGTTCTAATTTCCAATCGAGTGTTTGAGTTTAAAAGCGTAGATGAGATGTTGACTGTTATAACCGAACGATTCACACAGCAGGCATCTCCAAAGAGTCTCGCGCAAATGTTACTTCCCACAAAGCCCATTAACTGTACCATTAATGATGTTCCTAACTCATTATCGATAAGCAGCATAGTAGACATGATGGGAGCTACTTTGCCTTATTATATCAGCTACATATAATAACCTGAGATAAATGTATCAAGAGTTGTCGTTGACTACCAATTCAGACTGCGAGCCTTTGAGACTAGAGGTGGGCAAATTTTTTTACAAATATTCTCAAAATGGCAGAAAATGCCACTTTCCATAAACTTTTAGGGGAAAAAAAGTGTGAGCCGGAGTTTGTTATGTGGCATGTGACGTCTCTTGTCCACATATGTGTCTTCACATCACTGATTAGATATTCAAGTTCAGCGCTCTACTTTCCCAGATGTAACAGCCCTGGAAACTCAGTAGCAGAAGCATATGGTTTTTTTTCTCTGGATATTTTACGGGGAGGAAAGTGCTACTTTTCACATTTTTTTTCCTTATACGGGCAAAATAATCTAGTATCTCCCATCAGGTACCTGACCTCCTGTTGCTAATTGGTCACTAATTTTGTATATCTTTAAATACAAAAACAAGATGGCGAACGAAGGATCAAGGTAGGATAAAAGGTGCTTCCATTTTAAGTCTTCAGTGCCAACCACATATATGATATGTGGTTCGCAAAATGGCTGTGTTGTAGCATCTTCTCTCCACAAAAGGTTAATGTCAAGAAAAACACTTTCTTTAGTGTAGACCGGCTGCGGACTGTCTTGTGAGCCCCAGATCAGCAGCCAATGCCGTGGAAGTTGTGGCGAGAAGAGAGCTTTGTAAGTCGGCAACAAGCTGATTGGTTGCTTCTCTTACAATAAAAAAAGTAACATCCAATTGCAGCGATTGATGCATGGAGCAGGCTGTCAAATATGGCTGTGGAACCCCCTCTGGGGATCATAGCGATTGTTGCCGTGTGACCGACTCACCTGCAGTTCCTGTGGAGTGACCAGCAGATGGCGAGCTGCAAAGCCCGTGGCTGAGGTTATAAAAGGGTCATTGGGAGTTTTCGGGGAGTTCAGTGCTGGATGTGGAAGGTGAAGGACCCTTCTGCCACAGTGGTTGAGGCCTGGGGTTGAGGGCTGGGGTTGAGGCCTGGGGTTGAGGGCTGGGGTTGAGGGCTGGGGTTGAGGGCTGGGGTTGAGGCCTGGGGTTGAGGCCTGGGGTTGAGGGCTGGGGTTGAGGCCTGGGGTTGAGGGCTGGGGTTGAGGCCTGGGGTTGAGGCCTGGGGTTGAGGCCTGGGGTTGAGGCCTGTTCATCAAAGTGTGCAGAGGAGCAGCAGACTGGTGGAGCGGCAAGCCTGACATCACAGAACAGGGTGCCTTGAACGATCTCAGCTGATCTCAGTTTAAGTCTTTTCGCTGTATTTGCTCGATTATAAGACGCACCCTCAAAATTTGAATATTAATTTTGGAAAAAAAGAAAAAGCTTGAATATAAGACTACCCTTTACGAAAAAAAGAGGCCTCTTGCCCCACATATTTAAGACTTACCTTTTAAAACCGTAACATTTTATTACAATCACTCTCTCCTCTTCTCCCCTTAGCTATGATCTGATCAAAAAAAATGCATTTTTATACCCTTATAGCACGCCACTTACACCTTTGAGACTACTTTAGAAAAGTAAATCTTATACATGCAAATTTTGTAAATTATATCAATTTTTCCCCCAAATAACTCATTTTTGATGGAGGGTTGTATTTCTTGGTTATTATTGTTATTACTTTTGTAAAATTGACACTCGAGGGTCTATAAAAAAAATACCGATTCAGCATATTTTTAGATGCAGGCAGCAAGGACAAAATAGATATATTTTTTAAAGGTTTATAAGAATGCTATTGATTTTATTGTGACTTATTCATATGCTGATTTCGCCGTGATGACAGGTACAGGGCATATTATTCAACAACCATGTATTTTTAGCGCATATAAACATCAAAATATTTCTGGACATTTTTGACAGTACAAGCCCGTAAGATAATATCAGAGATCGCACTTGATACAGAAGAAACAAGTGTTGAAAGGAATCCTTGTTCTCTCGTTGACAGCCGGACCGCTAACAATAATTTTTAGAAGTGAACTTGTCTGCTTACGGTAACGTGAGTTCATCAAGCGGTCGGGAAACGGCAGCTTTTAAAATGCCGCGATTTTGCTGCATTTAAATAATGTTTTTAGTAATATCCATTGAATTTTGTGCTGTCTTTCTTTATGTCAATTTGCCAATAAAAAATAATGTAAGCGTATAAATATAGAGTATGCGTATATACACAAATAGGGATATATAGGTTTAATAAAGATTTGTAAATTTGTATTTGTATGAATTTAAATGAAATTTGCCAATTTTGTTAATTCGTAACAAATCTCCAAAAACGAATAGGAACCCGCAAACAAAACAAATGAATGCAAAGGAGAGAGCTCCGAATTTTCATTTCTCTCTCACACTCTCTAACGCTCTCTCATTGTCTCCCTACCTTCTCCTCCGAGCGTCTGTCTCCTTTACCTCAGCTCCGCTTCTTCTCTTACCTCCTTTTTTTCTTCGGTCTCCTTTCTTTGTCTGCTTCTCCCCAGTATCAGCTCCTTTATCCAGGTACTTCTTTGAAAGGGGCGGAGCCTCTGTGCATACGCTCTTCCCGGATTGGAGGAAGCGGAGAGGCTGTCCCCGTTGTGCGTGTGGTGCAGATGGATTCGAGGATCTAGAGAAGGATTTGAGGTTCTTTTGAGGAAGTGCTCCAGGAGGCCTGGTTATCTGAGCTGATACAGGGGGGTAACGGCACGAAGAAAGAAGAAGAAGAAAAAGCAAGACGCAAGAAAAAAGCAGAGCTGCGGAAAAGACGTCAGGGACTCGGAAGAGGTTCGCGGAGAAGGTAGGGAGACATTGAGGGATGGTTGATGTCTCCCCTACTTCTCCGGCTCTGCCTCTGCATCTTCCACCATTATCGAACAGAAGCTTGCAAGAGCAGGGCCCTCTTCTCCTTTTGTACCAGTTTGTTATTGTGTGTGCTTTTAAATGTATTTTACTGTTGTAACAGCGCTACGGAATCTGTTGGCGCTATAAAGAAAAATGTATTCATGCATGCTTTTTTGCCTTGACGGTGTCTAGTTTTGCAAACGAACACAATACACTTTAGCATGTGGGATATCTGTATTTTTTTTATATAAACCCAGCCTTAAAATTTTCTGCGGCTACTTTCAACGATGCATGGCATGGCCAGGGAAATAAAATTTCACCTTTGGGGAGGGTGAAGCGTTGCTTTCTCACCGAAACATATTGAGGTTCTAAAAAAAAAAAATAGCGTTCGTATTTATGAAACTTTCATATCGCGAAGACAACAAGTAAATTGGGTCTTCTTGCTGCGGGGATTCCCAGCCCTGATTGGCATCGGAAGCGATCCGTTCTAAAATAGAATTGCTATTCTTGTAATTCTGCTTACTTTCACATCTTTTGTTGAGAAGGCGCTTTCTGCACAAAGGGTTAAAATGGAGAATCAGATAACAATTAGCGGATATGAACGCGGCGGCCACTGTGAAAAGGCCTTAGAAAGATCTCATTGCAAGTAATTCTCTCCCCTCCCCCCTCCGGATCCCACCACTTGCTGCTATTTTAATGGCATTTATTGTTTCCATCCACCTACACACCTCTTTTCTTCCTCTAGATTAATTAACGTGTTACAAAAGAGGCAGAACCCAAATGCAGAATGTGAATTGTACTTTAGTTTTCCACAGGCCAGGATTATGGGACAGATTCTAAATTCTAATTATTTTGTCTAAGGTATCAATTTTATTTAGTCTTTTTTTTTTCTTTACTGGCCTCTCTAAACGTTAGACCAAGGAGATTTCAAAAGAACCATTTCTTTTATATAAGCATTTTAAGTATTTTAGGTGGAATACTAAAGATGTGGAAGCCACCCATGGCCAAGCCAAGGCTGAATCACACCTCTGCACTGACGCACCAAAGCATGAACCTGCCGGGAGCCATCAGCTTCAAAGCGGCAACCCTCAGCATGGTTGATTGTTGACCTGCCATGTCACCACAGGAGATTCGGTGTTTGCTGAGGTTCCTGTCTCCCCCATGTTCTCTGTCATGCTTATATCGGTGTTCTGGCATAGCTGCTTGTTCCTCTAATCAACCGTTGTCCTCAGCTACCCTTGCTGGACCATTATTCCCTGGTCATGCGTTGTTGTGGAGCTAATGTTTGTTGGCGCTGTATTATTCTCCAGTTTTGACCCCTCGGTTTCCTAGGTGGACTTAGATTTTTTTTTTGATTATTCTTCTCTACTCCTTTTCCCTCCGTTTTATGACCTATTTGCCGCCTGACAATTTTCCAATCTTTTCTGTGCCTGAAGATGGCGCCTAAAAAGAAGTCTAAGGATCCAGTAGACAGTCATCGTCAACCAGGCATGCCTGAACCTGCCTGTCCCACGAGGGATCCTCAACAGAGACTCACGTCTAACCCAGTACCCACAGTACACAACTAGGCTCTCGTTGGTGCTCCTGCCCCCCCCCCCGAAGACCTAACTGGGTTAGTTAGTTGCGTTTCAAGGTTCTTGGGGTGAATGGCAGCTTTTCAGTGCAAATAGAGAGACGGCGTCTTGGGTTTATTTGGCTGGTTCCCAGGTCACATTGACTGGGGATATCAGCTTTGTATTATAGGTGATTTACTGATATCTCAGCACCCCAAATTGCGTGTCATAACTAAAACATTGCCTTGGAAACACATTAACCAGGTGAACAGCAAGTTACGCCCCGACCAATCACAATTTCCTTAAAAAAATAAAAAAAAAATCAGCTGGAGTCTCGCCAACCAGCTCAGGTAGGTGAAGATCCTCTGTACCTTAAGGTATAAATTGAGATGTTTCATCTACATATTGGAATAAGAAGAAGAAGAGGCAAGAGAAGAAGTGGAGCTGCGGAAAAAAGAGACGGGGACACGGAAGCGGTTGGCCGAGAAGGTAAGGAAAGAGTGTGAGAAGGAGTGAATGAGAGTGTGAGATAGCATAAGAGAGTGTTGGAGACAATGAGTGAGAGTGCGAGTGCAACAAAAACAATGAAACGCAAAGGAAAATTTGGAACTCTCTGCTTCATTTGTTTTGTTGTGTGTCCCTCATCATTTTCAGACATTTGTATGAAGTAACGAAATTGACAAATTCGTACGAATTAGAATGCTCAAAACTAGTGATTGCGGTAAAAAAAAAATCAATCACATGATCACATGCAATTGTTGAGTGGCAACAACAGTTGTTTGTTGGGTTTTTTTCCAACATGGTTGTCTTATATTTTTAGTTTTGGGGGTCGTCTTCTAATCAATCAAATTCGGTATGTGCTGCCACTTCACGTATGACCTTTCATAGGCTTGTTAGCTCTTCTTTCATTTGTTAGATCCCGAATGCTGTTTCACATGTAAATATGTTACTCACATCGTAACACCAATAAAGGCTGCAAAAGGTTAGCTGAAACATTGATCACATATATATATATATATATATATATATATATAATTAGCATTGCATTCATCTTGAATATGCATTAATATTGACTCACTTCATCTCATACAAATACTGTCCCTTTAAATAAAATCATTGTATGGATTTTACATGAAGCCATGATGCACTTCCCAGAAGACGCCCGCAGTGCGTAGGATTTATAGGTGTCCGGTTTTTCACGGCTAATCTGGCAATTCCCCTATTGATGAATGTAAAGTTTTTTTCTGGGTGACAGGCCCATTTCCATAGGTAATTGCTGACTGTTTTGTAGAGCCTCGATCTCCAATCAGAATTTCCACAAGTGGCGCATTACTAACAGACTGGAAATGGAGCGAGGCCATTACAGGCAGAGCAGAGTGACTACATTCAAATAAAAACGGATTATTTACTAACCTAACGATTTCCTGACATTCATTCGCATTCGCTTTAGAAAAAAAGATTGCTGTTGGCGTCTTTAAATAACAGAATATTGATAAAGCGCTAAAAGTACACTTCCGCTTTCAGGATGGCTGCTTTTCCAAGCGGGTAAAGCCTCCTGAAGGAGAGGGTGGTAGATAAGTGGAACAGCCTCCCAGCAGAAGTGGTAGAGGGTAATACAGTGAGGTAATTTAAACATGCATGGGATGGGCATACGGCTTCTGAATCTAAGACGAGACCAACGACTGATTAAGGTTTGAGTCTTTATAGCAGGAAAAATGACAAATTCTATGTTCGCATCTTGAATTTCCAATTAGAAAAATCTATTTAAATATAAATGAATGTCTTGTGCAATAAAAGAAAAGACAAATAAAAAAGTAACAGCAGGGGAACCTTAAATCATTATCAGATAATGTGTATTTCATTCATTACCAGATAATGTGTAAATAGGACGTTCTAAAAAAGATACCCCCCACCTGTGTTTCTATTTATTATAAAGGAAAATATTTTTGATATGTCCCATTATCATTTAAAGAAATATTTTAATTGTCTTATCTTATAATGTTTATATTTTCAATAGAATTTTTATAATTCTTCAACTCCATCATTAAAAGATGATCTGTTACATTTCCAAAATGATTGTTTTACTAACATCCCACGTAATGATGTTTATACCATTAAAAATAAACAATATCCGCTATGTGGACAAAAGTATTGGGACACCTGGCCATTACACCAACATGGACTTTGATGAGATCACATTAATATATAGACATTAATATGAAGTTGGTCCCCCTTTGCAGCTATAACGGCTCCGACTCTTCTGGGAAGGTTTTGCACAAGATTTGGGGAGTTTCTGTGGGATTTTTTGCCCGGTCATCCAGTAGAGCGTCTGTGAGGTCAGGCGCTGATGTTGGACGAGACGCCCGGCTCGCAATCTCCGTTCCAGTTCATCCCAAAGGTGTTCGATGGGGTTGAGGTCGGGGCTCTGTGCGGCCGGTCAAGTTCTTCCACCCCAAACTCATCCAACCATGTCTTTATAGAGCTTACTAAATAGATCGGACTACTTCCAGCTCTAGGTATATTTTCTCATGGGGCAAAACATGTGGAATTAAAAAGCAACCTTGAAGTGTTTAGCTAAAGGGACCAAATATATTCTATATTCAATATCATAATGTTTTGGTTTTTTTAATCTCTTTGAGCGATTTGACTCAAGAGTGAGTTACTACTCCATCTACCTGAGAACTCCCTGGGTTTGGCTCAGAGTCTTTGGGTAAAGTGCTGCTATCTCGAGTCTCTGAGTAACTTTCTTCTTTTCCTGGGTAGGGGATTGGTGTTTTGGGACTCTCCCCCCTCTACTCTGGGGCTAGCCGGACGATATATTCAATATATATGAATTACATAATTACATCATTACAAAAGCCCAGCAGTCCATAGAGTGTGTATGTGTATAATGTATAGGTTTGTGTGTTCTAACTCTCTTATGAGCAGGCTAGAATTGTGTTTAATACACTGCGTTTGAGCCGGGTCCTCCTAAGTGTTATCTTGACGGAGACGGATAAAACACTTTATAAATCTCAGCTCCGGCTTTTGCCCTCCTGACAATCCAGGAGCTTAAGCCTTCATGCATCTCAACCAAAACCTTCTGACTGTTGTAGCTTCGATCTTCCGGGCTAGGCTTACTCCCCCCTTAAAAACCCCAATAATGACACCACACCATAGAATATGGATAAGAAAAGGCCACAGCCAATTTTATTTATTAGAGTCATTGTCACGCCAAAACCTGAAACAAAACATCGGTGCGTTAACAAGGACAATGACTCAAACACCAACATGTAAATATTTACAATAAACACTCAAGCTTGCCAAGTAATCCAGGTAGCATAACCCAATACCACTTAAGGAAGGGACATACCGAGATGCCCCCACCCTGACCTGAGGTTCCCAGCACTGACAGCCAAGAACCTACCACCAGATGTTACCAACCATTCACTTACCACCACATTAACCCCCTGGATACCTGGCAAGCTGCCGCCCCACAGGCTGTGACAAACGACACCAACCCACAAACAAAAGAAAAAAGGGGAGGGAGGGTGGGACACGCAACCAGGTACGCTAACCACAAAAATGGTTCCTGAGCCCGGGAAAGCAGGCACTTATATAATCTACCCCTAACTCCACCCCCGAAATTCCCGCCAAAAAAGCCTACCCCTCCTCCGCACAACAGTCAAGGCCCACTATAGCCCATGCTGGCCCCCCCGTGGGCATCATTATTACAGACATTCAGGGTGCTCGTGAGGAACAAACATGTTCACATTTTTATATATTGTAAACGTTCAATAGAATGGCCGACAGCTTTCACAGTGTCGTAATATTATAAAAAAAAAACACTTTCAGCTTCGGCTCCATCCTTCATAATTCCTTTAAGAAAACTAGACCGTACACGACTTTAAAACACCACGCAACGGGCCGGCTAAAACTAATTATTTCTCCCGGTATCAAAGGGTTCATGAACACAACCAATTCATTTGCTCGGTATTGATCGCTCGGGCGCTCGGTCAACACACTCGAGAGGCGCGGTAAAGGTCGTAGATTTGGTGCCTACTGATTCGATTAGCTGCTTCGCTCCGTCACCTTTATATAGCATTTCTTCTCACATAATAACAGAGGTAATGTCTGCTCTCCCATTCCGCGGAACGTATGCCCTCTAACACCTATGAAGATTTAAGCCTTCTGTTTAAGTTCTTTCTTTCATCGTTCAACATCGATGCAGCTGAACAATTAAAGTTGACCCGTCATCTACAAAAAGGATTTTTTTTTTAATGGGTTGAATTATAATAAAAGTTCAGGAATGAGTTAGAAATTTGTAACAATGAGATCGTCATGTCTGTGTCTTCACGATAAGTCACAACGTTCACACGGCTGGAACTCTCTGGACGGCTGCTTATCCCTGCCTTTCATATGTATGAATTTCATCCTCGGGATATAGGCGAGCGGAAGAGCGCACCTTATGTCAGCGTTTTATTAAATAGTTCAGGTGAGCCCAGAGATAAATAACTTTCCACGTGAACTCTGCATTACACAGAATCAACCAAGACCGTGACACAGGTCCAGTACCGGTAATTAACATTTCATAATGAGTTATGGAATGAGTTATTTCTTTTCATAGCAACACACCCTTATCCACTTCGTAAATACACCCCAGTGCCTGTTGACTATCAAATTTAGGGTCTTTTTTCAAATATTTGAAACGGATTAATGTAATTTATACCTGGTTTAATACGTGTGCAAAGGGAAAATATGTATAATTCATACTATGTGCCCTAAAAATGGGAAAACATATACACACTGTATAGAGTACACATTCTAACAAAATATTGGCCAACCGGTAAAATGTCCCCCCCCCCCCAAATCATCACCACGGAGAAATAATAAAAATGGTAATTAAATTTCAATATCAATAGCCATATTACACCAGTCTTAAATTTACAGTTAAACCCGAATTATCCAATCAATTTTGGAAGTTTTTACCAATTAATTTACAATTTACAAGTTTTTAAATCATTTTGGCCACTCATTTCAAGCTAAATTAACACGAAAAGATCAGTGAAACTAATTGAGATTTGGAGTAAGTTTGAGCTGTTTGGTGATAATAATATTTTTTCTCTGTCAGCGAATAAAAGGTGAGTCCTATAAACCTTCAGGATTGCAGAGATCTCTCTCTTCTTCAGATAAAATCATCCATACAATGAAGTCTTTTTGAGGTCCCAAAAGCTTATGTCACTGGCTCTTCTTCTATGTTGGCCAAATATAGGTTGGCGACCTTTTGCCAAGGCGTTTCCAAGAGAAAAAGGAAGGTTAAGAGAATCAAGACATAGGAGATGGAAGAGAGAAAGGAGAGACGAGGGAAAAAAAAGAGAAAGGTCAGGAGAGAGGTTAAAAGATAGAGAGAGGAAATGAGAAACATAGAGGTGGAAAGAGAGGTAAAGGAGGGAAAGAAGAGATGGGGAGAAGGAGGAGATGAAAGGAATGAGACGCGAGAAAAGAGAAATGCATTTCACCACAGTTCAGGGCCCTGTAAAGTGTGCCAATCAGCCACTTTTACTTGCCCAAAGGCTGAACTGTCCCCCGTCTAAGGAATGCAGACTCGCGCGACCACTGGCCCAACATTACCCGGGACATAAGGGGATAAATTGGGATTTACCTCTTCATTCTAGGACAGTCCAGGTGAAACCCTAGCCCAACGCCACTAAAAACTTAATTGATCCTTGAATAAAATGGGCTTTATCCCCCCCATTAATCTTTGTAAATCCTGTCCTTGATGGCTCCTTGTGGCTACATCACGCTGCCCTATTATTTTCCAACTCGGAGCTAACAAAGGGGCAAATAAACCGGTTAAGCCGTTTGGCTATTGCCATTCGTGGGAAGTCATTTGGCTTGGAGTCTCCAGGACTCGCGGGTGATTAATAGAACTCTGGAGCAGCCATTGATTCCCCTTCCGCCTTTTCCTATCGGGCAGTGTATTGGGAATTGGTAATTCAAATTATTTATTGTTAGAGGTACCATTTTTCTGGGGGGTTTTTTTTTGGCTTTTCTACCTCCATGAAAAACACAGAGAGATAAACAGAACTATTGTGGTCTAATTGCCTCCACCTGAGATGTAAGTCAATTACCGAGCTTTTTAAACATAGCAGCCGATATCAAAAGGTCCGCAGCAAGCATAATGGATATTTTGACAGAGAGAGAAAAGGGAGGAAAACTGCCGTTAGAACATTAGAAGGCAATAATGTCCATTAAAATACCATTAACGACTGTTCATTATATCATATTTATGGTATAAATCCTCCAATTCTCCAAATGCCCCATTCTGGAAGAAAAACTGAAACAACCAAAGTAAATCAGACAAATTACTGCGATGCCTTAATGTGGCATGCTCCGTCACGTAATGGTTTAACCCTTTAGGGGCAAGAACAGGGATAAAACCACTATTATGGAATGCATCTTCCTTTCTTTCCTTTCCTTTATTTCTTCCTTTCTTTCCTCCTTCCATCATTCCTCTAAAACATACACAGTCAAAAACAAACAATACATTGAGAAATGCCGCAACTATTTATGCAGACATGGAACGAAACAGTTGACAATAGTATGTAGTGTTACAATGTGACAAGAAGCTTATGTTAGATATTAGATATTTTGGATATTTAGTAAATGAGGAGAGAGTTTCTCAGCCAGTGGAACATCTACATGGAGAATGCAGGTTATTTAAATAGCATTTTAGCAATTTCAGGCTATTTTTGTGATTTTCCTTTTCTCCCAAGCCTTGAAGATCTAAGGAGAAATTCCATGGGGGTAGAAGAGGCAGCCGACCCCCAAACTGTCTCTATTTAGGTTGGACAGTGTCCATCTTTGGGCCTCACATCTACATGTCCCTCTTTCCTCCCGGGTGTCCTCTCCTTATTTTTCTAGGAGGTGAGAATGTTTGCTGGGTATGAGGGTATCGCAGGGTTCTACAGCCCTAAAAGCCACAATAAGTTGTACAAAAATAAAAGAACTGGCTAATAAATAAACTATTTGAAATATAAAGGGCCCACTGGGCCGATAGGGAAGGAGGGAAGGGGGGTCATGACTGCTGGCCCATGCATGAGACAGCAATAAGGAGGTTTAATATTTGGGGGGGCTGCAACAATGTTGCAGTTGAAAAGGAACGGGAAGGTTGTTAATGGGGTTGTAGATTTCCGCTGGCTTAAGGAATGGATGTTTAAAGTTGATATGTTATAAAGCTGTAGCTAACGCCCTACCCCACGGATGGCGTCCATTGTCTTTATTGGGTGTGGGGTTACAATATGGTTATCCTATGGGTCTAAGCAGTCATGTAGTCTTCTAAATTGCCTGTCTTACTCACAAGTAGCTAACAATAAGTCATAATAAAAAGTCACGGCTCTTACAACACCCACTAAAAAAGTGATAGAAAGAAAAGTGGGGAGAACTCTTACTTTTAAGGATGTTGAATCTGGTAATTTTAGAGAGTGAAATTACAATACACAAGGGAGAGTTTGACAAAAAGAGTTAGGGGGCACAATGTTGTTGAGGGCTCTGTAGTTTAGGGTTGGGAGTTTAAATATTATTCTAAAGGATATGGCGAGCCGGCGGAAGGTGGCACAGCGGACAGCAGATGAAACTTCCAGGATCATCAGGATAAGAACAGTACAGACTGGAAGTTATTCTATTTTTTTTGTTTTGTTATTTTCCATGTTATGTTAGTTTCTTTTCTATAATAATCTTGCGTAAATGTACTAACATTAACACAATACCCGAGCCTGAAAATCACCGTTCCCATCTAAAACATATACAAATAAATGCACATTTTCTTTATTGTCTCCGAAAATATTAAAACAAAACGCGAAGCCACAATATGCTAAGCTATTTCTCCTAATAGTCGAGTTGAGCTAAAGAAATGAAAATACAAAACACCACAAAGTAATCGAATGCCGAATGAATGTTAAGGGAAAACAGTAAGATTGTACACGCTAAGTGGTTTTCATTTTTTTTTCACAAAATTGTAGAAAATTGTCACTAATATGATGAGAACAGACTTTTAAAAAAATATAGATATATTTTTTATTTTTCCAACAAAACAAAATCATTTTTTGGTTTAATAGTTTACTCTTTTTAGAAGGACATTATAACTAAATATTTTGTTTGGGTCTTTTTAGATTGTAAGCTCATTTGAGCAGGGCTTCCAAACTTCTTGTATCTATAAATGTAAACTGTTATGGAACGCTCTACTTGTTATTTTCTGTTTTGTCGATATAAAGTGCCAGCGGAATATGAAGGAGGGATATAAATACTTTTTATTCACTTGAACAAGGGACGGTGCAGGTGGAGTGCTCTGGCTAGGGCACTGTCCTGGATCTTTTGGGAAGTCATAGAAGGTGGCTAAGGCCACAAATTCTGGCAATAAACAGGACAACGCCAGTGAGCCCCAAGCCAATGGCCCCTTGAATTCAAATATATGATAATAGGACTGCTGCACAGTTTTTCTTTTACTTTGAGGATTCCTGTTTCTGTTATGGGCAGATCTGGGTCTTACTGCCTCTGGGTCTTTGACTGTCCTTGAACTTTCCCCAGTCATCGTTTCTTTAGAGGTGTGTGTGAATAGAATTTGGTGATTGTATTTCACTTTGCAGTAGTTTTGCCTCCTACAGTCCCTACGGTATTTCCAACCAGTGTCGATAACCTGCCCAGGGTCAGCGCTGGTGTCTCTGTTTAAGTTGGGTAGTAGGCAAAATACTACGTGCATCAGGCCCTCCTAGAGGGGTTACCATCAACTTGGCCTGCGTTGTCCAATGTGTTTTTTTGCTTTATTTGGGGGTAGTTTTAGCTACTGTTTGTGTTTGAAACAGGTTTATTTTGCCTGGCCTTTGTGTGGGGCATTCTTTGGGGCTACTTGTCAGTATTAATAGGAGTGGAGATGATTGTGGTTAAAAATGTGATTGAGCAGGGCTTTTCTGGTGGTGTTACATGTGTAGCAAGGTTCCTTTTTGTGTCTGGTTGGTTGCTTCCAATATGGTCATTGGGGTTGTCAACATCTTGGTTCAGAACTATCTTACTTCTAGTCCATTGCCCTTTTCAGAGATGTTTGGTGATTCAGAGGATTGGGAAATGTATGACGTAAATATGTATGACAGCATTTACGTCTGTAAAGATCATTTTGTTCAGAGTCTGCTTGGGGTGTGTTCTGATTATTTTGTTTTCTTTAGGCACAGGGACATTCTCAGGACTACCAGAAGATGTAGTAAGCAGACATCAGTCCTCGAGGTAGACAACTCCGTCCTCCCACAGACAGAGTATGTTAGCTGGGAATGCATGGTACGATTTGGTAGAAGGCTCTGCAGAAAGTGTATAATGTGTAATATTGAAAGTGTTTTTGTAGATTGCCTGCTGATCATATTTTAGTCTTTGAGTGCTGGTGTCTTTCATTACACAGTATTAGCGAGCTTGATACTGTATTTCTTTGTAAGCAGATGCATGAATTTTTACTGTGTCCAACAGCGCCACCATCTGGCCATCCCGGGTTTCTCGATATGCCCAGCAGAGATGGCTGGCCTTGAGATGTGTTTTCTAATTACAACCATAACATCTTATCTGTGAAGAAACAGAGGCTTCCACCTGAAAGGTGCTGTGCTTCTCTGATGACGGTATTCATGTTTTTCTGAGATAAAACTATTCAAAGCGGTATTGAAACCCCCATCATCTATCGGGCAGAGAAGGGCCAGCCAAGGGACATGAAAAATACAGATACCTCATCACTCAGGAATACCGTGGAAGCCATACTCTATCTGATTCAAACTGTGAAATTCAGTCCTGGATAAAGTTCTTTGTAATTCACATGTCTCGGAACTTCTCTATTTTCCTTTTCATCCCCCCCCCCCTGCTTCTTATTCTCCTCAATGCCATAAAATCCTTTAATAATTCACATCATTGCAAAAAAATTGACAGGAAGAGCAACATGACTGCCATACAAATGTGAATTCAGATTGTTGAAGACATTTATTATATTATTTATTTATATTATATTTGGTACAATGGTATCTAGGACCGAGCTTGATGCGTATAGCGTTTAGCAGTGAATGTGTTAACAGATACATGTTCACAGGTTTTGTGGTTAGTTGAACTTGCATGAGTTCTTTGAAGTCAAGGGCATAAGTGTCAACTTTTATCACATTGGGGACCTTCCATATTGGCAAGGATCAAAAAAATGACCAGCAGGAGAAATTTGAGCCGACTCAGACCCAGCTTGCACTTCTGGTGATGTTGTTAATCATGGTGAGAGAATAGGACAATATGCCAGAGGTCCAAAAAAGAGTGCCAGCTCTAGTGGCTCTTGGTCAGGGCCAGAGAGTTCAAAATTGTGCTCAATGCTTTTGATTCAGGAAATTAACTTCCACTGATCAGAGGGGAGGCGAAAGGTACTTAAGAAAGGATGCCTATGGGTTTTTTTTCAGTTCTTCCATTCATGAAGATCTCACTGGTGTTCGCTGCTGGGCCGATTTCACAAGAAAGCAAACAATTTATTGATTACATTCAGAATACACTCATGAATGTGCCAATAAATGCTTTTCTAGAAAAGTGATATTTGTTAAAGCACTAAATCAGTGGTCTGGTTTTAATATAAGTCTAGTCTAAAAAGGTCTGGTCAGAACATATAAGGGTATAAAAGCTGTAAAAATGCAATACGTTGTTAGCAAACTGTGGTGCGTTTTTTTGGCTATTTTTACTATAAATAAATTGTGAATTTGATGACTTATAAAACTCACAAATGAAATGTTTCTTTCCTGTTAATTAAACATCGTAGACTAGCCAAAAAAAGTATCCTGAGCTCAGAATCAGGCATCTGCTTTGCGTACAAATCAGTCCAAGTACGGACAGAGAAGCCTTTTTTTTTTCTTGGACTGAGAAAAGCAGAAAAATGTGTATAACTTAAACTACAAAAGTAAGAAAGAATCCTCCCAAAAGACATAGAAAATGGGGGGGGGGATAATTCACCACAGATGGATAGATAGACAGATGCTAAAGTTTTTTTATTGGTTGGATAGAGGTGGAAACAGGGTACAGATGTCATTATTCCTCATTACTATAATAAAAAATACTAAACAAAAAAGATTTAGAGTAACGCAACCTGTTCAAACGCCAAACACTTCAATAGTCTTGATAGATTTTGATAAATGGGGCGGCAAACCACGGCGTTTGCTGATATGATAGAATTGAATTGTTCTCCTTATGTACGTGTTTATATTAGCAGGGAAATTTCGGAAATGAAGACAAATTGTCATAAAACATATTTTCATAGCATAAAAGATTCATTTATATCTCATCTCAAAAATGTATAAGCTGCAGCCGATTGGGAAGGTAAAACAGGGTCACAACTGGCTGGCTTTTAAGACAACAGGTAGAGGGCTGCTGTTGAAGGACATCAACGACTTTGCCTACAATCCAGTTCTAGAATTCTAAGACATACCGGTCTCAGGCCTCCAAGAAATTAGGCTGTACCAAGGCACATGATGAGCAGAACTCAAGTTTTCTTTACTGGCTTGGTAATCACTGCAGGACCAGTTGATTTTTTTGGAGGACCGGGCAGCCAAGTTTTAGATGAGATTTAATGTTGACAAATGCAAGGTTATGCACTTTGGGAAAAGAAATACATTTCCAAATTATACCTTAAATGTGGTTGCGTTGGAGAAACTGTTTAATGTCAGTCAGCTGCTGCAAGGTCCAATATGATATTGATAGGTGTAAAACGGGGGATTGACTCACAGGAGAAAATTTTAACCCCTTAATGACAAAGCCCGTACATGTACGGGCTCAAAATGCATTGTTTTCAATGGGTTTAGGGACCGCCCATTGTCCTTAAGGGGTTAATTTTGCCTCTGTATAAGCCAATGGTAATACCCTGCCTTGAATATGCAGGGCAAGTGGGCACTTGTTCTTAAAAAGGATATTATTTTAAAAGGGCAGAGATAGCTAAAAAAAAATTGTGGAGGAATGGAACATCCCTCCCATTGGTACAAAGAAAGACAAGAGAAAATAATTTGTTTACACTGAAAAAAAGCCTCTTAGAGAGGATATGATATCATTATGCATACATATGAGAACAATATCATCCGCTCTCTGATGACTTGTTCATTAATAGGGCTGTGCAAAGAAAAATAGGTCATCCATTCAGACTTGAAGAAAGGAAGCAGAAATGGTTCTTTATGAGAAGAGCACCAAAGATGTGGAATTCACTAAATATTGGCTGAAGAGTATATAATCTATAATATGAAAATATAAGAATATACAGGGATATAACAGGTTATAAGGACGGGATTAGTTATACGGCCGGAGAGTATATAATATATAATATGAGGAATATACAGGGATATAACGGGTTATAAGGACAGGATTAGTTATATTGGCCGGAGAGTATATAATATATAATATGAGGAATATACAGGGTATAACGGGTTATAAGGACGGGATTAGTTATACGGCCGGAGAGTATATAATATATAATATGAGGAATATACAGGATATAACGGGTTATAAGGACGGGATTAGTTATACGTCCGGGGAGTATATAATATATAATATGAGGAATATACAGGGATATAACGGGTTATAAGGACGGGATTAGTTATACGGGGGGGAGAGTATATAATATATAGTATGAGGAATATACAGGGATATAACAGGTTATAAGGACAGGATTAGTTATATTGGCCGGAGAGTATATAATATATAATATGAGGAATATACAGGGATATAACGGGTTATAAGGACGGGATTAGTTATACGGGGGGGAGAGTATATAATATATAGTATGAGGAATATACAGGGATATAACAGGTTATAAGGACAGGATTAGTTATATTGGCCGGAGAGTATATAATATATAATATGAGGAATATACAGGGATATAACGGGTTATAAGGACGGGATTAGTTATACGGGGGGGAGAGTATATAATATATAATATGAGGAATATACAGGGATATAACGGGTTGTAAGGACGGGATTAGTTATACGGCCGGAGAGTATATAATATATAATATGAGGAATACATAGGATATAACGGGATATAAGGACGGGATTAGTTATACGGCCGGAGAGTATATAATATATAATATGAGGAATATACAGGGATATAACGGGTTATAAGGACGGGATTAGTTATACGGCAGGAGAGTATATAATATATAATATGAGGAATACATAGGATATAACGGGTTATAAGGACGGGATTAGTTATACGGCCGGAGAGTATATAATATATAATATGAGGAATATACAGGGATATAACGGGTTATAAGGACGCGATTAGTTATACGGCCGGAGAGTATATAATATATAATATGAGGAATATACAGGATATAACGGGTTATAAGGACATGATTAGTTATACGGCCGGAGAGTATATAATATATAATATGAGGAATACATAGGATATAACGGGTTATAAGGACATGATTAGTTATACGGCCGGAGAGCAGTGGCGGAACTACCGGGGTCGCGACTGCGACCGGGCCCTGGAGCTCTGCCAGTCAGGGGTGCCCAAGGGGTGCCGAGCGGTTGCTTAAAACAACTGCTCGGCAACTCTTGGGCCCCCCTGACTGACAGAAATCCAGGATGCCTCTGCTCCCCGCCGCTGCCGCCGCCGCTGCCGCCACCGCCTGCCTCAGCGCTGCCCAGAGTGCAGTGTTGGGAGCGTGAGGCGTTTGTCTCGGGTACCGGCGCTTCACACTGAGCGACAGCATATGACGTCATATGCCGGCGCTCAGCAGTGAAGCGCCGGCACCAAGACAAATGCCTCACGCTCCCAACACAGGAGTTGACGGTAAATGACCTACAAAGGGGGGGTAGATCGTGAGAGGGGGGTAGGGGGGGTAGATCTTTAGAAGGGGGGGTAGGGAGGGAGTGGGTAGATCGTGAGAAGGGGGGTAGGGAGGGAGACGGTAGATTGTGAGAAGGGGGGTTAGGGAGGGAGAGGGTAGATCGTGAGAAGGGGGGTAGGGAGGGAGAGGGGAGTTTGTGAGAAGGGGGGTAGGGAGGGAGAGGGGAGACAGTGAGAAGGGGGGTAGGGAGGGAGAGGGGAGACTGTGAGAAGGGGGAAGGGAGGGAGAGGGTGGATCGTGAGAAGGGGGTAGGGAGGGAGAGGGTAGATCGTGAGAACGGGGGTTAGGGAGGGAGAGGGGAGATTGTGAGAAGGGGGGTAAGGAGGGAGAGGGTAGATCGTGAGAAGGGGGTTAGGGAGGGAGAGGGGAGATCGTGAGAAGGGGGGTAGGGAGGGAGAGGGTAGATAGTGAGAAAGGGATAGATGGGTTGGGGGTGGGGGTGGGGCCCTTAACAGATTCTCGCACCGGGGCCCTGAGGTTTCTAGTTACGCCCCTGCCGGAGAGTATATAATATATAATATGAGGAATATACAGGATATAACAGGTTAAAAGGACAGGATTAGTTATACAGGGCAGAGAGGATATAATATTTAATATGAAGAATATACAGAGATATAATGGGTTAAAAGGATGGGATTAGTTATAGTTTGTTAAACCAGTGAGGAATCAGGGGCGAGGAAGTCAGGAAAGAATATTTCCTGTTTTTGTTCAGTATGAAATCTATGACATTAGTAAGCTATATATTTTCTACCACATTCACGTTTAGTCTTTATAAATAGGAAACCTTTGGAGGTTTTAGTAAAACAACAGAGATCTAAAATTAAAAATTAGTTGGCTACTGTACGTCAAGAAAGACTGATGGAAAAAGGTAGCAAAGGTAGTATTATCTAACCCAATTTGCTGTCCTGAATGTATCTCAGTGCCCTCCATTCTAAAGACTGCCTCAACCAATCAGCAGCAATCAGCAACTTTACAACTGGGCAGAGATAGCTTCATTTGTAGGAATATCTTTCAGATCCTCATCAAAAGAATGGCAGTATAATGTTTAATGTTTTATATAAAAAGTACTCAAACAATATTTCCACACTTTTTTATTAATACAACAATTTATAATATTAATAATTAATAATACATAATTAATAATAAATAATAATATAATAAAATAATATAAATAATAATATTTAGCACCCTAAATGCCAATGGCGAATAACAGAAGATAAAAAGCTAAGGACAACATTTCGATTGGCTTATCACAGGTTCTCAATAACGGGATACATTTGGTTCACTTTTTTTTTTAATAGCTGTCCTAATGGAAACATTATATAAATTAAACATAGGTTTTGGCTCAGGCTTTCAAGGTGAGGGGAATATCTTACCGTACCTTGGAGGCTCGCAATTCTAATTAAATCCTAGGTCTGATACGTCTACGTTACCAGATATTATTAAAATGTCATATCTGTTGTGTTATTATAAATTAAGATGAGTGAAGACTCATACATTACAGACCAAATTCACCTTCTAATGTCCCGCTGTTTGGGGAATGGTAATGGATCGTTTCATTTAACCCCTTAAGGACAATGGGCGGTCCCTAAAACCATTGAAAACAATGCATTTTGAGCCTGTACATGTACGGGCTTTGTCATTAAGGGGTTAAAAGCATATTGATATTATACTACCTGCAGAAATAATGCAAGATTCACTTTAATCTGAAATATGTCCATTCCACAGCAAAAATCCTTGTGGAATTTAGTCAATGGATGTATTGTAATCAAAAAATAGTTTTACAATATTATCGATAGCCATGATTTTTATTGTTATCGTTCCGACCGCACAACAAAGGTTTTTTTGAAACATGGAACACGGATACCAGAGAAGGCTGATGGTTTATTTTTTTCTGGGTGGATTTGCAATATTTTTACCATCCTTGTAGCATGAAGGTGTAACGAACCTCCTTAAAGTGATCCTTTCTCACTCATTGGAATTAAAATGATGTAATGTGTGAGGAATACATTTCTGTATAATTTTAGAAGAGTAAGCAGAAAATATACAGAAGGCGTGATAAATTACTGCGTACACTATTATAACATCTCAAGGCAAGAGGAGAAAGCAGAGTATAGGGGGCTGAGTTTCTTGGAATAAAATGATTTTCCGAGCCACGCAGGCTTCAGAAAAGTCTGATAAATCGAGGACGATTTCTAAATAAACTAGTGCTTTAAGCTGGAGTAGAAGTTGGTAGTTGGAGAAGCCACATGAGCAGGGAATATGTATGGGGATGGTATTATTTGAGGCTTTTGTGGAAATTATTACAAAGGTCTCAGAATGGAGTGCCATCGCCATGCCGAGAACTCTCTGGGTTTGACCCAAAGTCTCCGAGTGAAGTCCTGCTTCCCCATGTCTCCTGGCTGGTTTCCTCTTTATCTGGGCAAAAGAACATCATGTAGCCACTCCCACTCACCACCCATATTCTGCCATCTTCCCTCCCACTTTCCTCTGATACTGTCAGGGTCCACTCTCTGCTGCCTGAACCATGGCTGAATTATACTCCAGGCTAATACATCTGCTACCACTAGTGGCCTCTGTCCTCCCTCTGGAGTGATCTGAACCTGATTATCAGGTACAGCTGCGCCTCATGAATTGAGGGAAGCCCTGCCTTTAAAAGACCTGCCCTGCCCTTCAGTCAGGGCCTTGGCATTGACGTAAGGACTGCTTGCTCTGAGCCGCTACCTGAACCCGTGCCTGTGCCCGAACCCGTGCCTGTGCCTGGATCCGTGCCCGTACCCGTGCCTGAGCCTGAACCCGTGCCTGTGCCCGTACCCGTGCCTGAGCCGTTCCCGTCCGCCCTGCCAGTGGGCCTCCGTTCCCGTCCGCCCTGCCAGTGGGCCTCCGTTCCCATCCGCCCTGCAAGTGGGCCTCCGTTCCCGTCCCCCCTGCCAGTGGGCCTCCGTTCCCGTCCGCCCTGCCAGTGGGCCTCCGTTCCCGTCCGCCCTGCCAGTGGGCCTCCGTTCCCGTCCGCCCTGCCACTGGGCCTCCGTTCCCGTCCGCCCTGCCAGTGGGCCTCCGTTCCCGTCCGCCCTGCCAGTGGGCCTTGCCTGTGCCTGAACCTGTACCTGGACCCGTACCTGAACCTGCCTGTGGGCTTACCTGCCAGTGGGCCCGCACCCGAGCCTGGACCCGTACCTGAACTTGCCTGTGGGCTTACCTGCCAGTGGGCCCGCACCCAAGCCTGTACCTGTGCCTGAACCTGCCTGTGGGCGTACCTGCCAGTGGGTCCGCACCCGAGCCTGTACTTGTACCTGCACCCGAGCCTGTACCTGCACCCGAGCCTGTACCTGCCTCAGCTCCCGTCTCTCTGCCTCAGCTCCCGAGCCTGTACCTGCCTCAGCTCCTGTCTCTCTGCCCCAGCTCCCGAGCCTGTACCTGCCTCAGCTCCTGTCTCTCTTCCCCAGCTCCCGAGCCTGTACCTGCCTCAGCTCCTGTCTCTCGTCCTATCCAGTTCTGCTACTCTGTCTGTACCTATCTCAGTGTCACCATGCATAAAGGGGTACAGACAGAGTTCCCCGTATCCCCTGCACATGGACTCCTACCCGACCTGCTCGCCCGGGTCCTGACAGATACCTGCCCACATTCTCTCCCATGAAGGGGATCCTGGAGCAAGCCCCACACCCACAAAAAGCCACTTCCCTGGGAGAGGGAGAGCTCTGGGTAGCTTGCCCTGTGAATTTTTCCATAAGGGAAAATGGTTACTTTCGGGATACGTGATCGTGCTGGATTTTAGAGAGTGGACTAAAATATCTGGAAGGCCAAATGTTTTCTCAACCTTGCTGACTTTTTAAGCAACATAATACTTACTTACTTAAGACAGGGTGGCAATCATATTCTCTATCTGACTCTAATAATGTATCCCTGCTCCTGTCATTGCTGTGTTGAATGGCAAGACTAAGCTAACATTCCATAACATATCCCTTAGCCACCATGTCACCTCTTTTCTGTCCACTATCTGCTTCAACTTGACCCGGAGTTTAATCTTGTGGAACCAGTTGGACTTCGCTAGGCTGTGTTTATTCATTGGGAAGCCATCCTCGTCCGTTTCAGCCCAACATACTTTCCATGGGGCACAGCTCCATTGATCAGTAAGATTCAAATTCAAGCAGGATCTCTCGCCGCTAGCCCTTGGAGTTAATAAAATAATACCGATGTAGCCATTGCACATAAAACCTGATAAAATATCCCAATAGGAATATGTGGAATAGGGAAACAGATAAGAGGAAAGAAAATGAAGCAGCCCTTGAATTGGAGAGGAACTTGTCTAACAAAATTTTCATTGGATCTCTTTCCTGCCAGGGGCGAATTGCAGGTCATGGGGGGTAAGATGCAGCTCTGGAGCTGGAGTGTCTTCAGTAGGTTTTTTATTTTCTTTTGAGGTAAAATATGCACATTAATGTACTTCCTGTTTAGGCCGTAGACTGTCCCTTTAAATATGGAAGACCTAGTGGTCAATCACTCGATCAGGGACCAAAGGTCTGGCCCTGAAGGGGGGCTTGGTCAACTTTGGTGTCCTCAGACACCTAGGCCTTCGAGCTGGGGGCCCAAAGATGTACATTCCCCAGGGTCCATGGATGGTGTCAGCCTGCCCCCACTTATTTGTTAGTCTTCGACAACCGACATTCCACTCATAAAGTGGACACTTCACAGTCCTGTGCATTCTGGAAAAATAAACAGACAGCAAATCATCTGAATGCAATTATTCCACACAATGCTAGCAAACTGTGCATCCTTTAGCCAGCGAGTTCTGTCACATCTCTGAAATGCTAACGAGATCTGACTGCACTCCAGAACCGGCTGCATCGCTCCGCAGAATCAAATCAACAAAATAACGAAAATGTTATCATCTCCAAACCCGCTGTAATCTGTATGAATAGTCCGACAATCTTTTTTTTTTAGCCGAAAGACCAAATTCATAGATATGTTCTCATGAAAAGAGTTTCTGAATGACAGCTGGCTAGCCTGCTCGTTTGATAATGAACCACTTTAAAATAATGCCTGGTTCTGCCGAGATACATCAAAAACTGTTCCGAGAGGTCAAGTAATATCGTACAGAGAATACAAAGGAAAAAAAAAAAGTTTGAAAGGATTGTCTGGATTAGCGTCTTCAGAGACACTTTAAAGAATTAGCTCATAAACTGATTCGTCAAGATCAGCAATGTTGGCTCGCCAATACTTGGCATTCTGACGCGCCCATGCGCAGTGTGGTTGACATGGAAGGTGATGGATTGGGTGTTGGGTAATGACTTACGGATCGGCCGTAAACATTCCCATGCTCTTAGATCAGTGGTTTGCTATGTATATTTAGAATGCAATATGGGCGCTGATTGGTTTTGGTTCTTAGATGATAACATTTTGTTAACTGCTTATGCGCCATGTCTTTATGAATATTATAGGTCAGTGCCAGTGCCTGGATTACCAAAAAGGTGACTATGCATGCGCATGGACTGCCATTATCTTGGCGACAAAAGAGGAGGAACGTAATGGTGGCTCCATCTACTTCTGTCTACTAACATTTTTTGGCCCATTTGACGATCAGGTTCCTTCTATAAAATGTTAGATATATATTGTGATGGAAACCAAGGAGTATACCAGGACACCTCTGCCCGTTGTTGCCGCCTTCCTCATAGGGAAAGCCGGATACAAGAAAAATATATATTTTTTAAGGCACTTATATATTTTTAAAAGTGACCTCTGTAAATCCAGCCAAGGTCCCAATATGACTCACATAGGTTGAATCAGATGGGGTTAAAAACTAGACAGCATTAGATATTTTGGGGAGTAGTTAGTAGATGGAACCCCAGCAGTTTTCTTTCCTCCCTTGAATCTAACATTGTTTCCTCCATCCATATCGCTTAAAAGTAATAAAGTCTCTCAAACTTGAGAGAAAAGCTGAGGGAAATAAATTGGGTGATGCTAAAGCAGCAAGATTAGCATAAATTTACTCATAGTTTCATTTTTCACCCCTCTAGAGATAAAAAAGGGTTAACACATGGCCTATTTACAGAGCTCTCATACATAAGCCAATCCAGTGATTAAGATGTTAAATTACTTAGCTACAATTTGCACTTCTTTTTATCAAAATGGAAACAAGCCAGGCTAATTTATGCCTGAAAAAAAGCTAATGGAGAAAAAAAAAGTTAATAACAACAACCTTAAAGCCAAAACAGTTACAAGCACAATTAAAATTAAATGAATTTGTACGAATTTACCAAATTATCAGTCTACAAGGAAACCGTTTTGTCAACAATGGCTAATTTTGAAAAATCCCTAGCCACGGTAATTGCATGTGACTTGGAAGAATTGCAACCATTTTATACTCTAAAAGCAAAAAAGTAAACATAAATTAAATCTGTTCAAACTAGGCACGATGCCAGGTACATATGGTCTAAAGAAGACGACTGCAAGATTCTTAGTGAATAAATAACTTCTTCTCTCGTACGTTCGGCAGCCAGACCGACTAAGTGGAATCTTAGAACGCTTAAAACTGACGCTTAAGAGTCATCTAAAAATATATTTATTAAGAATTCTGCTATGTTGGATACACTGGGATGTATATATATATATGAGCCAATAGAATGCCCCAAGAGGCAGGAACATTCCACTGGTTTCTATGGTGATAAAACAACTTTCTAAATGTTGTGCCACTATCACGTTAAACTAGATTTTCCCATCTAGACTATGAGTTATCTGTGGAGTTAGGTAGCCAAAATGTGCGGCCATGGGACAAAAGGGGCCGATAACGTTGGCTTATCTTGGGTCAACTGCAGCTGCTTCTTGGATGCCCTTCAACCGGCACGAGACGAGCTTAGGTTGCGCCACTTGAGGTGGAGGTCAAAGCCCTCTTTGAGTTTTAGGATCTGACGTCATATCACATAGCCCAGCATCCAATGGTGTAATCTGGCCTAAAACAACTAGGCCTAGGTTGCCAGGTCAGTGGGGAGGTAATCCCTCTGGTGCCAAACTGCCCTTTTGGGTTATCAGGTTCCCAATTGTACAAAGAACCTGGTTATAAGGAGATCTCAAATCTCCTCAAATGGCCAATTATTACTCTACCATCATAGCCTCCATAGCATGCTGGTTCTAGGCATCTGCAATAGGCGGATCAGCGGGGTATGACATCATATTCCAGCACTCAGGAAGAAGAGCGGTAGCCACAGTGGGGTGTGGCTTAGGTCCCTGATGACGATAAATACATTTTTGATGACATTATTTCCATTACAGGAAAAAACACAAGCACAGCACACCCAGCAGTCATTGGTATAAGTAAATGGCCAATGTTTCATTTGACAGAAGGCATCAGTGATGCAAATACTCATCGATTCCTATATATAAAAAAAAGTAATTACTGCCGCTTTAAGTAGCGGAAGACCCATAGAACCAAAAAAAAAGTAATTTTAATTTTAAAAAAATCTAAATAATATTAAAAAAAAAACACTCCACCCCTTCAATAAGTAATTGTAAAATACATTTCCTCCACAGCACAACCAGCACATTATTCAGAGGCGACAACGCCAATCTTCATTAACTAAAAAAATACAAAATGTTTCCGAGATAACAAAATACATTAAAAATGACTAAAGTCTCGGTTACAATAGGCGCCTCTGTCTCTTGCATCTCCAGCTTAGTAATCAAAAAAAAATCAACAAAACAGATGCCTTGCAATATTCCCAGAACAAATGAATAGATAAGATTTGCCTTGCAAAAGAAGAAGTATAATCTAGGCTAGAACAACAAAAACCTCCAAGGTTAAACCGGCAATTAATATGAGCCGCCCGGTATTATACGCACATTACATGCAAATGCATGTTGTTCCGAGAACAAGAAGACAAGATACAATTGTACGTTAAATCAGCTATCTGATATGTATTAGTGGGAGACCGGCTACTATTATTCCTGCCATCCTAGCAGAATAATTTAAAGTGGCATTATCTATTAAATTCTCAAAATATGTAATATCCTGACCGGCGTGAAACAAAAAGATATTGAGGTTGATTTTATTTTAGAGGCAACAGACCGGCGTCTCTGGGGTTTCTTTTGTCTCCTCTTCTTATGACGTCTCGTTCTAAGTATCCAGTAAAATGCATTGGGGAGTTATGTTCCAATGGCCGCCATTTTTTATTACATTTATACTGTCATTGTTAAGGCTTTTACTGAATTAATGAAACAATGTGCTTTTGTTTGTCAACCAGTAGATATGTATTTTAATGGTTCCACCTTCGGGATGGTGAGATCAGAGGCAGCCTGTGGCAGAGCCAGAATTATCAAGCTATTTCCAGTCCCGAAGTTCTCTCTCTTCTCTTCCCCTCTTAGTCTTGTGAAGGGTGCCTTAGCCAATCAACAACAATCAGCAATTTAACAATAGGGTAGAGATAACTAAATGAGGGGGAATAACCATGCTGATCTTGAACATAGGAAGTGGAGATGACTGCTTTATGATCATACCTGGGAACTTCTAAGCTCCGGCTACCCGGAGCCTTCCTTTACGGGATACAGCCAGGACTGCACACTGACGTTGGTGGGCGTGCCGTCAGTGGCGTTCCCGCTGATGTCAGTGGGCGTTCCCGCTGGTGTCAGTGGGCGTTCCCACTGACATCCCGGGAAACACCCCCATTTAAAGGGGAAATGTGCGAGGAACGGGTCCTGTCAAGACCACGCTCCCAAGACCCAGAGGATTCTGGTGTTGACCTGGAGAAGCTTCACCCGGAGATCTCTGGGTCAAACCCGGAGAGTTCCCAGGTATGTTCATGATATACACATACATGTATCTGGAAACTCTCCAGATTTTGGGTGGAATCTCCAGAAATCAGAACTCCTTAACCTTCAGGCAAGGTTCCAATGCCCCACTGACCATTATCTTGGTTATACCCGTCCTGTCTCCTATAATGAGGTTGGCAGGTATGCACCATATGAATTACATGGGTTTATTTAATGTATACAGCTGTAGGGTTTGGGGAAAGGGACAGATTCACTTTAAGACGGTATGAAAATTCCCGTAATAACTTTTGTTCCAGTTCATCAACTCATCAGCAATGGGTTTGCGATCGCCTTTAACATACATAGTTTGAGGGCTCCTCGCCAGACAAGAGTCCCGATATTTGCTTACATAGCAATATTTTCTAATTAAAACCTTGCGCTATGTCTTGAAGCGCATATGCTTAGATATAAGTCACTCAGGGCAAAATTAATTGAGGGAAATTATAAATTTCTTAATTGCAATACTTTCTCCATGCCGGAAAGATATTGAAGGTGCAGGACACGGCTGAGTATCCCCCGAATGGCTTCTGAAAATAGATTATGGGCCTGAAAATAAAAAGGTCATGAAAATGTCTCATTAACATAAAATAGTGTGACCTCGTCAAGCAGGGAAGGGCAGAGACGTTCAATGGAAAAAGACTTAGAGATGAAAGAAATTATTTCCGCATGATAAAAATGTCTGTTGGCTGGTCTGTTACAGCTTCATATCCTCGCTTTACTGCACGCTGCATCTTTGTCAAGTTTGGAACAGTGTTCTAGATTCTTTCTGTTGTACAAAAATAAATAGTCATAGTTTAAGTGGCTCACCTGGAGGGTCCCACTCCCTGCCCATTTCCCCCTTAAATGACAGGAACGCCCAATGACATCAGCAGGACCGCCCACGACATCAGCGAGAACGCCCACCAACATCAGCGGGACCGCCCACCGTCACCGGCGACTTCAACGGGACCCCCACCTATGTCAGCGGGTAGCCCTGACTGCATCCCGTAAGGCTAGGTTCTGAGTAGGGGGAGCCCAAAAGTTTCCCGGTATGGAAATACCTCTTTCCCCCCTCCCATCTACACCTGGGCTCTGGAACAATTTACATAATTCTCCTTGTAGTATTTTGTGGCTCCTTCCACGTTCCAGAGCCACAGGGTCTTGCTATGGCCATAAATGTTGGCTATCACCGATCCAGGAACACTGTCTGAGTTATATCTCCGGCTTCAAAGTTGCCTGGCACAATGCAGAAAGTTACATCCCCGTTCAGGGGCAGCTCAGGATCAGCTGGCACCAAAGGGCCCCCAGTATAATAAATGATATATTCTATTTAGGAGCCACTTGGCAAGGGTTGCAGTTGTAGCATATTTCCCCGGAACCCACCTAGAGTTTGTTAGAACCTCTGTGGAGTCCATAATTGTGTGACCTAATAGTTTGAGATGTTGGCCACCAACTAATATACAACGCAGTGGAACATGGCGCTATGAAATTAAGCGATGGTATGAAAATAGACATGCCAACCATTTGATGATGCGCTCTTATCGACACAAAAAATGCAGCAATGTGAGAAAAAAAAGATATGAGAAAAATGGAATCTGCATCATCGTAAGGGAGACAAAACAAAAGTGCTGGTAAAGCGTGTAGGAAAATAAAAAATAAAAATGGAGAGGAAAATGGACCATGAAAATGAGTGATTATAGGAGGAACGCGTCGGAGAGAGATGAGAATTGTGATAGAGGATGGGGAAAACGAGATAACTCTAGGAGTAAAATGAGACCGAGATAAAGAAGTACTGGTTGGGAAAAAAAAAAAGAAGAAGAGAAAGAATCTGAAGAGGAACTGTAAATGCGAAAGAAAATGATTTGAATTTCATATCGTGTGTGTTTTAACCCTGCAGGGCTGAGAGGAGAAAAACAAGATTTATTCTGAATAAAGATGATATGGAAATCAGAGAGAGAGCAGAGCGTCTAGAAATGATTGATGCATAGATTTAACCCCGCAGATCTAATAGCTCTCTGTAGTGGGGCTGAAGGGGGCTCTCCGATGCTTTCAGAACCCCCAAAGCAATTCATTACGGCAGCCATCGCTAACTTTGCAGTATGCACCCGAAGGGTTAAAGCCGCTGCGCGGGGAATCCATTTGTTCGGCTAGACTAACGCTTTGTGTGCATGTCTGTAATGGAGGGGCTGTGTCTCTGCCTGCAGAAAAGGTAGAGAGTGCCCGCCAGGGGCCACAGCATGCATTACACAGTTGGGCATATTCACATTTATAAATAAAGCCGAAAAGTGCAATTGCTATTTTTTTGTTTCTTTCTGGCCGATTGGTTTTTGGGCAACAAATGATGTTCCTTGCCCATTTGGTATTGGACGAAAATGTGTTGCCCAGTGCCCACATTCACTCTCACGCTCGCACACTCTCGTTCTCGTTTACTATCTCTCTCACGCTCTCTAAATGTTTCTCTACCTTCTCTGCCAACCACTTCTACATCTTCTCATTCTTCATCTTTTCTCTTCTAACTTCGTCTGCATCTCTAAAGACATAACCCAGCACAAACTTCGGACAAAATGGCGGCCCTTTCAGTGACGTCCTCTCCCCTGATTAAAGGACAGAGTCTGTCGTTTTCTTTAAAAATATTTTGCGACTGCATCGTAAAGTAAACAAGGCCATTCCATTGATACAATTTTTCCGATGACAAACGTGAGCCGTTTTTGCTCGCCTTTCAAATAATTCCCCCACTGCGTTGAAAGGAAGCGCTTGTCGGATGTACATTGCGCATCAGCAAAAGCACACAGGATCTTTGAAGCGTGAGTTTTTGGCGGCTAGTACTCCGAACGTTAAGACTTGGCAGTTTTGCACAATGACAAGTGACCTCGACGTTAAGAACACAATAGCTGCTGGTTCTGCAAGATACTTGTATTTACATTCTTGTGTATCATTAGTGCCAGAAGCAAGCAGTTTTCTCCGGGTTTTGTTTGACTTTTACTGAATTACGTGTTGTCACAGAAAGTGCCAATGTGTGCCTGCAGCTTGCACGGAGTAATTTGCCTGAGTGCTTACGACAAAGGACGTTAATCAAACATTTTCTTTGTTTGCAGAAACAGAATGTTGCATTGGACTCAGATGCTAAAATAAAATAAGAAAAGAAAAAAAAATCTTTCCTTGAAAGATAAGAGACTAAAATCAATTGACTGATTCATTTTTCATGGGGATGGTCCGAAGAAAACATAAAAAAGAAGAAACAGTAAAAATAAAAAGCTTATACAATATTTTCCTTTTCTATTTTTCACTTGTTCTGCTCTAAAACCTTTTTTTTTTCTTCCATTGATGGAGCTTCTCACAAACAGTCAATAAACCAATAACAGCGCTTTTAACAGAGTACCTCTGCGATGGCCAAGAGTACTCAACGCTGCTTCATAAAAGATCTTTCAAGATGGAAGGAATCTTGCGTATCGTTCGCTCACATAGGCTTGAAAATACATATTCATGTCAGAAGATGTATTATCTCTGCGTGACTTGTCCAGAAACACTAAAGAGGCGACTTGGAAAACACTCTACCGAATGAAGAAGCTTCTATAAAAAATCAGAAAGGAATGAGGAGTCATTCTTTCGCAATTCAGCAGGCATTGGTGGCGGGCGAAAGAAAGGAACAAGGAGGTTAAGTTGTTGCTTTCTCTTTTGCTCACAGTTTTAAGCAACTTTTTTTTTATAGAAGCCACCAGATGTTGGGTCATCACTCAAAGTTCTGCTGCCTTATGATGTGCCGGGTGGAACGCAAGCTCCGGGGGACACGTTCACCTCTAGCTGGGTTACAAAGAAAAGGAGATTGCACTTGTGTCTTTCTTCTCATATAACCAAACCCATTATCTGTCCCAGGGCAACACTTGAAATTGATGTGCCTGGAAAACATGGTGGACGTGGTCACCCTGGGTGTGATATCCCAACACTGAACACGTGGCATGGATGGCAAAGTGTGCTCACGATATGGCCAATGAGTGTCCCTGAATTCAAACCCAAATATGTATGAGATAAGAGGCGACAAACAACTTTTAAGCTGAGAAACTAGTTTTTAGGACTAGACTACATTTTCGGTTCATTTTCGGGCAAAAAGTTACTGTCCTTGCCTATTTGGTTCAGATGAAAATCTGGGGCCATTTTTATTCGGGAACAAAATTCATTGCCCAGTACTCACTTTAATTCTCGTTAACTCTCACGTTCTCTAAATGTTTCCATTCTTTCTCTGCTGACCACTTCTGCTTCTTCTTGTTCTTCATCTTTTATTTTCTCTCTTCTGTCTTCTTTCTTGTATCTTCTATCTTCGTCCCCTTCTCCGCAGATATAACCTGGTGCAAGGGCCGAGGGAGAGGATGTCACCGTAAGAGCCCACATTTTGTCTGAAGTTCGCACCAGGTTATGTCTGTGGAGATAAGGACGAAGATAGAAGAGAGGAGAGAAAAAAAGAAAGAGGCGGAAGTGGTCGGCAGAGAAGGTATGGAAACATTTAAAGAGTGTGATAGAGAGTGAGCAAGAATGAGAGTGCAAGAGACTGAATGAAACGGCCAACAAATTTCCGATGAAAATTCTGAGCTTTTTGCTTTGTTTTCGTCCGCTTTGAGGGGGGGGGGGCGGCGTCTCCGGATGCAGTCTAGTGTACATTGTTTACATAGTAATACATTGTAACTATGGTAGGAAAAGCTCAATACAACTCAGTGTGCTAAAATGTCATTAGAAGAACCGACTTGAACACAATCAATAGCTCTCACAATCCTCGGTTAATTAGTGACCTCACTTCCCACCATCAGCTGATGGCACCTGTTTTATCATTAGGCTAAATTAATAAGTCAGCTAAAATCAGAAGTTAAATGCCGGACGATGCGTTAAAAACCGAACCCGATGAAAGCGCCTTAATAAAACCAAGCAGGCTGAGATGCTGCAGCTGCTCTCCGTTCCGTTAATAGAATTTCTGTCATTTGAGGTTTTACACTTAATTGAACGCACAGGTTGTTAACGGTGTTCGGTTTTGGAGTTTCTCTCCATCCATAGTAATTAGAAAGTTGGGGTTTTTTTGTTTTTTTTTTAGTAATTGAAAGCGGATCTTTTTTGGCTTATTGTGGATCCATGGCAAGCTTGATAGTTTCCCAAAGCTTTAACCCTTTCAGTGCCAAAGGTCTGCGAGACATTGCGGTTCCTTGAGAGGCACTTGGAGGCACTATGGCTCTAGGTTCTATCTATAGGATCTACAGGATATGGTCTGGTTTTAACCCCTTAAGGACAATGGGCGGTCCCTAAATCCATTGAAAACAATGCATTTTGAGCCCGTACATGTACATTAAGGGGTTAATAAACAAAGAAGAGGGTGATGCGTAAGACGCCCTGCCCAAAATGCTGCCCATTAACGCGATGGTTCTTTATTGCTCTGTATTTGTACATCTGAGTTGCGATAGCGCCAGTCGTGGTGTTTTGGGTATTTTTATAACTAAGCTGCGCCCCGGTTAAAAAAATTGAGCATCTGAGAAACGACGTCTAGATTAGGAGTTTCATAAACATAAACACTTCGGATCCTTTCAATCTCTCCCTTCGGTTGTCAATCGTCATGCGGTAGTACGACGTAAAATCCAATGTGCTGGGGATAATATATCGCTGGTGAGTTAAACATGGGGAAAAAATGCATAAAATATAAATAAAAATATAAAGTTAGTTGGGTAGTATATGTTACATAATTATAATAATTTGTTGTGTTTTAGTACCTATCTGTATGTTATGATAATTTTTTTCTTGCTTTCAATATAATATATTTATAGTATAATTTTTTCAAACATTTCCTTTTTTTACGGACACCGCGGGAAACGTTGCTGGCATTCTTGTCCTCAATTCCATAATTAAGGTAATATTTTATTCCTTCGTACAGTTACCGGTACACCCGCCACATTGCATGCCTAAGAACAAGTGACACCTTGTCTTCAAGGCTTCTAGAAAGAGTTATTGGTAGCCGCAATCGCCCCAACAAGGATATTAGTTTCCTTTAGTCTTCTTGGTTCCTCTTGGAGTTGCCAAGATAGCCAACTGCGTAACATTAGTATTATTGGGTTTTTTTGTTGAATTGTAAAATATGTCTTCAAAGAAAAGAAGGATTGACCAGAAGTGTAGTATTGACCAGAAAAGTTGGAAAAAAACGTCTATATCTTTGTGGCACTTACAGCAAATAGCTATTCGCAAAGTCAAAGAGGCATTTCAATACCAGTCATGCTAAAAATGTAATAAACACGAGGGAAAGTATAGAGGTGATACAGTTCAAGAACTTGAGGATTTTTAAAAAAAAAAACGGCAGCAGACTTTTTGTCGCTAAAACCCATCAGTTAAATGAGGCAGCAGCGAAAGCTGGCTGCTTGATGGCTCATGATCTAGCCCTGTGATCTAAACCAGATGGGGATGCGATCAAATGGCGCATCGTTATAAGCGCAGATTTGATATATTCTGAAAAGACGACATCTGAGAAAAAGGCGTCTGATAATATTCTCTAAAAAAAACGCTGCGGCCGAGAGGGTCAACGAAACTTCAGAGAATCCAAATGAACAATTAATGGACAATGCCAAGTCATTCGAACCGTTTTCAGTTCTAATTGATGGAAGCGCTCATGTGGCTCCGCTTGCTATCTTTCATGGTGTTGACCAGCAAATGGACATCATCATAGATTAATTTGCGGAATGAGAATCAAAGAAATGCGCGGCAAAAGCCAAGAACGCTTTCACGTAGTTGGTTGGCGCACTCGATGAACTTGGTGAAGAGCTCCAAGTTTGGCCAAGGACGGAGCGCGGGTTTATCTAGAACCAGCATGGCCGGCTGTCCCTTACAGATGTTTGATGGGTAAGCCTGAGCGTAACTCAAAAGCGTAGCAGAATATAGACGTTCATGAGCAAAAAAAAAAGGGAAGGCTTTACCTGAAGTGCAGGATGATGAATGGGACGTAAGGTCTCTCTTCCGTCGTTGACATTATTGGACATCTCGATAACTTTCGAGCTGCGGGAAACATAAACGTCGCTTAATAATTGGGCGCATTTTCCTACGTTAAAAACCGAAGAGGCGAACTGCTCCAAAGCGCTCACAAAACCCAGCAGCAGAATATCCAGCTTAGGAAAAGGAAGTCGAAGAAACGTTTGCCGTTTTTTTTGTTAACGTCTCTGAGATCCCGGAAGAGCGACAGCGGGAAATAATCGACTTGCTGTGTGGACGCGTGGATGCCTATTCTACGTCACAAACGTTAACCAAGCAAATCTACGTTTGTGATTTACGCAACCTTGTAAAGCTGTGCTTAAACTTTTATTTATAATTAATGCTTTTGACGTTGCAGGTTCAAACCTCCCAGGTGTCCTCCTCTTTAGGAGGAACAGGTTCAGCCTCGGTCATTGTGACCCTCTTTTCTCCCCCGATGTCCTTCTTCTTTTTAGAATGTTCAGATAGAATGTTCAGAATGTTTACTAGGCATGAATGTTCTAAAAGTGACAATACTGTTTGTAGGATATATATCGTTTTAATACATGATTCTTCTTAGAAGCACCTTATGAACAGCTACAGGTCAGAATTACAGGGACCTGCGCTACGGCATCATGGGAAATGTGGCTTGAAATACTATACTTTTGGTAAAGCTGAAGAACATAAAGTTGGATCAGCTGGCAATATACAGCTCAATGGAGGGAAAGAAGGTATCAAAATCCCCAAAGTCCCTAAAATGATTCCTTATATATATATATATATATATTTTCATTTATACGAGTTATAAATTCAGTTTATTTTTCCGCCAATGTGATTTCATTGTGTGTTTCTAAAGGCAGTTTCAGTCCCCTTGGGTGAAAAACTATGTAAATAAGTTATTAATTTGATTTCATTATAAATGGTATATAGTTTTGGCTTAGGGGAATATAAATATTTTCTTCTTTTCATGTCTCTGAGCTAAAACAACAGATCAAAGTCAACACATGGAGAAAATATAGAGCATGATCAAAATAATAAAACGAAAATCCAACAAGCTGCCAACTGTATTCAAAAACACATTCAGCTAATTGAATCGGTCCAGCGTAAGGGGTCCAGTACAAGCCTAATATGTCTGACTCTGTACATCAAATACTTTTAAGCTACATTTTATTAAAATTTATATTTATAGATCAGTGATTTAAGAGGTTTATTTAGATTTATTAACTTCTGCACACATGGGCAATCTAGTATGCCTTTTATACTTAAACTTCGATTAGCAAACACAACGTGCCATTGGAACACAGGAGTGATGGGAGTGATATAGGGCCATTGGAACACAGGAGTGATGGGAGTGATAAAGGGCCATTGGAACACAGGAGTGATGGGAGTGATAAAGGGCCATTGGCACACAGGAGTGATGGGAGTGATAAAGGGCCATTGGAACACAGGAGTGATGGGAGTGATAAAGGGCCATTGGACCACAGGAGTGATGGGAGTGATAAAGGGCCATTGGAACACAGGAGTGATGGGAGTGATAAAGGGCCATTGGACCACAGGAGTGATGGGAGTGATAAAGGGCCATTGGGACACAGGAGTGATGGGAGTGATAAAGGGCCATTGGAACACGGGAGTGATGGGAGCGATAAAGGGCCATTGGAACACGGGAGTGATGGGAGTGATAAAGGGCCATTGGAACACAGGAGTGATGGGAGTTATGGCTCTTTTTTAATAGCATCTTTTACATGGTAGAAAGCAGCCATTTTTCATCAATCAGATTTAACGTTACTTTTATTTTATAGCATAAGACTTACCTCTTTAAGAGAAGTTTTGTGCGGATCCCTAGCAGGTAATGGGGAGCCCCACTTTATTCCGGGAACATATTTAAAGGGATTATATTATATTATAACACACAGAATGCCACCGTGTAGTGTGTACATGGATGGCATTTTAAGCCCAGTTTTCCATCTACATACAGACTCTGTAAAGGGTTAAATAGATTCCACTTGAACAGATTCCATGTGAGAGGTTTGAAAGCTGTAGCGATAAAACGTCTGATTTTAGGCTATCTGTAAATAAATATTTGGGTGCGAACTGCGCTTTTGCTGCACAATAGCATTTTTTTGTAAAATGTTGGGCGTTTATTAAAGTTAATATCTCGGCTGACTTTGTGATTTAGTTTCCTGTTTGGGTTATTAGCATCTCAGTTAATAATAATGGTTTATTGCATGAACGGCACAGCCAGACGCCGCTATTCACTGCTGCTCAGCTGATCTTTATCTAAAGGTTGATGGAGGCAATATTCTTTTATCTGTTTCTGTTCCGAAATAACCCTTTTCCGCTATCCAGTAACAAATCTCTATAAGTGTAATGTCTCTGTATTTAGATGTTAAAAGTAAAAATCAACTGTAGCTCAACACAGTTGTGTGTATGAATAGCTGTGTGAATGAATAGCTGTGTATGCATGAATACTAATAGCTGTGTGTATGTATGTGTGTATGTGTGTGTATGAATACCTGTGTGTGTGTGTGTGTGTGTGAATAGCTGTGTGTGTGTGTGTGTATGTATGAATAGCTGTGTGTGTATGAATACTAATAGCTGTGTGTATGTATGTGTGTGAACACTAATAACTGTGTGTGTATGTGTGTGTATGAATATCTGTGTGTGTGGTATTTGTGTGAATGAATAGCTGGGTGAATGAATAGCTCTGTGTGTGTGTGTAAATGGCTGTGGGCAAAAATGATAATAAGTCCTAATGAAGCAATGAGTGGTCATCCTCTTGCCCCACAATTGGTAATAACGAATAACACTTAATTACCTGAATAATTTTGGCTTTATTTTGTAAGATTAATAATGAAGACCACGGGGGTCAGAATGGGCCTGAGTGGGCAGTTGACTGGGGGCCGAGCAGGGATAGGCCTTGGCGGCATTTTTTGAATGTTGGGGGAGGGGTTAACGGTGAGGGTACTTAAGGGATTGGCGCCACTGGGGCAAGCACCATTTTCTGTCACCTACCATTCCTGTTTGTCCCACCCTCCCTCCCTTCTTTTGTTGTTTTGTTTGTCTTGGTATGTTTGTTCTGTCACAGTCGAGCGTATGCTTACCAGGTATTCTAAGGGGTTAATGCTGATAGGAGAGCATTGGTGGTGGGAGGTTTTCCGGCCAGGTGGAGCTGGGAACCTCAGGTTTTGGGTTGGGCATCTCGGTATGTCCTTCCCTGTGTGTTACCTGGATAACCTGGTAAGCTGGGGGTGGTTTTGCATTAAATGGTTAATGTTTAACTATGTTAATTTATGTTATTTATTGTTCAGTGTGTTGGTCATTGTCCTGTTAACGCACCTATTTTGGTTTTAGGTCTGCGTGGCAATGTCCTGCATTTAAATAAAATCGGCTGTGGCCTTTTTACACCCAAATTCATGTTGTTGTGTTTTTATTGGGTGGGTGGGGTTATGTGTGTTTTATGGATGCCTAGCACGAAAGTCGAGGCTACTACAGTCATAAGTACAGACCGACGCTACTTGTTGAGCTTCCTCTGATGCACCGGCAGCCAGTAACTACTCCACTTTTTAATGTGAGAACCACGTGCCATTGGGAAGCATTGTCTGGAAAAGTCCTTTGAGTCTTCGAGTTCCATCTGCTCATCGATAGGTAAACAATGATGGCAAATGCCATACATATTCTCATACCTCCCAACAGTCCCAGTTTTCATAGGACAGTTCTGATTTTCAGGCACTGTCCCAGGTAGCGTCTTGAGTGGCTATTTGGGTTCCGCCGGACCCTGACTTTGACCACACACCCTAACATTGTACCGATTTGGTCAAATGAAATGGGCCCCGGATTCCCATTTGTTTGTTAGTTTCCTAATACAGTTAAAAGATGGATGACTTTTAGGCAAACAACAAATAAAAGACTGGATTTAAATTAAGAGGTATAAAATGTGCAATCTGTTAGACGTCTGACATTGCTTAGTCCTCTGCACTGGAGCTGAAGCCCAAAGGCTGTTGGAGGTCACTAAACTATTCATGGTCTTTACCGATTCACTCATTAACGGCTCATAATTAACTCTGTCCTCGTTTTTAGTTAATTACTTTTAGGAGTACTAAGAAGAGTGCATCAGTCGTAGAAAAAAAAAAACAGATGTTGGCCTAACTAAGAAACACTACGGGACATGAAAAGAGATGGCGCGTGTGTCTAATGGTTAAATTGCCCCTGTCCGGGGCTTTAAAGGGTGCGGTTTCCAGGGTGGGCAAATTCTCATTGTCAAGAGCAAGGACGCTTTTGCCGTTTTTACCATATGTTTGCGATTCCCCTTTTCATGTTTATTTGATGCCCACACACATTATACATAACTTTTTTTTTTGGCAGGGCAAGTAGGGCCATCTTTTAAAACAACAGAAATACATATAATTATTTTTAGTAGTACCTCTTGGGTCCCAACTGGTCTCCTTAGTCCTTCCCGGAGTGGAATGCCCATCGTGCGATCAGACATTTAAACAGCAATGGGGTACCAAGCGCCTTTACACCAGAGCCGTCACCATGGAAACATTAATGCTACCTCTTCTGACACAGGACAATCCGGGCTTCAGGCGCACTGATCTCCCATGTAACCCCCCAAAAAGTCTGGATGTACTATTACATCCAATGGGTCATCAAGATCTTTTTTTTTGTAAACTCAATAGTATTTCCATAGCATCAGAAATGGGTTAAAAAAAATTCCCCTTGATCATTATAAAATATCTGTCGTTTTTGGGACTTCAATCCCAATCCCAGGCCCACCAAACGACTGCAAACCTGCTAAAAACACATATTCCTCATATATCAAAACATCTTTCAACATGGCCGACAAGAAAGTATATTTCAAAGTTCTCCACAAATATTTCGTTTTCCTAATTATTCCTCAGAAAGCGAAAAAAACAGAGTTCAGGCCAAAAAGTCGTAGAAAGTTTACAACGTCTACCTATGCAGAGAAAGAGGTGTGTCTCGGTGCCCCCTAATTAGCATCCAGTGTGAACTGAACCCATTAACAAGCTGAACAGCGCGCCAATTCCGCATATTAATGAGGATTCTGTCTCTGAGGATAATAATTAGGGGTGACACTTTCAGGGCAAGTTCTCTTTTTCGTCTCCCAGTGGCACTTGAATAGGTGTGATGAGATGCGTAGAAAATACAAACACAGCTTGGCAAGGAGCCGGCAAGACGAGCGACCGAAGACGTGATGCGTAAACAGAAAACAAAAGTATATTTTAGATCGCTTCCAGGAGAAATTAACGTTATTTATTAATGCACCGAGCAAAAATAATATATTTAATTTTTGATCGTTTGAAGAGAACATATTTTTGGCTCGAATTTTGTTTATTGAATTTTTGTAAGAATTTTTGACTGTCGCCTGTCAAAAACAATATCCACAAACCATGCCAAAAAAAAAAGGGGGGAGAGGAAAACAGTTTCACGGATACTTTTCTGGTTGTTCATTTCCTGCGTGTTATCTCACCTCGGGATACAGCGGGAAGCACCGATGGTGAGGCTGGCAAAAACATGTGAAAAATGGCTGCCTTCTGGGAAAAAATGGTGGAAACCTTAGGTTTTGCCGGAGTTTTGTTTTTTTTTTAAAGGGAGAACATTTCCAGTCTCTCTGGAGTTCCATCTGTGGTGACATGAAGAAGCAGAGCAGACATCCTCTGAGCTACTCGATAGAAGCAAATTATAATTCTAAACATGTCCGAAGGTGGCATCTGAAGTAAGATTTGGCAGGTGTTTGGAGAACATTTCACCACCGATGGAAAGTTTGTGGGGTTTTTTTGGTCTGTTGTTTTATAGTTCCATTTTTTGGGGTACTGGTGAGTATGGATTGTCTGACTGTACTTGGAACCCCAGAATCTCTTCTCAGTTGACTTTTCCAGACTTGCCTAGGTACGTTCTGGAGGTTGGAGGTTTCATGGGAGGGAAATATGGTAGGAAGCATGGACACTAAGACTTCTACTGTCCCATGGCATATCACTTCATAATCTGGCTCTAAAACTGTCCATTTAATTCAGGGGGAATTAACTTTTTCGGGTTTTGGGAGACTCCTACCTACCTGGCCGGTTATTGACCATAATCGTTTTGGTTTTGTGGTGTGCGTTCTTCTATTCTACCAATTCTCTGCCATACCAGCAGCAAGAAGTTGTTCCTCATCCTCTGGACAGACATTTGGGAAAAGAAACTTTACATGAATTAATTTGTCAGCTAATATATTCTAATGGCGTCCCGCTGCTCGCAGACTTTCTTGGAGAGCATCTTGTGAAGAGCTGGAAGTTCATTTGCTGAAAGACAAACAGTGAATCATTAATATTAAGAAGAAGTAAAATACACAAGAAAGCTGGGAAACCGGATGCTGTATTCATCAGGCCAACACAGTAGCCTGTTAGGGGCAGCATTCTCATACCTGCCACGTCTCACTGATTACGGGGACAGTCCCTCTTTCCTCCCCATACGTTGTTTTTTTGGGAGCTCAGAATGCGTGTTGGGTATGAAGGTATTACAGGGTTCTACAGCTCCTAAAAGCCACAATAATGGGAATGTAAAAAATCAGGAGATGGCTTCATAAATTAATGTTGTAAAAAAAATACAAAGTCACTTTAAAAAGTCCTACTAAACCTTCCGCCATGCCTGTAACCACAACTCCTTAAGTGTCCCTCTGTTGTCTCAGTAGTCCTGATAGGTATGGTGTCTTTAGGGCTAAGTCTTGGGCACCTGGGAGAAGTATTTCTTCTGTGCCCCCATACCTTAAATACATGCACATACTAAGACGCAAACTTTCTCACTCTCACAGTATACACATATGTACACACGCTATCTCACTCCCTCTTCTCCCTCGCACCACTGACCCTAGGCCCACCGCTGGAACAAGCGCATGCTAACACCATATACTAGTACCCACACGCATGCTAACAGCAAATACAAACAAATAAACACTAATGCAAACACCATACGCTAACATACACAGACACTCCAACACCATCTGCTCACACACACTCATGCTAACACCATACACTAACATACACAGACACTCCAACAGCATCTGCTCACACACACTCATGCTAACACCATGCACTAACATACACAGACACTCCAACACCATCTGCTCACACACACTCATGCTAACACCATACACTAACATACACAGACACTCCAACACCATCTGCACACACACACTCATGCTAACACCATACACTAACATACACAGACAATGCAACACCATCTGCTCACACACACTCATGCTAACACCGTACACTAACATACACAGACAATGCAACACCATCTGCTCACACACACTCATGCTAACACCATACACTAACATACACAGACACTCCAACACCATATTACTTAGAAAACTAAGAAATGAATACCGCGATTGGTTAAATGTTACAAAAAGTTGTGCTCTGCCATCATAGCACTTGATACTCTGACTCTGTGATGTCGGCATCAGAACCCCATATATAAGTAGATGTTATTATTATTATTATATTATTATAATTATTATTAAGAAACCAAGACATTTTTTCTTCTTGCAAACAATCAGAAATTTTTTGGGGTAAGGGAACAACTTTGTATTGCAAGTCACAATTTTTCCAGCCATCACAGAAGCTCGGCTTTCAGCGCTGAAATGTCAAACGACTCCATGTTCGTCTGAACGCCGCATATCCTGTGATTTATATCCTTGTTATAGGCTACAAGCTCTGCTGAATCTCAGACTATTTCTACTGCCTGCTGACATTTCATTAGTGTATCTGATAATTAAATTTTGCTTATTTCTTCTAAATTATTCAACACCGAGGCATACATTCTGCCTTTAAAGAGAGTTGACAAGATATGCTTTAGGGAACAAATCAAAGAAAAATATGAAATAACCAGAACCGCTTAATCATGGTCCTCTGTACACACACCATTATTTAGTCGGTGAAACACAAAGTTTATGAATGAGATCAATCTCCTTCAGTAGGTTCTGAGATTTAGCACAAAGGCGATGCAGGTAGTGAGTCCGGGGAGGTAGCAGGGGTCCGGGGAGGTAGCAGGGGTCCGGGGAGGTAGCAGGGGTCCGGGGAGGTAGCAGGGGTCCGGGGAGGTAGCAGGGGTCCGGCGAGGTAGCAGGGGCTCGTTTAACCTGCTTTTCGCTTTAGGGAAGAATCGATCGTCACCCATTTCTGCCGAAAATTTAAAACAAGAGACGTCGGCGGAGGCTCCAGCTTTTCCAGAGCGTCTGTAACAGATGCACACGCAGTTGGGAGTGCTTTATGCTTTATAGAAGCGTGACAGAAGTTAACTAGACAAACATGCCGCGAATACACAACTACGTTTCACGCGCAATAAGGGACATAAAATTCCAGCTAAGCAGCGTGATACATACTGACCCATCCTCATGACGGGGACAGCAACAGAACCGGGTTATTTTTTATGCTTTTGCCCAAGTACAACGAATAAGAGACACTGAAATAATAAGATGGTGGAAACGCAAAAACTAGGGACCTAAAGATTGCCGCCAGCTCATAATCGTATACTTGAACGCCTCCTGGGGTAATCTCGGAGATTACCCATGCCTTTCTGTGTCCTTCAAAGTGTAATGATAGGTATTAAGCATCAGAAAAGTTCTTCCAACATGGCCTTATGTCCACAGGAAGCCAGCTTGTATGGTATTACATGATGGACGTGTACAAACGTGTAAAAATAGGGAGACAACCCAAAACAGCATTTTCTCTCTTCTCATCCTTCTCAATCCATCAAAGGAAGCCCTCTGGCAGGGCACACGACAGGTATATAAGGGCAGGGCTAAACTCAGGTAACGAGGCTCAGCTGTCCCAAGTTATTAGAAAGGGGTGCTGCTGAGAGGGAAGGGTGGCCACTAGTGGCGGCAGGTAGACATGACAATGTTATAATTATCACGTAGTCCAGGCTGGTAGGGTGGAACCCTGACAACTGTTGACCACATCATCCTCTTCTAGGTTCTACGTTCTCTTGGCATTGGAGGTCTGGCTCACTCATGGTTTCTGCCCTATCTTTACCAACGACTTTGCTCTGCATCGTGTGCCTCATTAACTAAACTTCCACTTTCACCCCAAGGCTCTCTCTGATTACTCTTTCCCCTGGACAACTAATAAAATAATTTGTCTTTAAAGACCACCTCTGTGGAGATGACACTCAAGTCTAACTATCCACACCTTCACTTCATCTCCTCAGAGGTTCAACGTTACGGTTACAGATCGCCTCTCGGCAGTCTCTTCCTGCTCACTAACAATTTAACAAAAGTTAAACATTTTACTTATTACTTATTTTTTCACCTAAATCCCTTCCAACCTCTCACTTCAATCTTACCGTGGAGCTCTGGATTCCATCTCTACTTTTACTCCCCAAAGTAAAGAAGTAGCTAAAACTTTCCTCCTTCTTTGAAATATTGCTAAAAATCCACCCATTTCTCTCACTTAAGCATGCTCTAATCATTTCATGTCTAACCTACTGTGCTTATTGGTAACAAACTCTTTTCAACTCAAAATAATATTTATTTCCTCCATAACACCATTCATCTCCACCATTACTGCGATAGAAATGTCTGTAGGCTACTTTACCTATAATATAACTGCAGTTAATGTACATTTAATGTACATCTTCTATTAAACTCTAAGGCACCAAGTACATACATATGGAAGGAGAAAAGGGACTGGGGTATCTTAGTCTCAAAATGGTATTGCCCCAAAAATGAAAGGGAATCTTTAGTTAATACCTTTCACTGGTGGTTTCATCTGACGAGGAGACCCCTGAGGTCCCAAACTCTTATGAAACTAAAGTATCGCGTTTGACTAAAGACCCAATCTTCTCTTGGACCGATACGGCTCTAGCAATTTTCTTTTTGCAAAAGTAAGCGAGACGGGAGAGGCGAGCGCTCGCTCTACGAGACACCTATTGATTGAATTAGGACAGTTAGGATGTTCCTCTTAGAGCACTAATGGGTTTTTGTGATTGAAATCACACTGTCTTTTAAAGTGCCCTTTTAATTTGTTTTGTATTAATTTAACCGATCCCAATAGTCATTTAAAGAACTGATTAGTTGCAACGCTAACTAATCCAGGGTATAAATTTAGGTTCCCAGGGGTTGCGCAATTAATCTTCTGAAATAACAGAGCATTCCAAGAAGACTTGTTATAATTCTCACCATATATATTATTATTATCCTTACTCCCAGCGGTATTCATTAACAACCAAAGCCATACCACTGCCCCAGCTATCAGCGATGTAGATTTAGTGATAACGGGGTGGGCTGGCAGCACCGAGCCCATGGGCAAGTCCAGCCAAGGGGCCTATTAATAAAGCAGGCCAAGACATATTGGACAACATACTTAATGTGCACTATCCAGTCCTGCCCTAAACACGTTTACAGGAAAGGGTAAAGTATAGAAATCCAATACAAGACGGACAAGGAGGATCCATCAGGGATGTAAAGGCTGCTTTACCCGTTGCTAATTGCCTTGTGGGTACATGCGTAATTGCAAGTAGAGCACAAAACTTTCTCATCTGCCCTCTTCTCCCATGCACCACTAACCCAACGCTCACCACTGACACACTAACATCACAGGCTGACATTCACACTAACACCATACATGAACGCTAACACTCACACATGCTAACACCATACACTCACACATATTTGCTAATACCATATACTCACGCAAGTGCTAACACAATACACTAGCACATCATATGCAAATTCTATTGACATAGAGTAACACACATTCTAGCTAACAACATATGCTAACACACACATGCTTCCACCATACAGCAACACACACTCACTCTAACACTTTACACATACACATACTCACTCTAACACCATACACTTACACACACACTCTCTCCTCCTCTGCCATCATCCATGCAGCTCATACAGCTCTCCTTCTTCCCCTCTCTCTTACTTCTTGTGGAGCCCCGTCTACCCTGCAGCTTGCAGTCTCCATGCACTCTACATTCACAACTTGCGGACATGTTGGCCCAATAAAAGGCATCACCTTCAGCTAAACACTCCATCTAGAACAATAACGGAACACATCTTAAAGCAGATAACATTAATGTTTCCATTTACAGTTATTAATTGGAAGCACCACGATTTGGCAGAACAAATGGGCCCAAAAAGGACCCAAAAATGTCTCCGAATAATTTCTGGCCCATTTACATGTCTAGTTTTTTACTTGGTTATTAAGTGTAAAATATATTATGATATTTTGGGACCTTTGGGAGTTTTACCCTAATCTCAGGGTAAGCAGGCATAGTCCCAGGGTTGCAGAGTTTAAAGAGAAGTCATGTGATATCTCAGCATCCTCAATTGGTTCCTCATTAGAAAAAAATGGTTGCCACCATTAGAGGGTCACTACAGTAGAATCTTTATGATGAGTTATTATAGGGTTAATGCTTGAAGTCTCAAAATTAGCTAATTGACAATATCCCCAAGTAAATTAATTTGGTAGCGTTCACTTATTTTATAAGCAGATAAGGGCTGGACTGACTTAATGGGATACCAGAAACTTTTCCTCGGGCTGGTTTGGAGAGAGAGAGAGAGAGAGAGAGAGAGAGTGCTAGAGAGAGAGAGAAAGAGAGAAAAGAGAGAGAGTAATTCCGTGTAATTAATACGATTCTTTATACCTCCCCATCTATTTTTGATGACTGAGTTTTATTAGAGACCCTGTCTAATTAAACCGTCTTGTTCTGCTTACCGTCGGCGTTGACCGCTTTTTGATTCATGGACACAGTGAAGCTCCAGAGGAAGAACGATTCCTCACGATGTTACTCGCAGGAACAAGCAGCTGCCTGTATATAAACTGCGCCAAGCAAAAGACTTTATAGATGCCCGCCGAATGTTATTACGCTCGTAAAATACCAATGATTATGCATAAAAAAGGAATACTGTGATATTTCAGGCTGAGCGCTTTGCGGAATACCGCCGATCCGTGGTAGACCGGGCAGGTGGTCGGCTCCTCGGGGTCTGGCAGAGACCACGGCATCAAACTGGGCCACATCTGGCACCACCAGGATCCGGCGTGTCTGATGCCCCACCACCTGGGTGACAATGCAGACGCATGCTCTACTACATCGGTCCCGGAGAGATGAAGTTCCAAACCGTTCATTAGCCAAGCACCAATAGGTTCCGCTGGCTGACTGCGTGGTAGGAGGCTCGCAATATGCTTTGTGGTCCCATACGAGCTAATAAAGAGACAGTGATAGATAGAAATGCGGAGATGTTCCGAAAACCGTGGGGTGACACGAGGAGCTCCTTCCCTGTGCGCTGGCTTTAAAACTAGAGGAGTCTAGAATATAAACCGAGTGGTGAGGACCTCCCGGCATTTTTATTTTATTTCTAATATCAGATTAAAAATAAGCGCTGTTTCTTTTTTACCCCAGTTGTAGTTTTTGCTCCATAATATAAAGTTTTCAGGCAGCTGCATATCAGCCGTTTGTATGATTCCCGCTCTGTTATCTGATCCCCGATCTACTAAACCCCCCCCGACTCCTTATCATACTGCCTGTGGGAAACAATAGAATGGCTCAGTCTTAATTACTTAGCCAGACACTCTGACTATTGAAAGTCAATGGATGAACAGACTTCATTATCATTGCCATAAAGCATCAGCTCAGTGCTCAGCAGGGAAAGTTTCCCAAAATATTGCATGACCAACAGCAATTGTGGGCTCTAGATCTGCAGATAAAGGGAGTTTATTGGGGCAAAACGAGATAAAACCAGGTTTTTATCAATGCCAACCCAGATTATTGTATTAAATGCTGTATTTAATGCTCAAGAATATTTTTTTTCATGGGACTTCCCATGTAAAAGACACAAATCGTGTTTAGACAGAAATGTTTCTCGAAAGCGTTTGGGCATTCAGCAGAGTATTTGGAACAGCACCTTGAGGTTCGAGGATCCTTGTTCTCTGAGGCAGTGAAACGAGTACATCTTACGTGACACACGGTTAGCAAACTTCCAAAACTCGCTCCTTTGTTAACAGGCACCCTTGGTAACAGGTCAGCGTATTAACGCAGGCTGGCATTACCCGTCAGATACAAATGTATTGTCGCTTTATTACACAGGGATTTCATGCAAAGGCCCCCTGGGAGCTAGCGTAGCTGAGTGGACAGGGCCCATGTATGAGTGGGGGTGAGTGCGGTGTGATTGGTTGTGTTTAAATGTGGGGGGTGTGGTTTGTGTGGGGTGTCTGTTAGTAGCTCAGGATTTAGTCATTCCCACCCTTGGTGTTACAGCTAGCATCAGCTTCCCTCCCTCCCTCCCCTTTTTTGTTTGTCTAACTTCTCTCTTTTGTCACAGCAGGCGGTTGTCATGTCCTTGCCAGTCGGAAATTATAAGTGGAGCAAAAGGAAGTGATTGGTACGGAAGTCGAGTTGGGTCTCGATCCCTCCCCTAACCTCTCATGTGTTAAGGTTGGTTATTAAGTGGACGTGCCCACCGAGCTTTATGGACGGCTGGTGGTTAGCACTTGATTTGTTGGAGTTATGTTAATTCTGTTGGACGAGGGGGGAGGCGAGAACCCTGGGAAGATTGTTCTGGTGTTTGGCTGGCAAGGACGGCTTTTTTGGATGCATTGTTAAAATGTGCAATAAATTGCTGTGGCCTGTTTACATCCAATCTGGTGTCCGTGTGTTATTTATATTGGTGTTTTAGGTTATGTATCTCCTAGCACTGTCCCCTCCTACTTCATACAAGGACACCAGCCATTAGCAGATGCCTAAATCCGGTATTTGATCATGTCTTGGGATATTTTGTATTGAAATGAATGGTTTGCTACAAAATCATAGCATTTCTTTGGTTTGGGAAAGAACTGGAGAGATTATCGGTTGTTCAAATAAGATTATGGAGATCCCGAGCATTAAAGACAAACCTGGACCAGTAGGAAAGAGAAGGTCTATAAAAGGTCACACGGGAAGGTATATCCTGTTCCCAGACTGGTAGAAAATCTATAAATATAAATATCTATATAACATGGTGGGGGGCAGGCTTGGACTGGCTGTCTGACACACCGAGCAAATACCTGGTGGCCCGGTTACCATCGACGCCACATACTCATCCGCTTCAGTGGCAGATCGATTGGTGTACGGCTGGATGTGCTACATGAGCATAAAAGGGCATATCCAGTCATCCCGCACACTTATGTCATAAGGCGGCCACCGGCCCTAAAGTGCCAGGTCTTCCTCGTTGTCGTCAGTCCAACACTGGTGCAGGCTGGTGATTAGTTGCTTCCAGCTCCCATACAGAGATGGGGTGCAAGAACTATGGCCATATCTAGGAACTTCCCAGGGCTGGCGCCTCAGAGGTCTCCCTCTCTGGCTCTTTACAGAAGGCTGGAAGGTGATGGGTCTGAATTAAGGAGACATGCATCTGTTTAAGGACCATGTTAGGTTTTGGGAGGTATGAGTTATAGCTACACATGCATGTATATGTTTCCATTATATTACCTCGATTGTAGGCCTGATCTTAAGTTACATCATGCCTTGATTTTAAGCCTGATCTCAAGTTACATCATAGCTCCCAGTTATATCAGATCTCCATCTCATTCACTAGTATGGTTTTTTAACCCTTAAGTTCCCCTCCATTTAAATTCCCTTCTTGCAAGGGGTTGTTTTTTGTGTTTTACCTAATCAGGTAGGTTTTATTATTTAAATCTTTTTACGATTATTGGAACCAGTGCAGGTTCCCTGTTAACCTTTTGGCAAAGACAGTCCCGTGTACAGCTGACATATGGGTAACATGTAAAGATGCTTTAGTTTGCCCCCAAAAAATTGAAGAATTAGCATGAACAATATAGATCCTCTTTCCAAAGGATCAAAACAAAAAAATAGTATGTAGTGTAGATGCTGTGACAATACTGCCTCCTGCTGGTGATTAGTGGAAGTTCGATGTGGTGGAAATTATTACTGCGTTGTGTGCACAGCCTCAAACCATGCATACGTTTAACCCCCTCTATTCTGGAGGGAGTCAATGCACTGACCACTACGCCAGCTGAATTTAATGTGCTTCAAAACAAAAAGCTGCATTTATTTACTGTATGCTGAGCTCATCTTACCATGGGAAAAACGTCAAATTGAAACAGCGTTACCTGAAACCATTTTCAGCCCTAAAAAATCCAAAATTGTACAGAACTAAAGATGGGAAATTATTCAACGGCAACATTTGCAGAAGAAAAACATTTAAATCCAACAGAAAATTGTCACGTTGTTAATAAGAGGGATCCGTATCTTCCTATCAGGGTAACGTAGCGGAGTCCAGGAGAAGCGGATCACCAGAGAAGAAAGAAGAATGAAGACAAGGAGAACAGAAAGAAGGAAAAGAAGCAGAGAGCAAGAAGCGGAGCCGTGGAAAGGGAGAAGGTAGGGAGACATTGAGAGAAAGCGTGACAGAGTATGAGAGAGCGAAAAAAAGTGATTGCGGAAAACAAAATCAGCGTAGTTTTCATTTGCACCATTAGGGCCCCTTCCTCGTTTTCAGGCCTTCATACAAATGAACATTCATACAAACAAAATGTACTTTTGTATGAATCGGAATTAATGAATCTAATTGACACGTGATTATAAGATGTGAAACACGTGGAGCATTTTCTCCTTGCTGGATGATGTTGATAATTAGAAGTTAGTTTTGAAGCTAATGAGGTCTCCCTTTGTATCATGAAGACCCTCTTCTCTTTAACGCTCTGCTTTAGTCATATGCCTGCTTTATGCAAAAGGTTTACAAATGCAGGCAAGTCCAGGCAGCTGGAAATGTTTGCCTGTAATGCCTATTTGCCTCTTGTGCCCAGTCTCCACTCAATCCCTAATATCTCACCCCTGTCATCAGTCTCCACTCAATCCCTAATATCTCACCCCTGTCATCAGTCTCCACTCAATCCCTAATATCTCAACCCTGTCATCAGTCTACACTCAATTCCTAATATTTACTCCCTGTCATCAATCTCCACACACTTCCTAAGTATCTACTTCCTGTCATCAATCTCCACTCACTTCCTAAGTATCTACTTCCTGTCATCAATCTCCACTCACTTCCTAAGTATCTACTTCCTGTCATCAATCTCCACTCACTTCCTAAGTATCTACTTCCTGTCATCAGTCTCCACTCAATCCCTAATATCTCACCCCTGTCATCAGTCTCCACTCACGTCCTAATATTTACTCCCTGTCATCAATCTCCACTCACTTCCTAAGTATCTACTTCCTGTCATCAATTTCCACTCACTTCCTAAGTATCTACTTCCTGTCATCAATCTCCACTCACTTCCTAAGTATCTACTTCCTGTCATCAGTCACCACTCAATCCCTAATATCTCACCCCTGTCATCAGTCTTCACTCACATCCTAATATCTACTCCCTGTCATCAACCCCCACTCACTTAATAATATCTACTCCCTGTCATCAGTCTCTACTCACTTCCTAATATCCACTCCTTGCCATCAGTCTCCACTCACTTCTTAATATCTACTCCATGTCATCAAAATCCACTCATTTCCTAATAACCACCCAAAAGCCACCAATATGTCCTCGCTTCAACATTCGTTGTCCACAATGTTACCATCTGCCACCCCGTAAGGTCTATGAGAATACACGCAGTGCACATATTCCTGCCGCTGGACTCGGTTATGCATTATTCATGATTTCTACGCATCGATCAGTCATTGTTGGACTGTCCAATATTGCATTTTTTCAAATTGCAGTTGAATTTTCTTTCAATAAATCTAACCTTATTGCCTCGGAAGCCGGTATGCGGAACCAGAAATTCTTGAAACCCAGGTTTATTTGCTTATTTTTTTTATAAGCAGTCTAATCAGAATTGAACGGTGTCCCTGGTGCAAGACGGCGTGGGTCATAACTCATGGATCATCTGGTTACAAAGATATTGGAAATTAATAATTCATCATCCTATGCAGTAGTCTGGTGAAGAATGCTAGAACGGTTTCAGTTAAACTTATATTATTGGAGGAAAACATGTAAATATTTAAGCCAATGGCATCAGGGGAGATTAACCCTATTCCTCCTTGGCCAATGAGATATGATATTGTTTATATATTGGATTACATTCTTGTTATAAAAACTGAAAGAAATGTGTAAATAAGAGACCTAGACGTAATTTCCCAAATACAATCATCTGTCTCGTTTAAGTGAGCTGGAGGACGGCTTTTTAACTCAACTTGACCAAACCGCGGAATATATTCTGCTCGTACCTGAGGGCTAAATGTAGACAAAAACTTTCATCCATCTCCAAAATCTGATAGAAAGTTGGAATGGAAACTCCCCAACAATCTTCTCTTGCTGTAATCTTTATCATGCAGGGCTCTCGGCAGGCTGTGGATAAGCCTGTGGATAAGCCTGTGGCAGTCATGCACTGTGACCTGCTCCCTCCTCAAAATCAGGTGGTTCCTGGTCGAACCATAGACCGTCCTTTACACAGCACATGAGGCGCCAAGCATCGTCAATGGCTCCCTCATTGTGTGTCCCTAGAAAAAGTCTGCCCAAACAGTCGTGGCTGTGGGGTCGGGATGTTCTCGATAGTGTCTTTTGGCTCTGATGAGCTTGTGGATCACACGTGGTGACCACAGGTCTGGCTTAGCGCCCTCCAGTTGGTGCTTCCTTACAAATTTGCCCAAGGGATAGAGCTGTCCCACTTTTCCCACTTCCCTCCACAGGGGCAGTAGGAAGAAGTGAGACATGGCGTTTCCAGCAGACCCTTTCACTACGTCTCTGAGAGTCCTGCGCATACAGTTGCATTCAAAGAAGGTACTCAGCACGGTAGGCATGACAGGCACTCTTTTGCCTCCTTTGCGAGGTACTATGTACATCACTGCACGCTTTACGCTGTCCATTTTGGAGCCTCAGATGAAGTGGAAGACTTCCATGTTGATGGCTTCGTGTATAGTGACCAACAAGGGCCAGGCCTGAGCCACGTACTACAGAACGGGAACAATTTCGTTTTGCAGCACCAGCACTTTCCTTTCGATGGTAAGGTCTCAGAGGCGACACAATCCATATTTCTGTTTTAAATATGGACGCTGCACCCTCACTGTCAAACCAGACACCGAGGATTTTTAGGAAGTCGGTCGTGATGGGAAACGGCAGTCAGGTCTGGTCAGAACTGACGCAAAGATGGCCCAGGCAAGCCATTTGGGGGCATCCAGAAAATAATTGAGAGACTTCCCATTGCTTTACTTACCAGTTTGTCAAAGTAGATATTTCTTTTTAAGCAAATAAGTTAAAATTATTTTAAGAACTGACATGAATGTACATACTGACGTACTTCTGTGGTTTCTGTATTCCTCGTGCCATGCATTTCGGGTCTGGACTGGCCCGATGGGTGGGACCAGTCTGAAGATGCAGAGGTGGTCTGCCGAGGCGGAAATAGTCAGCAGGGAAACATTTAGAGAGCGTGAGAGAAAGAGTGAACGAGAAATAGAGTGTGAGTGTGCAACTGTGACTTTGGGCAATGGGCACTGTTGCCCAAAACATATCTAGTATGGATGGCCATTATGGGAGACCTCTTCCTAAGGACATTTATGCATGCTTGGGGACTGTGTAGGTCCAGACGCTGCCCACAGTGCATCATAGCAGAGGAGACCTCAATACATTTGTCCTGGCAGTGTTGTTTTGCAAAGACTTTGCTGAGAACCTTGGAAAACAAGCTCAAAGACTCAGTGGAGAGGGAGTTCCTCTCATCCCATTTGGTTTTGTATGGACTCTTTCCAGGAGCTCACGCTTTGCCATTGAAGAAGCGTGGCGCCTAATGTGTGGTGTTAAGGATGCTTTATGGTTTGCCAGGAACGGCCTGATCCTGGGTAGGGAACAGATCCTTGTCCAAGACTGTCGCAGGCTGATCCTCATTGACAGCCTTGAGGGGTAGGATTCATCTCCAGTACTCATTCTCCTGATCTCCTCCTTGCTATTGGACTTTCATCATACCCCCCATCCTTAGGTTTTATTCCTTCTGCAAAGCCCCTATTGTATGTGTATAGTATGATGTGACCACTGTTGCTTCTCTGTTTATTGCATGGCTTTCGGTTTACTGATTACTGTTGGTTTTTGGCAGTAAACAGATGCTATCGCTCTATGTACTTGATTAAGCTGCTGATATTTGTGTCCTGAGCTGTGTCGCAGTTTACCTTGTATATAATTTCCAGTGGGCTGCATTGGGGCACCTTGGCAGAAGAAGTTCCAGTTCTTGCCTGAAGACCTTGTCTGAATTACTAACTGCACTTGAAGGTCCACCAATCCAGTTGACCTTCACTCCTCCAAGTGTCCATGATTACCCTGAAGATCACAGTTCAGGTCTATCTGGTGTTTTTATGAGGCCAGTCCAGTGTGAATGGCCTGGTAGGTACTGCCTCACCAAGCAGGGCCGATACCAAGCGTGACATTAATGAAAGACGCTGTAGCCTTGGCATCTAGTAGGGGTAGGGTGACAACCAAAGTCATTTTATTTTCAGGAAATGTACATTTCATACTTTATTGACCCGAAAGCTTAAAGTGCTGCCCTGCTCATGCAACATGTACATGTGTCCTTGAATAAATGGCTGATGTGGTCACCCTATGCAGGTATTTCCCCATGTATAAGATGCTCCCATGTATAAGGCACACCTCAGACTACATGCTGACCACAGAGCTCCACTATATGACATCATAACCCGGTGCTCAACAGTGTGAGAGAGCTGCACTAAAGAAGGTTCAGACACTGGAGGCAGTGACCTTTATTAGATTTCCAGAGATTTGGCCCCTTCACCATTGTGAACCTCTGCCAGAAGTTAGACCCCCCACACACACCTTTGTTTCACCAATTTTTGCAGAAGCGCCCCAGGAGGCCTGGTTAACTGACCTGATACCGGAGAGAAGCGGGGGCGAAGAAAGAAGACACAAAAACTAAAAAAAAGCAAGAGAATAAGAGGAGCTGCTGAAAAAGGAGACAGAGACACGGAAGCAGTCGGCAGAGAAGGTAGGGAGACATTGATAGGGCGTGAGTGAGAGTGTGAGTGACAACAAATTTTGTTTTTGAATGTAAAAAGCCCTCCGAATTTCATCCGAACCGGTAGGGCAGGAAACAAAATGCGGAGATCCTACGCTTTTTTTAGTATTTGAATTTGCATGAAAGATGAGTGTGTCCTGGAATGGGCGCCCAGCACAGTTTCCTTTGATATAATCTGATACAGCCAAATATAATTTAAGACTGGCATAATTAAATCCCTTTAATTCACTTGCCATTCATTCAAAGGCAGAAAAGAGCGCAGACTTGCCCTTGAAACGTGCAAAGTTATTTAAAATCTCTGCTCACGTAAAAGTTAACCACAACATACCTTCCAAGTGTCCCTTTCTCGCAGGAACAGTCCCAAGATCCTTATGTCCTTCTTTCTTCCCCTGATGTCCCCCTTTTCTTAGAGGTAAGGATTTTTGCTGGGTATGAGGGTATCACAGTGTTCTACAGCCCTAAAAGCCATAATAATAATAATACCGATAATAATAATAGAACCGTATTATTATGAATATGTCTAATCTTCTTTTACTGAGGAAATGAAAAATTTACGTCCAGCTAAGCCTCAGTGTCTTAATAGACTGTTGGAGGGTCTGTGTCAGCCTGATCTTTTTTCTACACTCTTTTGCACTCTCTACAACTGCTTATGTCACGAGCCCAACACCCCTCAATCTCCCAACCTCAACCTCTTAATAGTTTGTAAGCCCAACGGTAGAGCCTTCTTACACTCATGAGCATTGAAAAAGGGGTTGAGATCAACTCACGGAGAACAGGCAGCACCTTGGATTTACGCTCACCCGTGCCATTACAGAAGAACAACTCCACGCGTATGTTTTAAACTCCAAGGGTCTGGAGTTGTTCTTCTGTAATGGTACTTCTAGGCACAGGTGAGAAAGAAGGCCCACATCTGGACTCACGCCTACACTTCGTGTGGATTGCCCATGAGGGCAGGATTGGACTGCAATGTCATCATAACATGGTAGCTTAACTTTAAAAAAGATCATGTTAAGCCCTTCTACCTATCCTTTGAAGACATTTGTTGTATCTGATAGAACCTCCTCTCTTGGCAGTGAAAAGTGACGGCAGATAAGATGCATTCGGCCCATCCAGTCTGCCCAACGACCTCTTGTTCTTTGTACGTTTCTGTTAATGAACAGGTCACTAAAGAGCTCCTTATATCGCACATATTTATACAACTTTATAATATCCCAAGGGGCTGTTTTTGTAGCGTATAAAGATGCAACTTTTTCTTTGTAACTAAGATATGCACCGCATATTCAAGGTGAGGTCTGAACTTTGATTTATAAAGAGGCAAGATGATATCCTCCTCCCGGGAATTACTACCGTTTTATACATGCCAATATCTTATTGGCCTTTGCAGCTGCTGACTGACGCTGTGCACTTTTGCTAAGTCTGCTCTCTACAGTTATTCCTAAATCGCTCTCCTTTGCAGTTTTAAAGTATATCTTGCATTGTTATTATTTTTCCCATAATGCATAACTCTCAATAGATGCCCTTAGCCTGTCAAAGTTGACACTTAAATTAAGTGTCTTGGTGGAGTAGTTACCAAATGGCTTTTTTGGAACTTATCTCAAGTGAGACCATGTTATTGTCACTATTTCCCAAGGGTTTTCTTACTTGGATGTTTGAGATAAGCTCCTCATTGTTAGTCAATAGAAATATTTCCTCTGTAACGGCACAACCGAGCTCTAACTTCTCCTGAGCGGGGACACGACGTGGGGTAGGCTATTGAGCGGCTGTCCGTCCTCAGTTGAGTTGTTTTCAGACTTCTTGGTATGGGATTTCACATTTCAGGATATCCTTGGGGTCCAGGTGAAAAGGTAAGTCCAGACGTGGACCTCTTTGCTCACCTATGCCTAGGGGGAAAAAACTGCACTCCACTGACAAAGCCCATGAAGACTCAGATGGCCTGGGGTTGTTGGCTCCCTCATGCAGAGCAAATTTGCCTTACATTTTGTTCCGGCCTGCCTTTGTGGGCAAGATCACACCGAAATGTCAACAGAGATGTTTCCGCTGTGTAGCACATGTAAGCTAAAGCAGGACAGTTGTTTCTCTTTTGTATTCATGTTGTTGTTGAAGAAAAGTTAAATATTTAGGAGATATGACCACTGGTTTGATTAAGATCTTACTTAATCTGCTAGTACTGATGTTGTGATAATTCACTTTAAAAGTTATGATTAATACTTGTAATGCTAAAAGTGGGCACTTGGTGGCAGTATAGTACAACAATTGACAAAAACAACTACCATAAAAACAAGACAAGCAAAAGAAGGCACCACAAAACAACTGTTTAAGAATAATCTTTATCAACTGTTATATTACAGAACTGAAAACAGGAAAGTCCAGGAAATACTTTTCCATTAGTATATTTTTTGTGTGTATATTTTTTTTTTATTTATTTTTTTTACAAAATATACAAAATAATTACCGATTTCTGGCAAGGTGTTTTCATGCTCTTTAAACATGATGATGCTCCCTGATTTAAAAGTCTCATGCTATTGATCTTAAATACCTTTACCATCCCATAACCAGATGGGAACAGCCCCTAATGCTCTACTTTCTAATGAAGAACCTAGAAGTAGCAGTGGTGGCTTTCGGCAGATGTGGCGGTCACTAATAGCGGACCGTACAGCAGAACCACCGTATGTCACGGCCCTAGAAACGAGGTCTAAACTCTTAAAAGGACAATCCCCCCTGGGTCTCCAAAAATATTCTGTAAACAGCTTTAAAGCAGCCTAAACAAAGTAATAATAATTTCTCTGTAAATAAGATTATCATGAAATACGTGGCCGGTTTCCGATTGCAGATCGGACATTGGGAAGAGGTGGAGAAGACTTCATGTGCCAGATCCTGCCTAGCACATAGCGACATCACTTAAAACTAATGTTTGTTTTTTTATTTTTGAAACCCCTTCAAAATGTATATTTCAGCAACAGATGGGGGGCACCCAATTGACTTTCCAACAATAACCCAGTTTTGTTATTTCGACCATATAAAATAGTATATTATATATGAACATGTCTGGAGATATTAGCCCCATTTTCATTTTGCGGTATGAAGAAGCCAACCCTTTATGTCTTCTCAATAGTACCCTGGGAAAACTATTTTTTTACAAGCTTAAGGCTGGGTAATACCTAAATCTAAGATAACAAGCATTAGATATGACAAACCCTTAAAAATACACCCAACGGGGTAGTGTTAATTTTAACGAGATTTCCCATTAATGTTTTCTCTTAAAGTGGCAATAACTTTTTAAATCGTGTCATGTCGAGAAAGCAGCGTGTACTGTAGAAGTTACCAGCTGCTTTCTCTGAGAGACTTCAATGTGTCTGTCGCTGCAGAAAATGCACCACATTTCCTACAAAATCTTGCATTGTATTAAAAAAAGTCATTTTCAAAATCGAAATTTTTCCTTAAAGGGGGGGTAAGAAAAATGAATATAGCCATATTAGCCCAAGAGAAAATGACGTCTTTAAAGCTGATATCTTTTATCGGGCCAACATAGAAAAATATGCTAATAAGGTATTAGCTTTTGAGACCTCAGAGGTCTCTTCTTGGAGATTCCACCTTAAGAAAAGACCTCTAAGGTCTGAAAGCTTTCTTTAAAGGTGAAATATTGCTCTGGATCTTTCTTAACCCCTTAGTGACAAAGCCTTGACAAATGCATTGTTTTCAATGGGTTTAGGGACCACCCATTGTCCTTAAGGGGTTAACAATGTTAATCAAAACATTCCTGCAGCTTTTAAAGATTGTAAAGGTTCAGATCTGGCATTTTTACCTTTTTCTGGCTCGCCCGATCACAAATTAGTTAAAGGTTCTACATTTACTTTGTAAAGTTAACTCTTTGTCTGCCGGAAGGATCTGACATTTGCCCCAAATTATCGTGACTTACCCATGCAATAATAAAAAAAAAAAAAACGAACGTTAATATTTCAGACCCGCCGACGAGACTTGACGAAATCCCTGAATTACCGTATTTTTCGCTCCATAAGACGCAGTTTTTTTCCTCCCAAAGTAGGATGAAAAATCAGCCGCGTCTTATGGAGCGAAGATGCAGGCAGGGAGGGGGAGGGGGGGGGCAACGATATACCGTATTTATCGGCGTATAACACGCACTTTTTTAACTAAAATCCGGAGCTTAAACCCTACCTGCGTGTTATACGCCGATAAATCCGGGGTCGCAACTGAGTCCTGGATTTCTGCCAGTCAGGGGGGCCCAAGGGGTGCCGAGCGGTTGCTGAAGACAACCGCTCGGCAACTCTCGGGCCCCCCTGCCTGACAGATATACAGGAATCCTTTGCTGGCGGCGGCCGCCGCCGCCTGCCTCAGCGCTTCAACTCCTGTGTTGGAAGCGTTTGTCTCGGGTGCCGGCGCTTTACGCTGGGCGCCGGCATATGACGTCAGACGCCGGCGCTCAGCAGTGAAGCGCCGGCACCCGAGACAAACGCCTCACGCTTCCAACACAGGAGTTTAAGGTAAGTGACCGGGGCGGGGGGGGGGGGGAGATCCTGAGAAGGGGGGGTTAGGGAGTTAGAGGGGAGATCCTGAGAAGGGGGGGTTAGGGAGTTAGAGGGGAGATACTGAGAAGGGGGGGTTAGGGAGTTAGAGGGGAGATACTGAGAAGGGGGGTTAGGGAGGGAGGTCTTACTGTGTGTGTGTCTTACTGTGTTTGTGTGTGTGTGTCTTACTGTGTGTGTGTGTGTGTGTCTTACTGTGTGTGTGTGTGTCTTACTGTGTGTGTGTCTTACTGTGTCTGTGTGTGTCTCACTGTGTCTGTGTGTGTCTTACTGTGTCTGTGTGTGTCTTACTGTGTCTGTGTGTGTCTTACTGTGTGTGTCTTACTGTGTTCATAGCTTATTCAGTTATTGTAATAAATATTTTAGCCCATTTTTTAGCTCAAAATATTTTTTCCTTTTTTTTCTCCTCTAAAATCTAGGTGCGTCTTATCAGCAGGTGCGTCTTATAGAGCGAAAAATACGGTATTTACCATTCATTCCTCCCCGGCTCTGAAATGGTTACGGGGGTTTAGCTTGGCACAAAATTATCTGCCATTTCTCTATGGGGGGGGGCTCTAATAATAATTAATAATTCCTAAAGAAAAATATTCTACACCCATCCCAGTTACAATAGCTGTATCCATACATTTTGCTCTATGCAATCATGCACGTCATATTCATACCACAGAGGTGCCAAGCAGCTGAATGCCCACAAGCTTTGCAGCAAATATAAATTCAAGTCATTAGAATATATAGTATTAAGCTCTATTTTTTTGAATTTTCATACATTCTTCTACAAAATGCAAATCTTTTTTTGGACAATGTATATAGAAACTAAAAAAAAATATATATGAATGGGTTAAAAAATAGAATTGTGCATTACTTTGTTCAAAAGAATAGATTAGGATTACAGAATAATTTGTAACACTGATTGTTACTACGTCTCCATGACAACTGTACATTAATAGAAGAGAATATGTTATTTCCCACTTTTTTGATCTTTAAGAAAAATAGAAATAGTCATTATTGGCTCCAAATTAAAACTCAAGTAAAAGTTATATATGAGTGACGTTAAATATAAATAAAATCTTTTTTTGATGATGTAACATTTAAAAATACATTTTTAGACGTTTCCCTGTTTTGAAGGAGCTGGGGGAAAACAAAAAGTGTTGCACTCTCCACTTCCTGTTGTGTTTGGCAGCAACTTCCTGCCACAAATAATATCTCGTGCAAAGGCAAACGTACCTTGTGTGACTACAAAATCTAGTAAAATATTATTCAATTTCTATTTGAAAACATTACAGGCTTTTGTCCAATTCCAGAAGTCAGCGTATCTGAAATTTAAAAACAATACTCCTTTGTATACCTAATAAATACCCCCAATAAGTAGTTTTTTTCCGCCACAGGGGACAAATTAAAATGCACAAATAGTTCCGTTGTGGTATGGAGAGTCTTGTGAATATTAAATAATGATATTTGTATACATTTTTGGCACATTATTATGAGCACAATAGTGGAATTGGCCGTTTTCTGATATTAACCCCATCATTCAAGACAAGGTGGGGTTCTGCCAGACCCTGACTGACCTCAAGCAGGTCCCGTCCTGTCCCAGGGAGAGCACTGAACCCTCCAAAATCAGCAGACAGGCACATGTAGCTGCAAGTCTTCCTTTCCGCCCCTTAGGGTATTTAATATAGCTATTTGCTGTAGTTAATGGAGAATACCAGCCTATCACTGTGCTGTTGTTAGATGACATCACAACAGAGTGGTGTTGCGTCATCGAACCTGACCTCCCATAACAGAAGCCCCCTAACTCCGGGGGTTAGAGGAGAAAAACAAGATTCTAATATACAGATAGGACTTCCATACCTGTTTGTTAAATAGTTAATAGTTGAAGGGGTGGTAAGGGTGAGAAGGGCTACTGGACGTGTAATGGAAGAAGGTCAGAAAGAAGGCTGTATGGAAGGTAGGTTGAACCACAGACTAAGAACGTGAATAAAATGTTGTAAGGGGTATGAAGTGATGCTGTAAGTGGCGAGTTCCTGTTATTCTACTAAAACGAGGAACACAAAGGCGTGATACATTGGAGAGCTTCTTCTCCAGAGAAACCTGACTTGATATAATCAGTAATGGTATCTGACCTTGGCGGAAATATCCCTAAAAATACTTTGCATTACTAATAAAACCAAATAATAAAAAAAATGACAATGAATATATTTTGCGGTTATAACAGGGTTTGTCTGCAACAAATAAATACTCCGCTGATTTAGAACCCAATCCGCATTCATGGAATTTGGGAATCCCGGAGAAAGGATTCCTTAGAATCTGCCTGCAGAATGTATACTGGGAGCGCATTAAAGAACCTCTTGAGCTGTACATCGTACTGGCCAGTTTACTTGCAAATGTATAGATCAAACGGTATTTAGATTCTTTTTTCTTATCCATGCCAAGTATCTTTTGAGCGACACAACCTGTCACCCCGTAATGCATAGATTGAATATTTATTCTAACAAATGGAACCCAGACACCCTGAAAATGGCCGGTTTAACGGTCCGAGACTAAAAGCTATTTAATATCCTCTCCGTAAAAAGACCATAATGATGCACCAGCTGCCACAGCGGCCTATTGCGGGATGACATACTCAATGAGGGTCTTGGCTCCTTCAATAACATGCTCCAAAGGGACCAAGGGCAGTAACAGTCCGACGGGGGACCCGAGGAGACTACAAAGTAACTTTCCTACAGATACATTTCTTTTATTATTTCTGGAACCTGCCTTATGAGATTCAACACGTGCGCAGGTTCTCCCAAGATCGGGGGGGGCTTAAAATCGGCAAACTCCATTTAGGAGACATGCTACGCGGAGATTCCAGTAATTCAAACAAGCGGTTCCTTTCCAGCAGCTTAGAGAAGCCATCAGACTACCCCCAATTCTGGAGATATTTCTATTACAAGCGAATAGCAGTGGAACAAAAAACAGATAACATTGTAACAAACACGGGGTTTCCTGTCCAATCACTTTGCGAAAGATGGATTATATCACATGTTTTATGGTCACCTTGGAGGTGGATATTATTTATTTTTTCATTCCCAAACCCTATCTGGGGCCCCAACTGAACGACGAAAGAGAACAGAAAGAAAAAAAACAGCAAATAATTAAACATTCAGCTAAAAGTTAAACACAAGCAAAAAAAAAATGGAGGAAGGTGTCTGAGGCTTGTCCAACTTTGGTTGGTTGTTGTACAACCTTTAAATAACTAGAGGTAACGGTGAAAATATATGCGAAAAGGGTTTAAATTACGCAAAAGTAATAGTAATGAGACTTCAGAATAAGCTCTCAGCGTTGTAGTAATGACCTAGGGTAACTCAGATCGGGTATGAAAGTGTTTTAGTTCAGCGATTCCCACTCGGTTGAGCCTTGGCCGCTTGAGTCAAGGAGTCGTCCTACGGTTTCCATCATCTTGCCCCCGGTTCCTTTGTGCGGGAATCTGTAGACCATGTTCCACGTGGACCTTGGTAAAGTGCTATAGTGAGAGACAGACCTGTTTCAGGTTAGTGACCCATACGCTCTGGATTATTCCACCAGGCGTTCTGCAAGGGGACCAGTAGCACCATCTCCATTCGCAAAACACGTATATATATATATATTCCGAACAAGGCAGGTGTTAGAAAAATAAAGCCATTAATGGGTATGTGTGTGAAGGTCTGGGGGAGAGCGAGGGAGGCACGTAAGCTATTCTGCGCTGGAAGCCCTTGGGCTGTGCTTGGCACTGCGAGGATGAGTTCTAATCTCTGCAAACCGCCTGCCTTTCCCCGTTTTTTTATTCCGTGTCCGAGGGTTTTGTCCTCTCCCCCGAGAGCATTTGATTGGCTTGTTCCAGCGTTAATTGACAGCCCAGAGGAAAGGAACTGACAGAGGAACAAGGAAAGGTTCCTAACAGCCCATACGCTAACATCGCTCTCTTTTTTTTGTCGCTGCAGAACTCTATTCCTGTCTTATACTAAAGATCCGGCTCTGCTCTGGGCCGGTACCATCACCGGCACAGCGCCTATTCTCTCCAGCGTGGCTTGGCTCACGGCATAAGACCTCGTTTGGGAGGGCTTTGCTTTCCTACCGACCGTGCCATTGCTCCTCGTTCCGGCTTTAGGGGATGGCGCCGTGTTAGCTGTAACTACCAATGTCTTTGGAGGACCTGGAACTGGTTGCCCACCGTTGGCATACGTTGCCCGATGAGGACCTGCGGCTGAGCGACCCGAGGGCTGGCGACAGCCGTTGCAGTTATAGTGCACATAAGACCCGCTGGTATAGTTAGGTTTGCCGTTGGGCCAGTAGTGTCCGTTGTAGGTGTTGGTTGACGTCAGAGTCTCGTGTTCAGAGGAGGAGGCGTCGGGGTGAAACACCTTGGAAGACGAGGAGCATTTGGGTGGAAGATCATCCTCTCTAGAAAAAGAAGTATAATAAAATCAGCACGTTATTCATCTTCTGGGAAATTTGGTGGCAAAAGAAAGCTAGAACCTTTAAACGATTGTGAGATTCAGCAACCAGTTTGATACAAAGTATTCCTCTGCTTCGCGTCTATGAATTATCGGTGATTCGGTGGTCCTGTTGTCGCATGGAGAGCTTCGAGTTCATCAAAGCAGCCCCCATCCCGTTGGCACCCAAATATTTCCTATTGAAACAAAGACCCGCCACGGCTACGAGATACCTGATTTCGTTTGGGATCTCATCCTCCTCGTCTTTATGTTTGTTCCTCCAGTAGGACAACCCCACGGCAACCACGATGATACAGAGTATCAACACCAACACCGCGGCCACCACCGCTCCGGCAATGAGTCCCACGCTTTGGTGCTGAGCTGAGAGTACAATGACAGCCAAAATCATTGATCATTTCACGCCGTGATGACTATATACAGATAATAACAAAAGGGCCACAGGCTGATACTTTCTGGGGGACTGCGATGGGTGCCCATGGGCAAAAATCATAATAATGATGATAATCTCTATATATATTCAGGGTGACGTGCGAGCGATTAGGTAACGGAGCGGCGCAGTGTATAACGCAGGCGCAATTTAGCCCCTGGCACAGCAACACCTTGTTATTTTTGTAACGTCAGGTGCTTTATAGGGTTTGATACCCAGGAGGGTGTATAATATAAAACACAAACGGGGGACCGCGTCTAAAGTCACGAATCGGAAGCAGCAGCATGACAGGACTTACGGGCCACGACTTGCAGGTCTAGAAGGCAGGTTCTGGCGCCCATGAGATTGGATGACACGCACTGGTAGCGCCCCGACGACGCCGTGCTGATGTTTCTCAACAAAATTGTCCCCTGAAATTGGTCTGGGAAAAAAAAAGAATATAATAATAAAAAAAGAATGTTAGCCATTCCAAATCATATACAAATTCTTCTTTACCAAATTATATTATGGTATTTAAAGAGACATTACACACAAATGATATATCTTATCAGCCTTTTTGAAGTTAAGAATGGGGAATGTCAAGTTTTGGAATCAAGGGACACTCCAGTAATGGAATTTAAGGCATACGATAACCGAGTGTCCTCCTTCCAAATGCATGGGGGGGGGTATTTTTCCATATGTGTTTGCCCCTCTGCCCATCACCCACATATTTAGCTTGGGGCCACAGTCTGCTCCACCACTGGCTCATCGAAACCCCCTTATGAGCAGAAAGCGCTCCCATTGGATGGGATCACCTTCCTGCCTCTGATTGGCTGCTTCAAGGAACCAACCAAGACAACGGAGGAGGTGTTCTGCTGCAGCTCGAGAGCTGGAGCTTTACCTAAAGACATTATGTTTTGAGGAATGCATATTAAAGTATTGCATCCTTTGTTGAGGATCTTTAACATGAAGGTAACGAAGTTTCCCTTTAAGAGCAGAACATACATACATGATTCTAACTATATACACCCTACATACAACACGCGCATAAAAAAGAACAAGCGATATAATTGCCTTGCAGCATTTTACAATCAACATATCCAATTAAAACGAAGGGTCGCTGGAAATAATGAATGTGGGAGACATTCATTCATTCATTCATTCGGTTCTTTGTCATATCCAACTCTTTGAAACGCACGCGAAGCCACGGGCCCCGCTCCAAAATGAGTTACATTAAACCGAATCATTACGTACTGAATAATTTGTAAGATTTATGATATACGCAGATCCGTTGGTTTTATGCTCCAGGAGCTGCAGCTCTTGTCAGCAGATTCTAGACAACTGAATTGACATTCTTACACATCATCTTCTGATATAACAGACCTCAGAAAGGAGCGCGAGGACAGAAACACATTTTTCATAGGAGAGGTAAAAAAATACAGTTATAGATTTTCCCGTATTCAGTAAATAATTATTATACCACCTTTTTCACAAATATTACACGTTATAGTTTAACGAGCTGAAGAAACCTAGGTAATTTACTGGTTCCTGGACGTCAATGGGTTAATGTGCTAAAACCATGAACGTTTTCTTAGTTGGCATTAAGATATTTTGTTAAGTTCCTGCATGTGAAAGCATAACATTTTTTTTTTGTTCAGCGGACCCACCTTGCATTACAGAAGCGGGAAGAATGGGGGCGCTGTCCAGCTTCTCCCAAATATACGTGGGCCTGGGAATCCCCTCCTCGGAGCTGCAAGTCAGAGTTACATCACTGCCGATATCCAAGGACCCCTGAACGTTGCACAGCGGTTCTGAAGGAGGCACTGGGGAAAAACAATGATGTAATAGTACGTCAATAGCCTGTTAAAGGTGCCGTTCCACTTAGAAATGTTCTAAATCTGGGTTGCTGTGTGTATTTCCCAAGAATGTGGCCCCTAGACTGTCTAAGATTGCGGGTTATATTTTATCCCCAACTAAACGGTTAATTGCCAGTCTCTGGAGAGATAGCTGACCTCCTGGGGGTCCATTGGGGTCAGTCGCATTGGTAAATAGTCAGAGTTTGCCACTAATATGCAAGTTATTTGCGAGGGAATGCAAAGGTATGTGCCTTTCAATTTGAACTTGCATGTTCTCATCTGAAACTCGCAAAAAAAATAATCTCAACCCGCAATATGATCGTAATTTAAATAATAATATCCCCAGTCCCTATTAACTAAAAAAAATGAAATTCTCTACAAAAATAAAACAACTTAATTCACCCAGCAGATGGCGGCACATTAAAAATGGCTGCTGGTCGCATAGAATATATACACACTCCTGTGGCCCCAGTTATTTGGAAACTGCTTTGCATCCTCCGTTAACCTCAATGGGTCAAATAGACTTTAATGGTGTCATTAGATTTTAATGGTTCCTGGTTGTGGTAAATCAGACTTTTTAACATATTGTATTTGATGACCGAGACAGCGAAATAAAAACCTGAATGCCAATGAGGGGAATGCCCTGCCGCGTTAGCAGCACATTATATGAGATTGTATGTTATATGTATAGCGCATGTATAGACTGTACCTGCAAAACCTACAAAATGCCTAAAAAAATAAAGTGATAAAGAAATAGCATTTGTATATTGATAATAAAATAAACAAGATAAAAAGACTTTGTCGCATTGACTCATGAAATATAAGCTGCTGTTATTAGTAGAATTTAACCCCTTTTTTAATAGAATTACGTGAAAACACTCTTTTTTTTTTTTTCTCCGGTTGAGAGCAGAAAAGTAACGGGTTCAACGGGGAATGCTGCAGAAAGAAAAGAGGTCTTCCCAACATTAGACATATACTTATATGTGACTTTTAACCCCTTCTTTATTGAGGGTGTCCTTGCCCAAAAACCTGAGACTTTTTCAGCATTTTTACACTTTCCTTGGGGAAAATGAATGCCGGTTCCCGAGGACCGGCTCACCGCTGCTTTCTTCATGACGTTCTATATATCTATATATCTAGATTTTTGGCATAGGACGGCATGAAGGTTTTAGGGGGTTAAAGCACTTTGTTTATTTCTTTTTCCTGTGGCTGTGTTCTTGCTCACCTAAAACGGTAAAGCCGACGACTCCTATGTTGCGGACGGCGCGGTCGGGCAGGTTGTTGACCATGCACTGGTACGTTCCTGTATCGGATAGCTGGGTGTTGTTAATGTAGATTGAGGCATTGGTGCTTGGCATGGTTTGCATAAACCCAACGCGTCCGTGGAACTGAGCAGCGTTGGTGAAGACCTGTCCACCTTGGTAAATAATAATCTTAAAAAAAGAAGGAAAAAGGACACGAGTTATTGGAGCATTTTTAGAAATAACAGAACTTTCACGACATTTTTTATGAGCTATTTCATTTTTTTATTATCTTAAGACTTTTGGTGCCACATACCAGTTTTTCATTTCTGCTACATCTTCTGGCACACAAAAGGTTAAAAATACCTTCTGTTGCAAACAGGATGTGATGGCAGATCGGCCCCATTCGGCCCCCCGTCTATTCGCCCGTTTTTTTCCTGCTGTAAAGACTCAAACCTTAATCAGTCGTTGGTCTCGTCTTAGATTCAGGAGCCGTATGTCTATCCCATGCATGTTTAAATCCCCTCGCTGTATTAGTCTTTACCACCTCTGCTGGAAGGCAGAACTTTAATCGATGAATAAAACTAATAAGCAACGCATGGTTTGCTAAAGTCTGTCAACTCTCCTGAAACTCAAAATGTTAAAATGTATCCAAACATTTAATTATTCGGAAGTAAGACTCTCTAATTAAAGTGCATCTAAATAAAATGCTGATAAATGTGGCTTATTTTATTATTATTATGTATTGTTTTATATAGCGGCATCATATTCTGTAGCGCTGTACAATGGATCGAAAATTTGGACATGCATAAAAAAATGCGAGAAAGCAGCAGTTACTCCTGCAGTGAGGACTCCGGTTTTACTTTTTGTCAATAGATGGGTCGTATCGCCCCGAATCCAGGGAGGGGGCATAGTTAAGACACACCGACCCCGTCGGAGGGTTTAAACAATCCAGATAATAAACACAGATTCTGTAAATTCTGAATAACGAGGACGTTTTGGGGGTTTTTTTATTACCTGCTCGGGCTGGTTGGCGTTGGACAGGGGGGTCACCGTCCAGATGATGTTGAGGTTTGTAAGGGCCGCACTGGTCGTGAACGAGCAGAAAAGGCCGGCGGATTGGCCGCGCGCCACCTGAATGTTTTCCTTATCCATAATCACCTGCAGCGGCGTCACTAGACCTGAAAGTTAAGACGGAGAGGATTTAGAACAGATGACCATAACGGAGGCTGAGATCGGTGGCAGCCTGTGGCAAAGCCAGAATTACCCAGACAATGTCCTGCCCTGGAGCTCTCTCCCTTCACCTCCCCAAATCTCACAAAGGCTGCCTTAACTAATCAGCAACAATCAGCGACGTAACGTAATGGGGAGGAATAATCATTCAGTGGTTTAGATGGCTGCCTCCATGGTTAACATATAAGGTGGGTTTCTAATAAATATATATACTGTTAGTATTATTTATTTAGTGCACAGAACCGTAAGATGGGAACAGATCTGCTTTAACCTTGTTTAAGTAATAAAACTCTCGCGTGTATCCCGCTGGTGGCATCTTATTACACGATAAACGGCAAAAAAGGACCAACCCTATCAAATTATGCCCATTCTAAGTTATTTTAAGGGCAAGTAGATCACGGCTTTTTGGTTGGCCTGTCCCGTTATATAAATTATAGAGCGAAACTTTGATTCAGGCATCTCTCGCGTTAATATTTCTATTATTTCTGAACATATTCTGCGCCGCTGTCTGAAGAGAAGTCAGAGAAGGAGAAAGACGAGAATATCCGAGGATTCGGCCAATAAGCGGACCTGAGACCACTTAAAATAGTGCAAATGGACCAAAAAAAACATGTTTCGTTTTCAGACAACAAATTTAATTTCCGTTCGGATTAAATTCGGAGAGAGCTTTTTCCATTCGGAAACAAAATTCGTTGTCATTCAGGCTCTCATACTCTCATTCATACTCTCACTCCGAATGAATGAGGGTATGAGAGAGAGAGTGTGAGAGTGAAGAAGCAACGAAATGCAAATAAAAAATAACAAAATTGTCAAATTTCATTAAAATTCAAATGAATCCGAGCGTACAAGTCTAAAATATAATCTTTTGTGACAGCATCGCATACTTCACAACAGTCAAAACTATTTTTGGCACCGTCCCACTGTTCCATGTATCTGCTGCTCTATCTCTCTTTTTTCGGGCAGTGGGGGTCATCACGGGCCAGTTGAGGAGACCATCTGCTCTCCCCTGAGATTCCAGGAACCTGTAAACTCAATGGAGGTCTAGGCTCCATTGTAGATCCCATGCGGCCACCAACCAATGTCCTACAGCTAAGATCCCCACATGGGTCGTAGCCAGGTGTCCATGCCTCTGGCTCCAACCGAACCCACCTATGGCCTTCCTACTCCTCACTATGTCCCTACTCTCTCCTCCAGCCACAACCCCACCACAGGTGTCCCTGAAAAACATCTAAAAAAAGCTTGAGGAACACATATTGAAGTACTTTGTCGGTGAGGCTGCCGGGGCATTAAACTGTCCCTTTACTGTCGAATAGCCCCTTTAACCGGGAATAATTTCTGCCCCGCGTAGCGCAATTTTCTTGACTGTTCCCGGTTAAAGGGACATCTTTAAATTTTAGGAGACAGTTGAACAAGTACAGGCTGTACTGTGGAGAAATGTAGTTAAAAAGCATATTTTCAGACAGATCAGCACGGCCTTGGAAAAAAAAAAAGAGACCGAACGATTGTCTGGAAAATCCGTAATTCATGGCGATCGTCTGACTGCTCCTCCGACTCTGCAGAAGTGACTCTTTGTCAAAAGGAGCCTTTCATGAGTGAAGTGCCAGCAGGAAGTAATGTTACTTTTCCCCGCTCCAGTTCCGTAGCACCAATAATGTGGCTATTATGTTTTCAATCATAAAATAAATGTATTTTTTTTTTCCTCTTCTTTTTCCTTCCAGGGGACCGAGTTATTTGTTATCAGTTTTAAAGCTTTCATTATAGGTACATGAGACCAGTAAAGTCTGGAAATAAATGGGAGAAAAAAAGAAGAAGGAAAAAAAAAAAAGCGATTACAAGATAAGAAATAATAGCCAGAAACCCGGAGGGCCACTCATCACGCTCCCTTTATGTTTTAGAACCGGAATTCAGTGCTTTTCATCCAAGCCCATCTGGCTCAGAGAAACCACAGGACTCATCAGATTTTATACCATACGATATTTAACTACTTCAAGCCCACCATTAGCCCCCCCCCCCCCCCGCACGGACCTCTTAATACATTGACTAGTTACTTTGTATCCGAATGCTAAACATTAAACCAAATCCAAGGATATTTTGAATGCATTCATTTATGCTACGATTCCAACAAGTTTTAGGCGGGCTAGATGAGGGCCGCCAAGGGCCACAGGATGCTATACAGTGCTTTGTGTCCTTTGTGTACTCCCACTGTGCCTTAACATATATGGATTGGCTCCTTTACATTTCCGTGGTGTTCCCCTTGCAAATGCATGGAAAGACTCTACACCCATTGATATCAATAGGAGTTATTTTCTGCCGCTGATTGGCTGGTCCAAGCAGCCAATCAATGGCTTAGAACATTGAACTGTAAAGGGGGTTGTTCTAAATGCAGCATTGGAGCTGCAGCTTCTTCATACTTAGGTAAGTGGAATTTCTTTATTTTGTTGTACATTGAATGAATGCATAATGAAAGTGCGGACTTAGTACTTTCATATGCACTCATTATACAGAGGGCAGCCTTTAACAATAGGGGGGATAACAAGGAGGAGGAATAATTATGCACCCCGAGATTGATGCAAAAATTCTGGGGGAAAAACCCTAAAAGTTCCAAGGTATGCTAACTAAAGGGTTAAAACATACAATATTTAACAGGTTGTCCCCAAAAGACAGACGTAGGGACATATAACTAAAGGTGCCTGATCCGTGAAAGACTTCTACCGGCATCGCCTATATATACGATCAATTCGATTTCAGAAAAGACTATTTCCGTTACATAAAGGTGATTTATGATTCACTAAGATATTTGGGCGAAGAGAAATCCTGCAAGTCAACGCCGAGCACTTTATAACGTGGATTAATTAAGCCATGTTAATGCCTTAAGAAACCGTCCGCGGCTGAATGATCCCGCGGGGCCCATCCGGTTAAATGATCCATACTGGGTTTTCCAGAACCAAAAGCGCTCGTGGCATTAGAGTACTTAGCAGAAATTAGCCTTTTCTCCACTAAATATATATATATATATATAGGTTAGAGTCTAGAATGTTATGGATAGCCAAAGGTTTTAAAAATCAAGCGAAAAAGCATTCTATGTACAAAAATCTTCTTATATTATGTTTTGATGTCGTGTTAAATGGAAATCAGCATTGAAATCAGCTCTGAAAAGCCACTCCAGCCATCATATGCACTTTAATGTATGTGATGGCCAAGAAGTTCCTTTAAATTAACACGGTGTCCACTATGCGAATGCATGGGGGGATTTAGCAGATTTTAGGCCAAACACATCTCCTTGCATGCGATCATACCTGGGAACTTTCTGGCTCCGGCTGTGGTGTTAAACACCTTGCAGGATGCATGTAGGAGGTCCCGTTGACGTGGCGGACAGTCCTACTGACAACAGGGGATGGTCACGCTAATGTGGTGGGACACACGCCATTGTTGGAGGGGTAGTGGGCAGGGAGTGGGGCATAAAGCAACATCCCTCCTCGTAGTGACCCAGAGAAGAGGCGCTCCAGGCGAAACCCAGAGAGTTCCCAGGTATCCATGTGATATACTTACTGTCTGCTCCAGCGCTGGGTCGGTGAATGCCACCGGCAGGGGTCTTTTGAGAACCTGATCTTTGCTGCCACTAATTGGCTGCTTCAAGTTCTCAGGGTTGGCAACCGCTGAAAACCATACATTGCTTGTGTTGTTATTTTTAATTCATGTTCTATTTTTAAGTCATCCAGATTTATATTTCCCAACTCTGTCTTCTACCATTGGGTTAGCCAGGGAATTTCATGCGACTGTTTTCTCCATTCCTATGATCCTCCGTGTAGACTGGAATCTAAAGCAGGAAGTTGGAAGCCGCTTTCTGCTCTCCCCGCATTGTTTTAGCGAACGGCGCATAAGCCTCTAGCGCTAGAGATTGTTTCCAGACACGCAGGTCCTCTGTAGCGCTATTATCACAGACATATCAGGGCGAGGGGGTAACTTAAACCGTGTGACAGGGCAGCAAGATGCACAACACAAGTGGCTTATGTTATGTATTAATGGGCATCTTATTTAACCCTTTCAGTGACACAAGACTGAGAGTATTATTCTTCTGAAATTCTGAAGGAGTCAGGGAGGTTCGTCCCTTGCTTTACTGATAATACATTGGGCCGCCATCCTCGACACACTTCTTACCCTAGGACGGGGGGGGGGGCAATGAAAATAAGGAAGAAGGGTTCCTTCAATAATTAACATTCTGCTCTAAATATAAGATTTATAGAATTTGACGGCAGATGAGAACCATTCGGCCCATCTAGTCTGCCCATTTATAAGTGTTATACGATGTTGAGAGGTGGGTACACAGGCCTAAGTCTGATAAAGAGGGCTGAAAACAGAGATTTGGCACAAATGTATCCTGGCACAAGTTAGGTCTTCACAATCTGTTCAGATGTTTAAAAGATGAGGACCCCAGCCTTAGCACGGCACAGAATACCTTATTTAAATACGTGTCGGCCTGGAGCAATGTTCCTGGCGGTTACGAGAACGTTTTTTTTCTTTTTCTTTTTATTCTCATAAATTATTCCCGCTTGGGAATTTCAATGTTTAAACATTTGGCTAATAAGGAAGAAAAGGCAAAGCTAAAATAAACCGGATTATAAATCAGATGCTCTACGAGGACAGACACCAGGAGGTAGAAATCAGAGCACAGTGATGCCAATGTCCTAGATGTGGCTACCACAAGGTACAAATCTCCAACATGTTAAATGGCCAAAGATGGACACTTAGGTATGGGTAGGGTATGGGGCTAAAAATGTTTAGTGACCTATTAATTTATGCCATTTATGTAACTGAGCGGGAGATTTACTATTTTAACTGTTTCCTGCTGTTTCCATCCACATTAAATGTCTTTAAGGGTTGAAGAACCCTGTGTTATCCTCAGTAGGCAGTAGGCAGGGGTAATCATGTATAGAGTAGGGGTAATCATGTATAGGAGTAAGGCTAGGCCCAAAATACTTGAGGAGGGGATTAGTTCAGGGAATGGTCAGACCTGACTGGGGATGGACAGGGTCTGAGTTGTAGGTGTTTTGGGGGTAGTTATTCACATGATACTCCCGTCATTGTCATTCTTACATGTTAGTGTCTCTTTAAAGATGGTGTTCCACCCAGGGGCCTCATAAAAAATAAGTGCTGTTACTTAAGTCAAGTATTTAGGGACAAAAATGTATAGGTGGAACAGCCCCTTTAATTCATACAGTACTATGTCCTCCCAAAGCCGATTTCCAGAGTTAGAAAAGGCATTTTGTCCAGAAACTAAAGGCTCCTCGTGCCATCAAGCTGTCCTTTTAACGGCCCCTTTAAAAGTCGGGCAGAGCCGCGATCATAAGCCTGAGTGGGGAGAAATGGTGACTCCACGAAGCAGAGAATTACATATCGATATCAGATATCCATTATCAATTGTCTCCTATTACAGCATGGTGGGGTTTATGATTTATTTCCCTTGGACGGCACTAAAATGATGACGAGGCGCACTAAAAATTAGACATAAATTTTATGTACTCCGGGCACCATACGAGTTGCTGACCCAAGCAGTAAAATCAATACTCGGTATCACTCCGCTGTGAGGTAAAAGGGCTGAGGTGGCAATTTCTCCTTAATTTACGGGCGTATCTTAAATTAGCGCTGGCTGCCATCAGTGTTCACTCGAGTTCGTGTAACTGTTTAGAGCGAAAGAACAAAGAAGGAGGTCTATGAAATAAACTTCATTTATTCCTGATAACGCCGTACTTAATAAAGTAAGTAATAGAAGTGTCCTAAAAATTTATTGAGCAGAACATTGCCAAATAATGTTAAAAAGCAAATTTTTTAAGCAAATTTAATCTGTTCTTTATCAGCAGTACATTTATATTAAAGGGACAGTTTAATGCTCCAGATATCCCCAGGATAGAAGTATGCATATTAAAATACTCTGTGAGTAACCCTAACCCTCCGTGAGTAATGTTCATTGTCAGGGCCGGCCCGACAATGGAGCAGAGTGGGGCAACCGTTCCAGGCGGCACTTTTGAAGCCCTTTTTTTTTTTTTAAAGCCGAGAAGAGAGAGTGAGGGGCGCCGAGTGGTTTTCACTTATCAAGTTGTCAGTACCCGCTCGGCGCCCCTCACTCTCTCCTCTGCGAGCCCTCTAGCTCAGTCTCGGTGCCAGCTTGTAATGTTGAGCGCCGGAAGATGACGTCATTTCCGGCGCTCAGCATTACAAGCCGGCACCGAGACCAAGCAGGGAGACTCACCGCAGGACTGCTGAAAGGTAAGTATGGGGGGGGGGAGGGTAGATAATGGGGGGGCAGCAGGGAGAGGAAGGGTAGATAATGGGGGGGGCGGCAGGGAGAGGAAGGGTAGATAATGGGGGGGCGGCAGGGAGAGGAAGGGTAGATAATGGGGTCCCCACAAGCTTGTGGGGACTGAAGACAGACACAATAACCCCTAAATTTCCATGATCGCGGCAACAGGTCACATTGTGTCTGCTCATTCCATTTTGCTTGCCAAGGAACCCAATTCACAAAAAGGTGGTTTATGTATTAAAAGTGCACAGTTTGAAAAGTGCTGTTATCACCATAGCAACCAACTGAATGGGCCAATCGGCGGGAATATTGTGTTTGCAATGGCGGTCAGACTTCTTTTCAATCCTTTCCTAGAGATCACCCTTTTTACACAATCCCCAAACAACCGAAACATACTGCCGGCCGAAATTACTAGCAAATGTATCGATCCTGCATGCTGTCGGTACCGCGGAATGTTAACAGGAAAAGGAAATAAATAGCCTAAGGTTTGCCGAATTAAGTAGGTTTTCTGGCTTAACTTTTTTCCCTATTCCTAAAACTGCAGGATTGCGTCCAAAATACGCCTCGCCGATGTAGACTCCATATGCTGAGTGTTTTCACACATTTCTCCGCTTGGAACGGTTAGCAAAAATACTCCATCGCATGAGTGGTTGGGGGTGAAATATTTACATGACATCTGTAGTAGCAGCTTCTGTGGGCATGTTAGTACACATTGGCGAAAAGAACGAGATTACCAAACTTGACAGTAATTAATACTACCCAAGTGTCCCAGAATCAGCTGGACACTACTGATTTGATACAGAATGTCTATTCTTTTTCAATTAAAAGCAGGCTAGTACATTTTACCAATGTAGTCCAGATAACAGGGCTCGAGGTTCTGGTGTTTCCATGTCCAAGTAAAGAAAGTGCGAGTGTCCGAAAATGTGCTCCAGGAAGAGAAACAGTAGATCAACAGATCCCAAAATTGTGCAACTCCTTTCGGCTATATTTTGACATTTTAAGTGAAAAAAAGATTCAGTTCCATGTATTGTGTTTTTCTGTGAGATAAAATAAATAACAAAAAAAACTAAAAATTAAAACTTATAGGCATGTGGACACAAAGGAAAGGTGCCTTTTGAGAAGTGACTTATAAGGCCTCAGCCCAGCAGCTGGTATTTTAAAAACTCTTCGCCTGCCAACTATGAAGGACCAGGAGAGGCAAAAAAGAAGTGCTTTATGTTAAACTTCCACCATGCCATGCCAGGCGCACCAGATACACAACAGTGGAGTATGTCCACATAATCAGCTCTTTGGGGGGACAGGTACTACACTTGATCTTAGCCAAATGGCTTGTCCCAGGTGTTGCCTGCAATGGCAAGTCTCCTTGCATGCAGGGCAATAGTGGGAGACGAGAAGTGCTCTGGAGGAACCCCCATGTTGTTGTAACTCTGCAGACAAAATGTAACAATGTACTGATTGAGCAGCCATGACATCTCAGATGTTTGGATCCCAACTGACAGGGTCTTCACCCAGAGTTCTCACGCAACGTCCGTCCAGTCTTCGGAGGTAGTGGGCTTCCGCAGCACAATCCGCTGCCTGGCTTGGTGAATCAGTCTTGGGGTAGGCTGCACTCAAGCCTCGCCAGAGGTCTACGATTGTGCGTGTATGACATCACTGACCCCTGGCTGACCTCTAATGGCCTGGAATGAACTCATTTTCGGTACAGCTGATGTTGGTGTGTAATCCACTGAGATCAGTACTACTTTGATGACCTATATATTTCCTACATAGTTACATTTCTCATGCATTCTTGCTTACATGTTAAATGGCCAAAGAGGGGGTACTTTTGTTTAATGGGCGTGGTTATGGGTGTGGCTATGGGTGTGGCTTTACCAAGACTTTTTATGTGACTTTGCTCCCTGTTGAGAGCTTTTTGCGTAACCGAGTGGAGCATTTAGAAGAATCGATTTTATTTACACTTAAATCCAGCAAACATTCTCTGCATCAAAGGACGAAGGAGGTCGACATAGATAGACATAGAGGGACTGTCTACTTAAACAGGGAGACTTTGGATGTATACCAATAAAACATGTGTGGGCGAGTGTTAAAAATACACAGAGCCAAAAAAAGCAATAAATGGTCAATTTCCGTTTTTTTTCTTGTGTTCTCACCTTCCCAAAGGGGGAAAAATAACAAGTGAAGTCATTTCAATAACAGAAATCCTTTTAAGATAACCGGATCTGATGACTGCTTATGGAGCCGCGAAGAGGCCAATGAACTTGCGCAGTGATCGGGGCCATGCCCGGGGGGTGGTGAGGCATTTAAATAACTCATGCGGCGCAAACCTGGCTTAAAGGGAGTATTAATCGTTAAAAATGGAAACATTTATTTAAAACGTGTTTTCATTTATGAACAAACGTCTGCTTTCCCCAGCCATGGCAGAAGGCGCTTAAAGGGAAGAAACCGTCACCTTCGCTGCTCTTGGAATAACTGAAATAACTCCTAAGTCTGGCGCTTTTCCTTTTTTATTCAGCCAGTGAATTTTAAGCCTTTAAAAAGACTGGATTTGGTGGCACAACAAGCGTACCAACTCAATATTCCCACAAAGGCTGCCTGCGCCAATTAATGGGGAGTATGGGAATAGTAACAAAAAAATTTAATCAATCACTTAGCTTTAGGAGAAGCTGCAGCTCCAGAGCTAGTGTTGGTTGTTCAATGGCATGAAAGTGCTGACATTGAAGTCAATGAGACTAAGGTCTAAGTGACCCCTGCTTTAGGTTTACTTTACTGTTTCGAGATGACAAGAGAAACATCTATCACATCGACCTGCGAGACACGTCGTAACAGAAGAAATCTTCAAACAATTGCCGCTAAAGTTCTCCTACTCAAGAAACAGATAAATCTATTGCTGGCAGATATAGCAACTAAAAATGGCAGTCAATTTAAGATATGAGAGAGCTACGAAATCACAATTTAAAACGCTAATCCTGGCAGAATCCTCTAATTCCATGTTTTGGCGCGAAGCCCGGGTTCCTTTTAACAATGATGTCCTGGAGAACGCCGTGGATTCAGGCCGGCCCCAGGACTGTTTGAAGGACTCCGCACTAATGAAGGCTTTAGGTATTAATTCATTAAAGAAAAATGTTAAATACCAGCTGATGATGACTTTCACCGGAAAAGGACAAATACTAAAAAAAAAACCCATATTTACGTAGGAAACAGCAAATAAACATCTAGTCTTTGGCTGAGATGAGTATAACCTAATAAGACAACATTTGTAACGCGACTGTAGGCCATTATCTATCTATCGATATGCAGGAGTCAGCCCCAAAATTCAGGAGCTGCCACGGCATGGTGGGGTCATGTGATGCCGCTAAAGGAATGTATGGATCCAGCAGATGAAATCATAGACACTTTGATGTCACGCCCTGAATATAATAGAAAGTGCGTGGCGATCAACGTGGGGCGTGATAGGCATACTGGCGGGTTCGACTCGCTGCTTCTGGGTGAAGTTAAGCTTTCCGGGAGCTCAAGGTTACTGTGTTCAGTTTCTAGGCAGCTGCCTTTGTTAAAGTCCACTCCTTGACCACGTTCTCTCTATTCTCCGCCCACTTAGCACCCTTTTCCACTTGGGCTTGGCCTGCCTAATGATCTTCGCCGCACCCCCAGGACAACATGAGTGGGATTTATGAAGAAGAAGCCCTTTAAAACATGGTTGCTAGGACATGCCTAGTGTGCTTGGAGTCCTGTGGAAAGAACCTTTGGCTGTAAGAACCACCCCATACATCAATTCTCTTCTAAATGTTTTCTCGTGACCCGTTTTATTAACATCACATACATTCATGATCTTATTGGTGTGCTTTCAGAGGACAGGTCATTTTGGGTTAGGGTAATAAAATTATTTGGGAAATTGTTTTCAGAGAAATGTCGTCCTTGCGTGTCATTCCTTAGAAATTCTTTGCAACAGCAATTACAGGGTTAAAGGAAGTGAGTGGTGCCACCCAGCGCCGGGTATCTCGCAGGCCCAGTGCCCCAAACCCCAGGCCTCAAGAGTCCAGCCCTACATGGCTGAGAAGCTGCTGGAGGGATCTGCAGGGCTGCGCAAGAGGAAGCTCGCCCCTTTGGCAATGAAAAGGTTAACTAGATTTGGCGAGCCAGTTTGAAAATAAAATAATTGAATATTTAAACTACTATTTTATGCCTTTTAAATCCCCCTTCTTCGTAAATGGGCTGCGTTCCATGTCATGAGATTTCAAACGACTGCGAATCTTAAAAGATCTGGTATTATGACTTTATTCTTGCTACGTAAGATTCTATTTTTATCGCCTGCTTTGTGTTCATTACTGTCTTACACTACTTTATTTTACAGCACTGCGGAAAACGTTGGCACTCTCTGAAAACAGCATAACACGGATTCTCTTTAAAGCCCGCGGTATGACATCATAGGCCCTTTCAGCGCGTCTCCGCGTAACCTACTTAGCGACGGCGGACGGCCGAGACTCACCAAAGACTTGGCTCTGGCCGGCAATTCAAATCACTCTCTACCGTCCCACGCCACGGATTTATTCCGCTAAACTAGCAAAGAGCATGAGGAAGAGAGAAGTGGGTCATTCAATGGACGTTCCGAGAGGGAATGTTGGGAATGATAGTTTAACAATAACGAGAAAGCTGACGGAACCTGGGGGGGGGTAAATGAGGGGCAGGTGTAATTTTGAGATCAGGGTGTGACCCAGGTCACTGAGATCTGTGAGTAAACACAATCATTATTATGTAGAACGGTCCGATCCGGAGTCACTAGTTAAATTTTAATATCTGATTAAAAATGGATTCCGTCTGGAACACTTACAAGCCCAATGTATTATTTAAGGCAAATCAGTTTTCTCACTCGGCAGCGCGTCGTTGGCTACGAGACGCTCTCGTTTCACCGGTGCTGAGTGAAGGAGATTCATACCCCATGAACTGGATTTTTGGAGCCCACCTGTCTTCATACGTTAGCAGAATGAATCAGGACCTCTCGCCCATTATTCAGAGAAAGTTTAGAGTTTATAGAGCAGTAGGGCGTGGCTTTGTGAGAGGGGGGGCTGACCCACTGTATGGGCGGGGCTATCTGTGGACAGGAAATAACTAAAGCACTTTAAAAAGAAAGCATTGTAGGACTTCCTGTCCTGTTTTTTTTACTCACCCAACCTTTCCAAAGGCCGTCTTAACCAATCAACATCAATCAGCAACTTAAAATTAGGGCACAGACACCTAAATGGGACCCTAAAAACAGGACTTTAGGGTGGCTGCCCTTATCGTATCTATATAAGCCGTATTTCTAATACATGCTTTTTTTAATATATTAGGAAACATTCAAATTTCTTGCGAGGAACGCTTAATTGTCATGTGACACAAAAGAAGGCGCTATTAGGTTGTTGTCATAGAAACTAGAAGAGCTTCTTAAAGTTTTTGTGCTGTAATTACCTGATTGACCTTTTCAGTGGAAAGAGTCCAGTTACAGATCTGCTAGGGCTTATTCGCTTAACATACGGAGAGGGTGAATGGAACAGCACCTTTAATACTGGCACAACCTATTGTGCACAGCAGTCTCTTTTACGCCTGATTTGCCACCCAATGTGTGCAAACGATTTTGCAGCTAAACAAGTTAGGCTTCTATTTTTAGGAGCCGCAGACTGCTCTCCTCGGAGGATAATTAAGCGTTGAGTTCCCGCATTAATCTACGGCGCAGACACAGGTTGTGGCTGCGCGTCCGGTTCGGGTATTGATGGCGTTTCACGGATGTGATCTGCAGCGCGCTGAAGGCCGCACGTTCTCTGATACAATCGGAATGAATTGATTTTATAACAACCGGCGCTTACAAAAGTCTCAGTGCGGAGAAACCACCCAAGAAACACAGAACTGGAAGACAGAAGAGCCGCCCGGCCAAGCTAGTCTACTCATTCTTCCAGATAAAGACTCAAACCTTAATCAGTTGGTCTTGTCTTAGATTCAGGAGCCGTATGTCTATCCCATGCATGTTTAATACCCTCACTGTATTACCCTCTACCACTTCCGCTGGGGAGCTGTTCCCCGTATCTACCACCCTCTCAGTAAGGTGGAACTTCCCTCCTTCTAAAATTTCCATTCCATCTAAAATTCCGTGCAAACTGTTAGCCCCTGACACGGCTTTGGCAGAATAGAATGCCATTGTCTGGAAATTTCGGTGTGGGGGTGGGGGGCAACTTGCTTGATAATGAATCCATGTATGTACAGCGCTACTGAATATGATGGCACTATATATATATATATATATATATATATATATAATAATAACATTGCTGACAGTAACAAAAGTAAAAGCAACCTTGTAATTACTTTACAAAAGGTTGACCCCTCCTGCGAGACGAACTCAGTTGGGCCCTGTATAATGTATAATGTATACAGTATAGTTCAAGTGGGAGGTTCCTACAGGTGGATCAAATTATTTTGCCCAGGCTGTTAAAATAGTGGAAAATGTCACTTTCTACCCACAGAAACATTTGCACAAAATGGACGGCGCCATGCCATCATGACGTTTGTTTCACGTTGCTTCGGGAAGTAAATACAGTTAAAAGGAAGTAAATGCGGTTAACAGGAAGTAAGTGTAGTTAACAGGAAGTAAATGGAGTTAACAGAAAGTAAATGTAGTTAACAGGAAGTAAGTGCAGTTAACAGGAAGTAAATGCGCTTAACAGGAAGTGTAGTTAACAGGAAGTAAGTACAGTTAACGGGAAGTAAATGCTTTTGTCATGAAGCCCTGCTACAACAGTTGCCCTCCTCCTCCCTGGTTACTGATTGGCTGCTTGAATAGATGGCATATGGGCTGGTGCCTGACAGGAGCTCCAGCCATTGTATAGAATCTTTTTGCCCATGGGGCCAATATGGCAAGGTCTCATTTCCACACAGTATATTCTCTAATCTAGCTAGTATTTCATAGGTGAGCCCCGCGGGGGGTATAACCCGGACGGTGTTTGTGTTTAATAAGTTGGCCAAACTATCAAACTAAAAAGGTTTTTGAAAATCTACTTCATGAAGTCTTTATTGGAAGCTGGTACCTTTCTTTGGGTCAATTTAGAGAAAGATGTAAATTTACATAAGTTTTGGGTACCTCAGAGCTCTCTTCTTCAGATTGCTAAACTTGATTTCATCTAAAGAAGAGACCTCAAAGTCCCAAAAATTTTTATATATTTTTTCTATGATGGCACTGACTTTTGAATGATTTCTCCCCTAATCCAAGCACTTTAGAATCAAACTGCAGCGAAAAATGACTCCCATGATTCTCAGCTAGCCAGGACAATGAAACTTATAGTTCAAGAGCATCCTGAAGGCTGCATTCTGCCCTGATCAACACATCGACCAAGCCTTTCTGTTCGATGCGCAACGGTCTGCGGATAATCAGATGTGACCAACAGAGGGCGCCAAAATATTACACATTCTATATACACCTCGGTTCAAATGTTTGGGGTCACTTTGCTGTTTTCATTAAAAAGAAATACCATTACATAAGTTATGGGGGGGTAAAGGTGATGGAAACCCTTCCACTTAAAATTAAGGGGGTAGTAGAAGCATTATTACACACTCAACTACAGACACCAGACAAGCCAGAAGACCTGTTTTCCCCTCAGAAATCTCATGGTGCTGTCTGGCTGTAACATAATTGCAAAAGGGTTTTCTGTCGATCAATTAGCCTTTTAAACTTAAACTTGGATCAGCGAACACAACATGCCACTGGAACACAGGAGTGATGGGAGTGATAAAGGGCCATTGGAACACAGGAGTGATGGGAGTGATAAAGGGCCATTGGAACACAGGGGTGATGGGAGTGATAAAGGGCCATTGGAACACAGGAGTGATGGGAGTGATAAAGGGCCATTGGAGCACAGGAGTGATGGGAGTGATAAAGTCCATTAAAAGCTGTTTCCAGCTACAATAGTCATTGACAACATTAACCCCGTCTGCGCTGGATTTCTGATCCATTTCATTATTTTAATGGAAAAAATTAGCTATTCTGTCAAAAACAAGGAAATTTCTTAGTGACCCCAAACGTTTGAATGGTAGTGTGCTTTGTCCTGTGTCTCCATCTGCATGTCTCTGCCTAGAATTCTTGGAAGCTTTTTGATGGTCATATTATTAATATTATTATTATCATCTTTTTTTTATATTGCCAACAGATTCCGCAGCGCTTCTTACAGTCCGTGCATTCGGAGGTCGGACAAAACTAGAACTGACGGACTAAGATGAATCAATACGTTGGGGAAAGATCGCCCGACTCCTAAGCTCACTATATATATATATATATACGGTATATATATATACGGTATATATATATATATATTTACTTGCAGGCACTCCAGTGAGGAAGGTGTTAAGAAGTCACACATTTCCATGTAAAATGTATATAAATCGCAGAGCGTAACGTTCCTCCTCCCCTGTGATCTTCGATAAGTGAGAATGCTTTTGGTCGAGGCGCAGCGCGGATTTGGCCTTAGGCCCCAGATATTACAATGAAGAATAACCCGCGTCTTATTCTAATGAATAAAACCTGCGCGCTGCCGTGGAAGATTCAATAAAGCGCTCAGCCATGTGACAGTTTTTATCTGCCGTTTTATCATTTATATTCAGAGCTTTTGCACTCTTTATAATAAAAAAAAAAACTTGGCACCGAATGCATTTTGAATAATAAAAAAAAAACACAAAAAAAGTGATGACGGTTCGTCTGGTCAACCACGGAATCGTGATCTGGAATAATGGGAATAGCGGATGAGAGGCGCCCCCGATTTAAAGGCGACCGGCCTTCAGAAAATCTATTCTTTACGGACGCTGCTCGTGGCTGAAATGTTTGAAGTAGTCCAATTTCTGTGCGAAATAGCCTTAAGTGACCTCGCAGGGAGGATTGTTAGCGCCGGCCGTGCCGTCCAATAGCGGAGCGTTTAGGCGTCCACCCTGGGGAATGGCAGAATGCATTGTTTTCAATGGGTTTAGGGACCGCCCATTGTCCTTAAGGGGTTATATATATCTATATATATATATATATAGCACCATCATATTCCGCAGTGCTGTACAATGGGTATATGAAACGGTAAAGTTGCTCGGACACGTACATACCTCCCAACATCCCAGTTTAAATGCGACAGTCAAACAACAGCAACCATCAGCTTTTTGGGAAAAGGGAAGAGCTAATTAATGGGGAGGAATAACCACGCAGATCCGGAAAACACGCAGACACCTTTACTCGACGTATACGTAAAAGGGGGTTTTCGTACATGTATATAACCTGTAGAGACCATTATTATTAACAATAATAACAACAATAGTATTATTATTTAGTGTATAGAACTGTAAAATGTGTGATTTATAAAGTGGCAGATCCATGGAATAAAACAGAAGCTCGGAACACAAGATCTCTCTATCTGGCTGGCAGTGATAGGGTTAAAAATCCAGACAAGCACTGACGGCAGTATTTGATATCTATAAGTCACGGGGCATGATGGGTAAAGGAGACAGACGGATTCCTTGTGTAATGAAATGTATTATATGAGAAATGGCAGGGAACATTAGCTATGTGCCAGGACGACGCTGCTTTGATCATTAGGCCTGTAGCTTTAAACAAATAAAGCCTTCTACACAACCCAATAAAACACCCATTGTGGTGAGCAATGTGTTAATTTACACGCGCATGTACACATATCCGCCAGCATAGGACATGGGTACAGAGGGACGTTTAAAGGGGATCTCCCACCAACTCCTATTACTAGTATCAGATTAAAAATATATTGCGCTGATTTCTTTTTTAAAAAAGTCAATCTACCAGACAAACACCTTGACTCTTGTGGGGAACAATGGAATGGCTCAGTCTTAATCACCCAGACGGACACTCTGTCTAATCAAAGTCTATGGAGGAATGGACTTCATTAGTATTGCCATAAAGCATCAGCTCAGTGTGGTGTTTGAGCCGGGAAAGTCACCCAAAATATCACATGACTGACAGCAACGGCGGCTCCAGGTCTGCAGATAAAGGGAGTTTATTGGAGCAAAATGAGATAAAACCAGGTTTTTGTCAACGCCGACCGATATTACTGTATACAGCGCTGGGGGTTATATTACTGTATACAGCGCTGGGGGTTATCACTGTATACAGCGCTGGGGGTTATATTACTGTATACAGCGCTGGGGGTTATCACTGTATACAGTGCTGGGGGTTATATTACTGTATACAGCGCTGGGGGTTATATTACTGTATACAGCGCTGGGGGGCTTATATTACTGTATACAGCGCCGGGGGGTTATATTACTGTATACAGCGCTGGGGTTATATTACTGTATACAGCGCTGTGGTTATTTTACTGTATACAGTGCTGGGGGTTATATTACTGTATACAGAGCTGGGGGGTTGTTATATTACTGTATACAGCCCTGGGGGTTATATTACTGTATACAGCGCTGGGGGTTATATTACTGTATACAGTGCTGGGGGTTATTACTGTATACAGCCCTGGTGGTTATATTACTGTATACAGCGCTGGGGGTTATATTACTGTATACAGTGCTGGGGGGTTATATTACACAAAAAGTGATGAAGGTTCGTCTGGTCAACCACGGAATCGTGATCTGGAATAATGGGAATAGCGGATGAGAGGCGCCACCGATTTAAAGGCGACCGGCCTTCAGAAAATCTATTCTTTACGGACGCTGCTCGTGGCTGAAATGTTTGAAGTAGTCCAATTTGTACAGCGCTGGGGGGTTATATTACTGTATACAGCGCTGGGGGGTTATATTACTGTATACAGCGCTGGGGGTTTTATTACTGTATACAGCGCTGGGGGTTATATTACTGTATACAGTGCTGGGGGTTATTACTGTATACAGCGCTTGGGCGGTTATATTACTGTATACAGTGCCGGGGGTTATTAGTGTATACAGCGCTGGGGGGTTATATTACTGTATACAGCGCTGGTGGTTATATTACTGTATACAGTGCTGGGGGTTATCTTACTGTATACAGCGCTGGGGGGGTTATATTACTGTATACAGCGCTGGGGGTTATATTACTGTATACAGCTCTGGGGGGTTATATTACTGTATACAGTGCTGGGGGTTATATTACTGTATACAGTGCTGGGGGGTTATATTACTGTATACAGCGCTGGGGGTTATTACTGTATACAGCGCTGGGGGTTATATTACTGTATACAGCGCTGGGGGGGTTATATTACTGTATACAGCGCTGGTGGTTATATTACTGTATACAGTGCTGGGGGGTTATATTACTGTATACAGCGCTGGGGGTTATATTACTGTATACAGCGCTGGGGGTTATATTACTGTATACAGCGCTGGGGGTTATATTACTGTATACAGCGCTGGGGATTATATTACTGTATACAGTGCTGGGGGTATATTACTGTATACAGCGCTGGGGGTTATTACTGTATACAGCGCTGGGGGTTATTACTGTATACAGCGCTTGCGATATGTTTTTCCTTGGGTCTCCCCCTTTACGTGGTAGGTGATCCGGTTAGTCAGCGGTGTGGCTGGAGACAGGGATTTACCAATTTCTATTGATCGGGGGGGAGAGTGTTCTGACTCCCGGTAGAGAAGGCCCATCGCAAAACCTTAGATATGAGAAGTGAGAAGAATGTTTAGCGAGCGTTCCCCGGGAACAGAAAGGGCTATAGGTTTGATAAAATCTAATCCCGCGATTAATGTGTTTTGTAAGGAGATTAGTAAAATCCTGCGTCTCGCATGCCAGGACTCATCTCTCAGCTTCTGTTCCCTCTCATTAGCCAAATGGAAGTACTCAGCGCTGCGCATGGAAACATGGAAACTGCTCTGCCAAGATACCTGCTTCTAGACACATGTCAACTTTTGTCTCGGCTCAGAGTTCTGGCAATCGATCATCAATATGCTATGGCAGACCAAGGCAAGAAAGGGGTTAAAATAGATGCAAACCAACCTATTGCTTGAGAAATACTGGTGTCTCCCGCAAACATTTACATGGATCGGTTAAATATAAAACATTCACTTTTGAAATAGTGCTTATTTTTGACTATTTTGACTGGCAACGCCCCACCCCCATCCCATAATAACCCCGACACAATTCAAGCCTTTTGCTTCAAAAAAGCAACGCAGCATTCGCTAAGTAATGACTATTTATAAAAAAGAAACCACACAATACTATAAAAAAGACATCTAATACTCTATTCCGGAGCACTTAGTGAGTGGGTGCGTATCATACACAGGAGTAAAAGGCTGCGTGCAACAATTCCCGCAACCAGTTCTAAAACAAGCGCTTTATCGCGTTTTACTCTTCTTCCCGCTGTACATATTGGTTATTTAATGCTAGCATATACATGCCTGTCATAAAAATGACACACACCCTCTCTCTGTCCCTCTCTCCCTTTTTCTTCTGTCCACCCTCTTTCTTCTCTCTCTCTACCTCTCCTTTCTTCCCCTGCTCTCTTCTCTCTCCCCTCTTTCTAATCCCTCTTCTTCCTTTTCTCTCTCCTCTTTTCCTCTCATTCTCTTTCTTCTCCCTCTCTTCATTCACTCTCTCCCTATCTTTCTTCTCTTTCCTCTATCTTTTTCCTTTCTCTCCTTTATTCTCTTCCCCTTTTTGTATCTTTATCTTTCTCTGCTCTTTTCTTCTCTTCCACCCCTTTCTCTCACCCTTTTCCTTCTTTTTCTGCCTCCTCATTCCACCATTTTTTGGCAGTCACAACACAGCATTGTCAGCCTCTTGCCCACCTGCACTCTGATTGGACCTTCACAACTAAGCTATATATATATACATATATATTTTCTGTCCATGATGCTATCTTGTTATGAAAAGGTTAATAAACTAGATGTTAAACAAGAGTTAAATAAGAAAAAAAGTTATTAAAATTTTCTAAAACCGTCAAATATTACAAAGAAAAAAAACTATCATACAAAAAATACAACATTTGGAAATGTTGGTGGAGTTGTGATGTCACACAACACCCCACCTAACATTTACAGGGGGGAGTTATGATGTCACAGGGCATTCTGTCTGCTGACCTCCTGTCTCTTCTGCTTTACAGTGTACACCGTGACTCATTCACCTGAGGTAGATGCCTGCGGTCCTGTACAGCTGAGACATAAGCTATGTATTTAGAGACAACAGTGTCCAACTGTGATTAAGACTGAGGCATTCTGTGGCATTTCCACAGGTTTTCGTGAATAGTTGTTTTCGCTTTGGAGGTACGGCTTTGTGTCTGCATGACTTCCATGATGACCACTTCTGACCAGACTTCGCTGGACAGTAGATGGGTGCACCAGGGTCCCACTGTTTTCTGCCGATGTTGAGCTGATGGCACTGCTGGATATCTTCCGATTGTGAAGGGAAGTAAGCGCTGACGTTAAGTTTCAATGGCCGGCCGCCGCGTCTATGGTTCTCAACATTGCCAATTTCTTTATACTTCTTCAAAAGAGCTTGGACAGAACATCCGGAACCCCCTGCCTGGGAGAGACGTTCCCGACGTGGTATCACTACCTTGTGTGTTGTTGCTGTGCTCGGTGCTGCCATGGTGTATGACACGCAACCTTACCTTGTTAGTGAGGTTGGCTTCTTCCTCACCCGGTTTTATTCCTGTTTCTTGTTCAGTTAATGATTGTGTTTCGATGTACACATTAAATGGATGATCGTTTTCTTCTCTTCACCGCCTTTGCATCGATCAAAATAAACTAATAACATGTTTTATGAAAGCGTTCTAACTTTACACTTACCAAACATACTGTGTGTATATATATATATGACTGTTACTCTGTTGCAGGGGTAGGCAATCTTCAGCTCTCCAGATGTTGTGAACTACATTTCCCTTGATGCTTTGCCAGCATTATGACTGTAAGAGGATTATGCTCTAATGCATCTAGACCAGGGGTCCTCAAACTGCGGCCCTCCAGCTGCTGCAGGACTACATCTCCCATAATGCTTCTTCAGCTAAGGGGCTGGCTGAGGAGTATGGGAGATGTAGTCCTGCAGCAGCTGGAGGGCCGCAGTTTGAGGACCCCTGATCTAGACCCTACTCTCTATATTCAATGTGTGAAATGTACTATAGTATACGAGACACAACTGTTTCGTTTATTAAAACATATATTAAACATACCCAAAGAATTCTAATTTAGATTTAAAAAATAATAATAATAAAAAAATAAAAATAAAAAAAATTAATATATATATATATATATATATATATATATATAAAAAAATACAGTTTCTGAAGATAAAAAGGATAGATCTAGGCAGGGGTATTTTATTCCAGATAACAGATAATAAGATTTTTCTCTTCCCTGTAGTGAATGACACACGCTCCGCACGCACGTTCGTTTCTATGTATAAGCAATTTCACTTAGCGGTTTAAACATTTTATTCCCGTCTTCAATTATTTTCTGTGAAATGAATACCCGTTTGGATATGAATGCACGGAGAAAAAACGCTATTATTATTGTTCTAAAGGAGCTGAACCTTCGCTGAACCGCCCGGGTAGCAGAGCCGGAGACGATTGCTTTGTGTCTGATGCTGGAATTACAATGGATGTCTGGGCTGTATTGTGAAGATTCCGAGACCTCGGTGCGTAGGTCTTAATGTAAAGATAAATCAACGGGGCGAGAAAAAAAAATACGGGCAAGATCTATACGGAGACCAAAATCCACCCAGCCCAGTAAACACGCAACTTTCTTAGAGACGTAATAAAAACTGTACAGAAGTATTTTGATTCACAGCAAGACTGTAGTTATACGCACTATATGGACAAAAGTATTGGGACACCTGACTATTACACCAGCAGGGGCTTTGATGACATCACATTCTAAATACACAGACATTAATATGAAGTCGGTCCCCCCTTTGCAGCTATATCGGCTTCCACTCTTCTGGGAAGGCTTTCCACAGGATTTTGGGGAGTTTCTGTGGGAATTTTTGCCGTTCATCCAGTAGAGCGTCTGTGAGGTCCGGCGCTGATGTTGGACGAGACGCCCGGCTCACAATCTCCGTTCCAGGTCATCCCAAAGGTGTTCAGTGGGGTTGAGGTACGGGCTCTGTGCGGCCGGTCAAGTTCTTCCACCCCAAACCCATCCAACCATATCTTTATGGACCTTGCTTAACGACATCGCTGTGCTCGCTGTGTTGTTTATTTTTTTTTATTTAATTGCTTATTTTTGTTAATATTTTATTAAAAACTCTTTTTTTTAAAAAATGTTTGCCCTTTGTGGATAATGGGAGAAACGTCGCTTCTCACTCTCTTCCCTCCGATCTCCGCGGCACACTGCAAACTAGCCTAGGATCCCCACTACCTCCGAAAGCAGGGCGGCAGGACTGTCTGTGGAAACCAGTACACTCGGGTGGAATGTGCATACGTTTCTATGCATTTTTTTAACGCGATTTATTTATTATTTCTGAGGAAATAATAAAATGATAGATCTGCTTATGTCGACTTGCTTAACATACTAGAAAGCATAGCTAGGAATCCAAGACACTCGCGCATGCACAGGACAGCGTTTACTGCTCTGGAACATGCACAGCGAGGCGACGACCAGGAACATTTGCTTCCTTTAAGCTATAAACCCAGATAAACGGGGCCAATGGAGTTTTAAATATCCTTGAAGAACCTTCCTGCTCGTCCACCGATAAGTATCGCCGGCCGCAGACGGCGTTCTATTAGCAGGGAGACATCTGTTTCTGCTTTATCTGGAATTACCGCGCAGGACAAAATAAAAGCATTTTTCATAAGCAGTCCGCTGAAGCCTAAACATTAAACGGATCTGCCACTGTATGTATTTTTTTTTAAATTAAACTTTTTTTATTGAATTTGCGGTTAAAAAATGTGTATGCCATTGGGGAACCCATCTTAGCATTTTAGCAGGATTATTCCTCCCCGTTAAGCTATTTTTGTCCTAATGTTAAAGGGGCACTCGAGTGCTCCATAGAGACCTACCAAGAAATAATGGTTATTTATTATTACTTCTGTGGAACAGTCATGGAGAGTTTATGTCTGCCTGGTGACACGGAGCGCCGAGATATGATGTCATCACCGGCGGTCAGAAGCAAGATGGCGGCGCCACCTAGGCTTAGGGCAATGCCAAAGATCAATACCACGTGCCTCTACATGATATGGAAGGCACTGAGATATCCATAAATATGAGTGATTGATGATCTAATACTGAAGCCCCCTGCCTTTTTGGGGGCGCCACCTTGGGGCAGGGTTAGACACAACATTCTATCAGGATCAAATTTCTGGCTTTTGTAACTAAAGGCAGCATTAGAAACATCATTCCTGATACTGTTGAACTATATTAACAGTTAATACTATAACATTTGGTCTCATTCATTCTTTTTTTCTGGGAACACTTAATTGTCATGTGACACATAAGCAGACAGTGAGAGATTGTTGTCATATACACTGAAAATCTTAAAATGCTTCTGCGATTTCATACGATTCAGACGAAAGACTAAAATGACCGCTCCGGGAAGGTTTATTTGCGTAACATACTAGAGAGTGTAATTAATATTTTTTTCTCCCAGTGGAACTGCAGCTTTAAACATCAACAGACAGAAGGAATGGTGAGAATTTTTGTCCAAAACCAGAGAATTTACAGAAATCACAGTCTGGAGGCCGCCATCTGCGGAGCGTATATCTCACATTTCCGTGTTTCTCATCTATAAGCCGGCAACAAAATAAATATTTATTTTTTCCGTACGGAGACCAGAAGATGCTGTCAATGGACGGCTTAACGGAGCTGAACCGACGGCCGCGGAGCTGTTAATCGCAGTCCTAATGAGCTGCAAGCACTTTACAGCGGCTGGGTTTGACTTTGTATATATCAGGTGAGTCGAAGAATGCGCTTATCATACTTTGGCGAGTCGGCGAGGATCAGAGATACAAGTAAAGTAATTAACTCCCGACTTGAAAAAAGATACACAGCGAGATTAACGCACAGAGTATTTATTTACTGAACAGCGACAAGGCCTATCTATGAGCACCGCGCAAGATTAAAGGAGACAATCTGACTCCTTATCATACTGCTTTTGTAGTAAACAATAGAATGGCTCAGTCTTAACCATCCAGCAGGACTCTCAACAAACACCCTGACTCCTTATCATACTACTTTTGTAGTATACAATAGAATGGCTCAGTCTTAACCATCCAGCAGGACTCTCAACAAACACCCTGACTCCTTATCATACTGCTTTTGTAGTAAACAATAGAATGGCTCAGTCTTAACCATCCAGCAGGACTCTCAGACTAATAGATCTATGGAGGAACGGACTTCATTATCACTGCCATAAAGCATCAGCTCGGTGTGGTGTCTGAGCTGGGAAAGTCACATGACTGACAACAATGGCGGCCTGCAGATAAAGGAAGTTTATTGGGACAAAATAATAAACTCCTTAAAGAGTTAATATAGCAGAATTCACAGTAATTTCCCACTTCTCTAGGAAGGAAGGGGAGTGACATCTGGCCACACCCACTCCCAGCCTACTTCCTGTCCAACTTCCTGCCCATTTAATACCGTCTGAGTCTACCATCACCCCTATGCGCAGCTAGCCAAAACCCAAGCACAGCTAGTCCCACCCTCACAAATAACTAGACATGGCCGTCATGGAGCCGGCTCCTGGTAGCCTTCCTCTTTGGAATCCTACAGCAGCCCAAGCAGGAAGTGGTCACCCACTTCCTGGACATTCCCTTCATTGTTTTAGCGGACGGCGGATGAGGCTCAGAGATTATACCCAGCCGCGCAGGCCCCTCCGTACCGCTATTATCACAAATAGGGCGACGGGGAGATTTAAACCCTGAGATGGAGCAGCGAACGAGCAGCTCGTGAATACAGCGCAACAGGAAAAGAAGAGAATGTATTTATATTAATAATTCAAGCGTAAAGAATATAAAAAAAGAACTAATATGCTTTATTTAGGTGGAGGAATGAAGTCTGGGAAACGTGTCACTTCCTCTTTAACACATTAGCTGAGAATAGCAGCACGGGGTATACGGAGCATAAAAAGGTATCATTTCTTCTGCGTGTGTTATATATTTTTTTCCCCCCTCTCTGTCTAACATCTGAAGTATAAAGCCTGACATTAACCCCGTCTAATCATTACTTTTTTTTTTTAATCAAATACTGGGTCGATCTATAAACTCATTTTCGCTAACGTGAAAGCGAGGCGCGTGTAGTCAAAGTCACCAGTTTATTTACAGAAGAATGATCCCCTTTAATTAATATCTTTGTAATTAGTATTGATTTGGAGCGCTTCGTATGATGAATTCAGTTTCCACCGGTTCGTCCCCCAGCCGGGGAAACAGAGCGTTCTATAAATATCGGAATTTGACTAAACCTCAACTGTAACGCATTATTCCTTCCGCTCCGGCGGAACATTTTCACCATAAAAAAAAAAAAAAAACTCTTTTTTTGTATTGTTAATTAAACAATCAAAGAACACAAAAAAGAGAATTCAAGTAAAAAATAACATCTTTCGGAAGATGCTTAATAAGACGCTCAATTGTCATGTTGAACTAATACTTAATTATATAAATTCACAGCTTGCAAAACGAATGTCTCATTTTAGACATGGGGTGGGTAACAAAGAAAAGGATTCTGGGTAATAACGTGTCACCCGCTGTTAAAAAAAAGTCATTATTGGTACGACCGTTTTAACCCAATAAAAGCATAGCTGGGAACTCTCCTGGTTTGACGCGGTGTCTCCGGGTGAAGTGCTGCTTCCCCAGCTCTCTGGGTCACCCTTTTCCTTCTCCCGGGTGTTTAACCATGTGCCACCCCCCACCTATTCCTAACCTTTCTAATTGGGTCTAACCTGTCCTTATCAGCGGCTAGCCATGCCTCTTGCATGACTAATCACGCCCTTCCCGTGGCTAGCGCCACCCTTGTGTAAGGCTAACCAGGCCTGGACTGGCCATCTGGCACACCGGGAAAATGCCCGGCGGACTGACAGTGCCCCATACTCGCTCGATCAAATACGCTATTAAATGAGACTTCTGTCTCATTCCCCTGTATATTTCCTAATAGATTGTCAGCTCTCAGGAACAGTCTGTCTTAACATGGGTTAATGTCGTTGTCAACTTTAGCATTATTGTGAATCTTCTCTCTCCCCTAATATAAATAATCGACAGAATATATTGTCACCTCTTTAAATAAAATGTAAAACATGCGATTGGTTCTCACTCTAGGAATGATACAGAGAATCTGCAATAAGTGTACTTAAGTATGCTTCCTGCTTACACTTCCTGTTTTCAGAGACATCTAGGGGAGGAGTTAAGTGAGACAGAAATCTAATTTTCCAGTTTCAATAACTAAGTAAGGCATGAATGGATTTGCATGCAGTAAAAACCGTAATCCATGCAAAATGGATACTTATATACATTAAAAAAAAATAATAAGAAACTAGATTGCCCCTTTAGGCACCTGTTATGTCATAGTCCCAAATTTTTATTAAAAAAAAAAGACTTTTCAAGTTGACCAGATTTGTAAAATCAAATACAAAGGGGTATTTTTAATCCTTTTTTTAATGTGATTCCAACTAGTTATAGGCAAAAGAGCAGTAAGTATATATATATATATATATATACTATATTTGGTGGAATAAAAAAAGAATGTTTATCTTTAGCATTCTGTTTCGATAAAAATATCCGTTATATATATAATACATTTACCCAGAATGATTCACAAAGCCGTCTCTACTTTTTAATTCAAAGGTTCCGCTGGGCAAGCGTCTCTTCCATTCCCATGCTGGTTATAGCCGCGTGGCACCTTTGATGAATTAACGATTGCGCATGGTTAAGCCATAATTAAAAGAGATCTTCCAGTAGGTTTCCAATAAACAACCAGCCTTGTTACGGCACAAATAAAGCTCCATCTGTTCAAAAACAAGCGAGCCGGCGGAGGGTAATTCCAGCAGTTTACAGGCAGGGGGTATAAATTGCTATTGTATAAATATTTTAAACCCCCCCCAAACCCCCCCGCTCCGAACAAGCTGTCAAGGTATTTCTGTCTAGAGAAAAATTATAACAACGTTTCTGAAATATAAAGAAAAGAAAAATCAATGAATCCCGGAGCTTGTGAATCAGCGTGCGTTATGGTGGCAGACAATGGCAAACCTTTCCTTTTAGACAAAAAAGTCAAACTCTTTTAAAAGACGCAGCCTTATATATATATTTATTTATTTTTTGGGCGAGATTATGGATTCTTTATATTTCTGCTCTTTTGTTTCCGATCCATTGAGGGTATTTTATGAAAATGATTTCTTTTTTCTGACCTTTTGAGTGTCGGCGGTCGGGAGACATTTTTCTCTATGGTTTTGCTATAATCTGATTTAGGCGACAGCCTAGGATACTTATAGGCATACCTGGGAACTTCTGGGCTCCGGCTACCCGGACACTTCCCATGCGGGACGCGGCCAGGACTGCACACTGACGTCGGCGGGCGGCCCCGTGACAACGTGGGAGGTCCAACTGACGTCAATGGGAGGTCCAACTGTCATCGGTGGCCGGTCCCGTGAGGTCATTGGGTGGTCCCGTGATGTCGGTGGTCGGTCCCGCGACGTTGGTGGGAGGTCCCGCTGACGTCGGGGGCATTCTCGCTGACGTCGGGGGCGTTCCCACTGATGTCATTTAACACCCTCATTTAAAGGGAAAATGGGCGGGGGAACACCCTCATTTAAAGGGAAAATGGGCGGGGCGTGTCCAGACCCGGAGGATTTGGGTCTTGATCCGGAGAACTGGAGAAGCGGTTCCCAGGTATGGTTATAGGTGCTTTTTAAGGCAAACTGTACGTCGCATAATAAAATGTTAAAAATTAAAAAAAAAACATACTTTTAACGTATACGTAGCACACAAAGATCACGTAGGTTGGGGGAACATATGATATAAAAACCTCTGATGCCTACATGTGCGAGGGATCAGGGCTATAACTTCCGTGGGGTGCCGCACTTGAGCCGCCAGGACCTTTGGTTTTGCGCTTCTGACAGGGATCAGCTGATCTAGCAAGAATTAGGTAGTAGTTTCTACTCTGAGGATCCGCCAATCGGGAACATTCTCCTTTCTGGAAGCAGATGCTTCGCTTTGTTTTTAGACGTCTTGTGCGTACATTAAATGCGACAGCTCCTGCACAGGTGAGCGGAACTACTCCCATTAGCCTCAGAAGACGTCTGGTGGCCCTACTACACTAAAAAAAACCTCTAACGACGGAGTCAGAGATCCAGAAACTGATGGAATCGCGTTCCACCGAAGCCGAGCCTTATCGCCTCATCCAAAACCAAGCTCGATAATTGTGTTTGGGGTGAACTTGGGTCAAGTCTACCTTTTAAGCGAGGAGACCTCTCAACCCCCCCCCCAACCAGATCTACAGCAGCGGAAAAATCATCAAATGTTCCGGATCATTATTTTTAACGCATTAAAATAAGACGAGAGCAAATAATCATTAAATGCTGTGAAAAAAAAAACCATATTTTGTACGGTAATTGATACAACAAATCCCTCGGCTATTATCGGTAAGACGATCCCACCGGCGCTACGAGCAGAGAAGGGAAAAGCTTATTAACGTCTCCGGCTTGTCTTACCGGAAAAGAATCGCAGGGCAGGGTCACGTTCTCAGCCGTTTACTACATGTGACCTTTAAATAACACTTTCCCACTTTGGATATAAATAGAACGAGAAAAGAAAAAAGTATACGGTCATTAACTAATATTTATTGAAAGGAATGTGCAACTGTGAGTGAAAGGTGGGGGGTTCAGACGAATGTATGTGCGACATGCCTACCCGACATATAAAGTAACACACGTGGTAGGAAAGGTCATGGCGGTTTTACACGGAGGAATTTTTTTTTAAAGAATGAAATTGATATTTTAAAGCGACAGTACACCACTTTTTTTTTCCCCCAAGGTAAAAATAAAGCAAGCGATATAACGACTGGCTTCACTATCCCCCGCGTTAGTATTCTAAATAGTATCGATATATTAACCATAAGGATACATTAAAAAATATTAAAAATAAAAAAAATAGCATTTAATTATATAATATATAATTAAATGCTATTTTTTTTATTCTTAACAAGTAAATATTTATTAATGTATTCTTACATCATTATAACTATTTTGTTATATTAATCATAAGGATACATTAAAAAAATATTAAGAATAAAAAAAAATAGCATTTAATTATATAATATAATTAAATGCAATTTTTTTATTCTTAACAAGTAAATATTTATTAATGTATTCTTACATCATTATAATTAATTTTGTTATATTAATCATAAGGATACATTAAAAAAATATTAAGAATAAAAAAAATAGCATTTAATTATATAATATATAATTAAATGCTATTTTTTTATTCTTAACAAGTAAATATTTATTAAAAGTATTCTTACATCATTATAATTAATTTTGTTAATGACATCATTATGATTATAACTATTTTTTGGCAACAAGCTACAATAATTTCCAATTAATATATATATTTTTTTAATTTCACACTTATTAAAATCACAATATCACAAAAATAAAAAAACAGCCCATTCCATAGATTAGAAAAATCAGTAAAATACAAATTATATATAAATATTCACAAATCGATGTAATGCCTACTAAACTAATAAACATAATAATTAATGGAAGTTCTGCCCACTTTCCCACCATATTGTTCTATTGGCAAATTACACAAAAGCTTCTTAAATGAAAACTTTATATAAACAATGTATAAAAGTCTCGCTTTTGGGAAATATACAAAATTCTTTGTTTCTTTATATTACCCCTCTCTCAAGTAACAATTAAATAATAATTATTTGTTAATATTGGCAAATATTAAAAACGTTATTCTGTATGCCAATAAATAAATCTTCTAGAGTCGATTTAGTAACAAGAAAAGCGTTGTGATTGAGTATATTTTTTATGAGTAACACGCACTATTGAAAAACAGGCATTATTTCTCCCCTTTACCGTTCTTTTACTTTTTATTCTTATATATAAACACAATATTAAAAACTATTACGGAGACAGAGTCTGCTAGACACCCTGATTTGTGGAGAGTGGAGAGAAAACGTAAAGCCAACACATGCCAAGACGCCTTTCTTCATTTGCTTTGGGTGCCAAAATAATTAATTGAAAGTTCTCCGGGTCAGGATTTGACTGTCTCCGTAAAATAACTTTCGCCGCGTACGTTATTTTAATATGTAGCTGGGAATCCCATTTGAAGGCTTACGGTAACAATGTTCCAAGAAGGTTCTTCTGCCTTATCTGCGAGAACACAAAAGGGTTTCCAACAGATACCTTAATGAAGAAAACGGATATAGGGGTCTTTAGTCGAAGGTTGGACTAACGGACAGAGATGCCTGAGGTCCCAAAGTGTATGTGACATGTTTTTCAGTGTTGGCCCAATCCACTTGGGTTTTGGGTTACCACCTAAACTCAACTTGAAAAAAGTCCTTGCATTGTAGATCCATCAGAGGTTAAAGGGGACCTATGTCTACGTAAAAATGAAGTATTCATGTAAAGGTAGGTCAAGCAAGGAAGCAAGTGGTGTCTTCGGTCTTCGCTCTTCAAGACCAAGCAGTAGGTCATAGATGCAGCCAAAGTCAGGTTCTCCGAGGTCAGAACATGGCAGGTGGGACCACAGTAAGGCCGATGTCATGAACAGGAAACAAAATCCACTATAAGAACCTAAAGAGGGGTAGATATGGGTGCAAATTCCATGTGTCTGTAACAGGAGACCACCACCCCGAGCTGGTTAATGCTGATTAACCTACACAGCTCATGTTACCCGGAAGGAATTGGGGTCACATACTCAGCCAATTACTTCTTTTGTCAACAAATTCCACTTTCCCATTTAAGCATAAATGGAAATATAATTGGGGTTCCAAAATAGTCCGACTAAGGTCTGGGTTATAACGAGCTTCACAGCAGTTATGATGAGATATTGCATTATAAACGTCTAAAAACGTAATGTTTGATAAAGTATCCTTAAGGCAGTTTTATGCTAATGATTAAAGCTTTCATAGGTGACAGCTCTGCTTGATGATACCACTGCTGCTGGTAAGTCGCTCCAGATACTGGCCATCTAGTATAAAACTGTATTTGGCAAGAAATAGCTTGTTATTTTTTATTTTTTGTGTACATTTGCAGGTTTTTTTTAAGTTTAACAGTAACAAATGTATTAATTATCTCGTAAAAAAAAAGAAATTTATATCAGTATAACCGGCTTGGATTAGTTCTATCTCAAGAGGTCTAATGCACTTCCCAAGACAGCATATTTATAGATAACTCACTTAGAAAGTTAATTTGTGACGCTTCGCTTTCTGCATCAAATGTATATCACAGACTCGCCGACTGCCGGCTGACCATTCAATAAACCTGATTGCAAATTCAATTAACTAGAAGCAATAATGCAGAGACATAAATTAATAGCACTAAGCACACAAGAGAAGCGCCAGTCATGTCTACTGGCGATCTCCAACACGCTAGCGATTAGGTTGGATCCGCATTATAACATGAATTCAAGGGATTTATACTTTGTTGCTCCGGCGTGTCGAAATACACTTAATAAATAAATCCCCATTTGTGGCTTTTCCCCCATTATATTACTACCGTACGTGGGCGCCCTCTGGGGTTGACCTAGAGTCTCTGGGTGAAGCGTCGCTTCCCCGGGTCTCCTGGTCACTTTCTTCTTTCTCCAGACGGAGAGTGCCGTTTGGTCACACCCACTCCCCACCCACTTCCTCCCGCCCACATAAGACTGGGCTCCAACCGATGCCCTGCCCACTTAACATGAAAAGCCCCTCCTCCAGAAGATGGAGAGCTCGGGTTAGTGTTTAGCATTCCCTCCTTTAAAAATAATAATAATAAAATAAATGCATCTAATATTTGTATCTATTACCGTATTTGCTCGATTATAAGACGAGGTTTTTTCCAGAGCAAATGCTCTGAAAAATACCCCTAGTCTTATAATCAGGGTCGTCTTATAATCAGACCTCAAATAGGTCTGATTATGGGACTAAGGTCCAGATCCCCCGCAGCGATGCAGAGGACCTGCATCCTCCTGTGTTATGCCCCCCCCCTCCAACTTACCGGTGCTTCTGAGTCCCCGGTGCTTAGTCCGGGCAGCGTGTAGAGCTCTATGCGATTCGCGTGGAGCTCTACATGCTGCCCGGACTAAGCACCGGGGGCTCAGATGCAGGGGACCTGGACCCTCCTGTGTTATGCGCCCCCCCAAGTCAGAAGCACCGGTAAGTTTGGAGGAGGGAGGGGGAGTGTTAAATGGGGGGGTGTAAGGCATTTCTGGAGGCAGAGTGCTCTGTGAAATGCCTTTTAACCCCTTTAATGCCACTCTGCCTCCTGAAATGCCTTTTACCTCCCTATATGCCACTCTCCCCCATAATATGCCTTTTAACCCCCTAAATGCCAGAGTGGCATATAGGGTTATATGGCATTTCTGGAGGCAGAGTGGCACATAGGGGGTCAAAAGGCATATCATGGGGCACAGTGGCATATAGAGGGTTAAAGGGCGTATCATGGGGCACAGTGGCATTTAGAGGGTTAAAAGGCATATCATGGGGCACAGTGGCATATATGGGGTATAAGGCATTTCAGGAGCAGAGTGGCAAGCCTGGGGGCAGATGTTCATAACTGGGGGGGCAGGTTGAAAAAAAAAGGAAATAAAAACAAAATATTTTTCTCAATCATAGCTTTTATTAACAAACAATTGTTCACATAGTTTACATGAACTAACATTTACTGGTAAAACTTTTTTCCTACAGGGTCGTCTTATATTCAGGCTTTTTCTTTTTTTCATAAGTTAATATTCAGATTTTGGGGGGTCGTCTTATAATCAGGGTCGTCTTATAATAAATACGGTAATTCCTTGGTTGCTATTATCTTTTTTGTTCCATATCTTATTTTTTTCTTAAATAAATACATGAAAAATATTTGGACAAAAATACAACCACGATTTATATAATTTATTTTTAGGAGTACAAAAGTTTTATCGTGTGACTTGTGCTGATTTTGGGGTAAGGACGACCCATGGTAACTCTGTATGGTGGTTCTCAGCGCAAATCGCCAGCTGTCCTTCCAAGCGTCATCGCCACTGGAGAGACTGCTTTAAACAGCTGGGCTTGGGAGCAACTCAACTCCCCCAACTAGGCTCTTCATCCACTCCATGCCAAGTTCACCCAAATGTACACAAGTTGCACTCACGTGACGCAAGTTTTAGTTAAAACATCGCTTTCAATGGTGCCGTTGAAAACGACACAGAAACTCATCAGCGTTTTTTTGTTACATTTTTATGGCAACATCCAATCAGTTCTTACTTTTGCCTCAAATGACAATTAAGTCTTCCCAGCAAAAAAAAAAATGCTGAAATATTTTTTACACGGTTCAAGAACTATTTGGGGCAGATATGAAGATATGAGACTTTAAATCTGGTTTAAGCAGGAAATGGTACAATATATAATACGGTATATAATTCCACCTAAATAAAAATGATGCCTGTCCCTTTAAATCTAAACATGTTAAGAAATGTACGGACGAGGCCTCGCTTATTAAGGTCATCTTGAATCTCGTTTGGTTAGGGCTGGGGGTTAGCAATGTCTTGAGAATGCCTAGCATGCAATAAAGAGGAAACACTACACCTTATGCACTCAAAAATAGGCTTCCCTCCATCATCAGCAAACGGGAAAGATGGGTGGAGGAGGACAGCGAAACTCTTGAGGAGGATGAGCAGTGAAAGCACAGATAAGCCGTACTGTATATTCCTCACCCATGAGAACAGGTGCTTCGGGGGAGCGCATAATAATAAACATCATAAAAAACATCACCATAATCACGTTTTCTTTTACTTTTGATTAATATAAAAAATCCCTCTGTTATTTTGATGCTAGGGCTGTTATTTTTACCTTGCCCTACGACAAGACTTTATAAAGTCTCCCTTTGGGACCCAAATCTCCCTCTTGTGTTCCTCCTCCGATGGCCCCATATCCTAGGAGGTCTCCTGAGAAGTCTTACAGAATCGAACAGGCTAAGCAAAGACATGGCATGGACGGCCATTACGGAAGGCCTCCCCCTAAACATATTTATGCATGCTATGGGGGCATGTTCTGTTCTAGAGGTGTCCTTTTGAACTGGCTTTGTTGAGAACCCTAGAAAATGAACTCAAACAGAAGTTCCTCTCCTACTGCTCTGTCCTGTAGGGACTTTTTCCAGGACCTGAAACAAAGGGTGCCACTGAACAAGCTTGGTGGCTAATGACACGTGTTAAGGACACTTTGTGGGTTGCTAAAACTGTCCATTTCTGAGGAGAGAACAGGTCACCGTCCAAGGCTATTGTAGGCTGATACCAGTTTACTTAAAGACTCCTCCGTCATTCACAGTCTTGAGGAGGGGGACTAGTTCTTCAGCCCTTGCTCTCTTGGTACCTTCAGCTCTTGGACATCCTACAGCAGGATTAAGTTCCTCTAGGGTGGCTTCTCTGTAGACACACCCCATCTACAACCAATCACCTGGGGAGACCCAACTCATGGGTAGGTCCAATTACTGTAGCCATGCAGTTGTACCCAATCACACGGGTCAGTAGGTTCTGCTTGCCTTTATAGCCGTTCTACTTCTTCCCTGACCCAGTGGTATCTCAATTTTTTGGTGGATTTTGTAGACCGTCCATCAGTGTTGTAGACCCCGCACTCGGGCTCCAGACCAACTGTGGATGAATCCTTCCCACCTTCGAATAATTCTGCTGCTGCCACTTAAGAGACACGGATCTCAAGCTATGTGTAGGTTCAACATAAGAACTTGGTTACGGTAAAAGCTTCACATTTTCCATTTCGCCGCCCGAGTTTCCGAGCGGCAACATCTTAATGTAGGCGCACAGCCTGCAAATTGCCATCGAACATTTACACATTACTACCCTACTACGTTTATATCACCCAAAGAATTTTATGCAGCATTTTTCATTTATTCCCGAACTCAATCGGCCGTTAAAAAAACAAACAAAAAAAAAACACGGATAATGGAACATACAAAAAGTGTTCTGCCGAGCCAAAAAAACACTTAGCACGAAATAAGGTGAGAAATAAAATAATATGAAAAAAAAAATCCCGCCTGCATTATAACGCATAAAACATAAATTCCTGTAAAACGCAAATGGAACGTTAAACCACCCGTTACGATATCACCATGGAAATAGAAGAAAGAGACCACAAACAAACAGCGATCTTCTATTAGAAGGAAATTAACTCCGCGAGATTTCAAATTGACTTATTCCAGAATGCAAATTATGGTTCCAGGGAAGCTCTTATTCCACCTATTTCCCACTTCATGAAGTCACCGAAACCCGAGCGAGGAAGTCACACGGACGTAAAGAGGCCAAAACAACTAGAAACTTCTTAAAGGTGTATTCTAATCGAGTTTAAAAATGAGATCTGATCCAGAGATTCCAACAAGGGCCGGCACCGGCAGGTTTCTCCAGCAAGAAGGTCTAAGCGGGTCCTGTATAATGTAGACGAAATCTCACTCATTTAACTATACATTATACAGGGCCGTCCAAGCTCTTCCTGCCGCAGAAGCTCACTCGGGTTAGACCTTTGTAAAAAAAAGTCAAGGAACTGAAACCACAACTCTATACACCGATCAGCCAACAGTAACATTATGACCACCTAATATTGTGTAGGTGGCATGGACTCCACTAGAACCCCTGAAGCTGTATATATATATATACAGGCAGCAAGCAGGTTTCCATGGGTTCTGTTGAGACGCAGTCTCGTGCCATTATAACCATTCCTCTCTTTTGACATCCGTGACATTAATGTTTCATGTCTTCCGAAATCCTACGACACGGGTATGTTTGTGATGAATAAGTCATAGGACAGGTCAGCAAGGAATGTTCCTGATGAGCTCATGTATTCTGCATCGGAAAGCGTAAGTCAGTCAAAAGAACCAAAGCGTCCTATTTTACACGTTTAAAGGGGCCGTCACATTTCGCATGGACAGTCACGCTTACACTTCATAGCATTATTTATTAAACTATTAAGGGATTGTAGATAAAGTGATTCTGGGATTATAAATGGGATTATGGCACGTGGTCAGACCACCTTTCAGATTTATTATACATAACCCTTTGTTTCCACCACTGATCCCTTAAAGGGACATTTTGGGTGTTCTGCTCCTTTAACCCCATTCCAGTGGCCTAGTCTCCCTTTTCAAACATGGCTTCCTCGCTGCAGACATTCAAATGCCTTGATTTTTTTCACAAATAGTAGACGTATGCATACCTCTCGTGTCCCAGTATGGAGAGGAGAGTCCCTATATGGACCCCTGGATCCCAATGCCCCTCTTTCCTCCCCTGATGTCCCTTCTTTTCTATGAGCTCACAATGTTTGCTGGGTATGAGGGGATCGCAGGGTTCTACAGCCCTAAAAGCCCCAATAATGTGTATAGAAACAGCAGGAAACGGCTTTATAAATTAAACTGTAAATAAACCCCATAATTCTTCTTCTAAATGCCCCACTCAGTTATACAGAAAGTCTCAGTAAAGTCTTGCCCCTAAGCACACACCGTAAAATGTGTGTCCCTCTTTAGGCATTTCATATCCTAAGATGTATGATGTATGCTAGCGGTAGCCGGGATGTCATCGGAGTATACAAAATTATAAATATATTATTAAATCTGAAATCAACATGGTTTCCAAGGCTTTCTAATAATTAATATATAATAGTATATGTGAATCAGTATATATATATATATATATATATATATATATATAGATATATATACGCCTGTGTGTGATCTCATCTGCTTCGTAGTGTGTGTCTGAATGGCAGAAATAAAATGTGGTCACACTACACCTCAGCTATCGTTTGCATTAACGTGAATATGATGGCTGGAGTCTCCCTTTTAAGCATCAAACACCTAAATTCCAGCGGGATTATATCAAATGTCTCTAGGAGATCCAATAAAACCTCTTCAAATCTATATATTTTTCATATTTGATGTGGACGTTGAATGTCATTTTGGTTAATTAATGGCATTTACTTACCCGTTTTCATTCCGCTCAAACCTTTTATCTTCTCACGCTGCGGAGAGCAGGATTTCATAGCCATTACATCTTTCAGATGCAAATTGATGTAGAATTATTATTATAATACCCCTGATGCCAACAGGAGGGGTAATATTTACCAGTTTCCCAGCTGTGCACATAACTCATCCAAAATACACTCCAATTTATTTTTATCTAACATTGTGAGTTTGTTGCATACTAATGATGTGTTCCAATAGGGAAAAACACTGGTAAAAACATGTTTTAGGAACCAAAAACCCTTTTTCCTCCTCTGATGCCTCTTCTTCCCTCCTCTGATGCCCCTCTTTACTAGGCACTCAGAATGTTTGCTGGGTCAGAGGGCATCAAAGGGTTCTACAGCCCTATTAATCCAAAGTGAAAGATGTCTGTCAAAGCGCACTTGCACGTTTTCACCAGTGGGTGGCAGAAAGCAGAAGCTGATTCAAACACCATGGGCTGAATGGGGCCGATCTGCCGAAACAATTCTAGGTTTCTACCGTTCTACGTCATCTGCTGCCACGTTATATAACACAGCACCAAATTTTGGGACATGCGAGACTACTAAATCCATCGGGCCACTGGAACACAGGAGTGATGGGAGTGATAAAGGGCCATTGGAACACAGGAGTGATGGGAGTGATAAAGGGCCATTGGAACACAGGAGTGATGGGAGTGATAAAGGGCCATTGGAACACAGGAGTGATGGGAGTGATAAAGGGCCATTGGAACACAGGAGTGATGGGAGTGATAAAGGGCCATTGGAACACAGGAGTGATGGGAGTGATAAAGGGCCATTGGAACCCAGGAGTGATGGGAGTGATAAAGGGCCATTGGAACACAGGAGTGATATGAGTGATAAAGGGCCATTGGAACACAGGAGTGATGGGAGTGATAAAGGGCCATTTGAACACAGGAGTGATGGGAGTGATAAAGGGCCTCTGTATGAAGATATTCCATTTCAAGCTACAACATTAACCCCATCTGCGCTGGATTTCATGTCATTTTAATGGACAAAATGTGCTTTTCTCTCAAAAACAAGGACGTTTCTAAGCTACCCCAAACTTTTGAACCATGGTATATTTTATATTTTATACTAAAGCTATTTTATTAAATAAAATTAATCATGTAATTTTTTTTACAGCTGTGTCAGAATCCGAGTTGGAAGTCCGTCTAAAAAAATGTATTTCTTTTTTTATTTTATTTTTAATCGTGTTATCGGAAAGTAAAACCTTTTAACGTCAAGCTAGTTAGTCACTGACTAATTTAGTTACTATGGACAGAAGCACTGATGAGCAGGCTTGCGCTCCATTAACCCCTGAATTTGTTTGCCATTGTCTTAGAGATGGGTGATGTTAGACCGTTACCTACACTGGAAGTAGCTGACGGTGGGATTCGGAGAGGGTTTATCGCGCTCCAAGCACAGGGTTACCGTCATCTCAACAATTAAACACAAGACACAAAGTATCTCCCGTGAATCATTAATGTAGCCTCCAGCGGCAGGGCGTACGGCTACGCAGAGACCGAAACGTAATGTCAAGTGGGGAAAGATTATCTACCTTCTGTCCCGTTGGCTTTTAGAGCATAAAAGGGCTGCGTCTCTACGAACAGAGGCTGCGGAGCGCGCGGACAGCTTTAATCCAGCACTTAGCTGATCAGGACCTCGGAACATTCATGGGTTTAGGATAATATTAATATAATTAATTAATATAAGTGTAGTGTGCTATTAAATACATTCAGGAGGTTAACGACAATGGGGAATGGATTGCAGGATAAAACAAAAAAACTGAGAGGGTGGTAGATAAGTGGAACAGCCACCCAGCAGATGTGGTAGAGGGGATTTAAACATCCGTGGGATAGGCACATGGCTCCTGAATTGAAAATGAGATTGAGGTTAAGGCACGTATGAGACGGGTCCAATGGTTCTTAGCTGTTATAAAATTCTATGTTTCTTCACCGAAATAATGCGTCGATTGCGTACATTTTTGTCTCGCTCCAATTTTTGGGCTGGGAACACTTAATTGTCATGTGACACAAAAGGCGGCTCTTTTAATAACTTTTAGAAAGGTAACGCTTGAGGATTTCTTTCTTTTTTCGGGGGTGGGAAAAATATTATTTCAGAACATAAAAAAAAAATATCAAAAAAATATATATATAAAAAAAGAAAAAGAAAAAAGAATGAAATAAAAAATAAATGAAAGTAATCCTGAAGTTGCCTTCTGCAGCCTTTCTTTATAAAATGGTATTTGCTGAAGAAGCGGCGAGGTTGATTCATGAAGTGACATTTCTCGGGCAGATTGCGCGTCTCCTCCGACCTCTGTTTTTCTGACTGGTGTAAGCAGGTTGTCCGGCTGAATAATCTGTCTATTTGGCAGGACGGAGTTACTGACTCATGAGGATTAAAAAAAAAAAGTGCATTTACCGTCGCCATTTACACCCTCCGAACCGGGGGGGGGGCGTTCCCTATACGGAGGGCAAGTCTGCTACTCAGACCCCAGGAGCCAAGAATTATTATTTTATTGAGAGGGTTGTAGATAAATGGCACAGCCTCCTAGCAGAGCTGGCAGGAGGCTAATATTTTGATGTACGGGATCCGGCCATATTTCTAGCAATTTTTATATATATATAGTTTTTTTTATGTAATCCTATTGGTATTGGGGCAAAAAAAAAATGACAATATAAATTTTAAAGTTAATACTGACTTGTTTAGCAGGGTTTTTTTTTATTTACTGAACGAGCCAAAGCGGAGTAAATAATAATAATTAATAGTACTTTATTATTTTATACAGCAGATTGCATTAGGAAACAAACCCATGGAAACAGAAGTCATTTCTGACAACAAACTAAACAAATATTAATTAAAATGTGTTTTTTATTGCTTATATGCTGTCAAAACGTGGGTGATTTATTTAAATGTATTTCTGATCACATAGTTGGAGTTTATATCACGCCGGTGTTCTGTCATAGAAGCCCCGGCGGAAGTACTGGCCAGCAGCAGCGGAGGTTGTCTGTGCGCATCTTGCAAACGTTCAGCAGCTGCCAGAGAGGAGGATCCAGGTCTCCTGCAGCGCTGCGGGGGATCCTCCTCTCTGGCAGCCGGGGAACGTCTGCGGGATGCGCACAGACAACCTCCGCTGCTGCCGGCACTTCCTCTGGGGCTTCTATGACTGAGCACCGGAAGGCCATGTGACGCCAGTGCACCATCATAGAAGCCCCGGAGGAAGCGCCGGCAGCAGCGGAAGTTGCCTGTGCGCATCGCACAGACGTCCATCAGCTGGCAGAGAGGAGGATCCAGGTCCCCTGCAGTGCTGCGGAGGATCTGGATCCTAGTCTTCTAGTCAGACCTCTATTTGACGAGCATTAACTCTGAAAAAAACCTTATAAAAAGTCTTATATTCAAGCAAATACAGTGTATATATGCGAGGATTCTGCAAAAACCCCTCACACATTTGCAAGGGGGACGCCACAGAAATTTAAAGGGACCTCAGCTACCATATGCATTAAAGTGCATACAATGGGGGAAGGGTCACTTTAAATGAGACGAAAGGCTTATCTCTGGTAACTAATGAGTCCCTACACCTATTTGCATGCAGTAAAATGCACTGTAGCCCATGCAAAAAAAAAGGTTTCCAATGCGCATTAAATGAAAAAGGCAGCTCTGTGGAGTGTGACGATGTAGAGCCGCACGGTTCATCGGCACGAACGGCTCGCTGAATGCTCACAATCCACGTCTCGTTGACTGAAATCTACTAAGACAAGACGAATCGCGATGACTGATGTGTTTGTGCGAATGTTCCATGTCCGTAAGCCGGGATAATTAGAGTTCAAACGTCTATTACCCATTTAAATGGAACGTTTAGAGTTATATACACAAGGCCCCCATGAACAAGTCAATTCTGATTTATTGCCGGATTATCTGGGAAATAAACGTCGCGCGTCGCTCTCCTGACAAATGAGATGAGCCTTACGTGTGCAACTCTACATTATATATGTCAGCCCAGCTGGCGCCTCAGATTCTACCGTTAATATCCTTTAAGGGTTAACTTTTTTTTAAAGAAATGGTTAATAATGATTGATAATGATAATTGATTATATATTTATTGAGAGGAAGATGGAAAATTTGGGGGTTTATGTATAAAAAGAGACCCTGTTGCAACAAAACCGTTGTCATAGCAACCAGTGCAACAATCCAATCGGCATACCCGGGAACTCTCAAGGTTTGCCCCTAAATCTCAGGGTTTTTGCCTCAATCTCAGGGTGAAGGGGCAGATTCTCCGGGTCACACAGTCCGGAGCCGACTCCTTCCTATTCCCCCCCGCTGCGATCATATATAAGACTGCTAATTGGTGCTTTCGCTCCCAGTATGTTGATATCCCTGCTTGAATGCAGGTGACTCAATTAAGTGTAATAATGACAAGTCAAGGTTTCCGTGGGGGCCGCTATTGGGTAGCACATTTTGTGAGTCGCTACATAGAATCTTCACTATAGGCTATTTAAGGGTTAATATTTAAAAAGTCCCAGGGTCAGCTCATTTAGAAGGTTTCCAAGTACGCCAGCAAGGAGAAAAATCCCGCAGCCTCCGACTGGGTGATTAAGACTAAGCCATTCTATTATTTACCACAGGTTGAGTGTGATAAGGAGCTGTGGGTTGCTATAGCAACAATACCACTTGGCACCAAAACGTATTTTTTCTATTTAACCCCCATCGTGTGGCCTTTATGGGAAGTTGTGATATTTAAACGCATTACACCGGGCAGCCATGACATATTGCCGCATTCATTTCAATTGATTTCATAGACTTTTATATTTTTTATTATTATTGAGTTACTTTTCACTCCAAATCGGCATTAATTCTGCCCCCATCTCCCTCTCCCGGCCTCGGCTATTTATCACGGCCGTCGGGAAATTCTCGTACTGTACCTTGTGCCGTATTTCTGTTCCAGGCACTAATCTATTACGCTTGATCTTTTGCCCCATCTAACTTAAAACGCATGACCTCCTGCTTTAGCCTCCTCATCCCCTGAAATATATCCCCCAACCTTCCACTCAATCACTTAAGCGCTGATCGCTCCTGGCCAAAGCCGAAACTTCAGTAGGAAGCAAGATTTAAAGGGACAGTTTAATGCCCCAGACCGTCTCACCAAAAAAAAAAGAATGCGTACTAAATTACTTTTTACACTTACCGTAGGGAGAAGCTGCAGTTACAGAGCTGCAGCTTCCCTCCTCCTCTGTGGTCCATAGACTAGGCCAGGGAAGCAAGATTTAAAGGGACGGTTAAATGTCCCAGACAGCCTCACCAAAAAAAGAATGCATACTAAATTACTTTAGGAGCACTAACCTTAGGGAGAAGCTGCAGCTCTTTATCTGCAGCTTCTCCCTAAGGTTAGTGCTCCTCCTCTGTGTTCCCGACGAGTCTCAACACCGAGTGGCTGCTGGGGCACAGCTGTACACGATGCTGTACACGAAGATTAAAAAGAGCATCTGACCCCGGGTGTTCAAGGATTCTCACAGGAACCAATCAGATTCAGGTGTTTTTTAATTTGGGATTTTTTTCACTAAAATATATATTTTTTTAAAGTGATTCTGGTGCAATGTTTTTAAAGTCTTATCACCATAGCAACTAACTATTTCTACCAAATAGAATATTATATTGGTTGCTATAGTGATACTTTAGTGATTAATCCTCGAAATGCCAATGGCTGCTAATATGGTTAGGGTCAGGAGTCTGCACCAGGTAAGCGCACCTGAGCCTTTCTCCAGGACGTGCCACATTTAGACTGTAAGCTCTTTGGGACAGGGCATCCACTCCTATCCTTACTTACTTTATCCAGTACCTGAACGTCTTACTGACCTTACAATATTTGTACAGCACTGAGTACACCGGTAGGAACCATTAATAATAATAATAAAAATAATAAAATATTAATTCATTATAAAACAAACGTGGAAGGAAGCTAGATTCACTTGGATTAAAAACTTTTTCGAATTAGAATTAAAAAAAAACCATCCATGTAATTCACATCAAGCAGTTTCTGAGATTAAAAAAGAGCTTTTGGAGAAAATACCTTTAGTTGCTTTTCTTAAAAGAAAAAACAATACTTTAATGCTAAATTTGTTAAATGAATTGAAATTGTATAAGTATTATAAGCTCACTTTCCTCTTAATTAATAGATCAACTGCAATTGACATATTAGGAAAAAAAATTAATGTGTGCCTTTTGCCCTTATTTTTTTTCTTTTCTTTATCAGAATAGGTTTTTGCTGTAAAGTTTCCATGGAAACGCTAATACTAGAAAAATACTTCAGTATCACTTAATCGCTAATAACGGAATTCTGCAGGGAGCACGAGGAGCCTCGACGTACCTCTTATGATATAATAAGCGGTGCAAAGACTGATGAGCCTGTGCCCGGGGTCAATAAGTCTACTAATTAAAACCTACACACATCATACCACACGAGTGCCCCTGTTCAGGACAACCAGTCTCTCTTTGTGCAACAAAAGTCTCTATTAAAGGTGTTGTTCCACCTAGATGTTTTTGTTCCAAAAATATTTTTTATGTCCTACTCCTGTATCCGTGTTAAATAAACTTATTCCTGGAAATTTTTTTATTGTTTTCCTGTTGTTTCTTGTTGAAAACCTTTCAGTGGAGCCTCTTAACGTGTCCCCTCTGCACTGCTCTGGCTGCCTGCCGATACCTGACATCACAGAAGTGAGGTTTGTTTGAAAGTCTATTGGTTTAAAGAAGACTGGGATTGGTTGTAGGAGGTCAGACTGCAGAAAAATGACATCACTCTATTGCTAAGCAGCTCTGGTATCACAATAAACCATTTTTAAGTGACAGGGAGCATTGAGGAGGAAAATAAAACTTACCCATAATAAAAAAAAAACACCGTTTCTTCCTGTTATATTGAAAGGGGAGCTTGTTTTCAGGAATGGGGGGGGGGCTATGTCTGCTTCTGAAACATAGATATTTATATCGGTGTGATATCTGTCCTGTTTAACCATCATTTTCAGAACCATGGGCTCAAGTCAGGCAATCCCTTCTATTCTATTAGATTAAATTGTAATTTGTCTGAATTTGATTCTAGAACCTATCAACCACAATCAGCACTTAAAGGTGCTGTTCCGCCTCTGGTCCTTATTAAACCATCACCAGATAAGTGCTGCAGCATGTAAAGTGAAGTAAAAGAAACCTATCTGCCATTTTATTTTTCTCCGCAATGCTCCACGTCACTTAAAATGACATTAAAAGGTTTATGGAGATATCGGTGCTGCTTAGCAATAGAGTCATGTCATTCTTCCAAAGCACTTGCTCTATGTATTACATCACTGCAGTCTGACCTCCTACAACCCATCACAGTCCCTTTTAAACTTATAGACCATCAAGAAAACATCAGAGAGGTGCAGCGGGAACTAATTAAGAGGCTGCGTTTTCAACAAGAAACTACAGAAAATGATACAGTATATCAAAACATGAATAACTTTATTTAACACAAATACAAGAGTAGGAAATAATTGAATTATTGAGGAAAGCTGGGGAAAAAACTTTTAACCTCTTCTTAATGACCTTATGATGTATTATTATGACCTATACAAAATAGTCTGGATGACCATCAGGACATAATAATACATTCTAAGTTTTTGCACCAGCGGGGGCGTTTCCCCACCAGTACGCTGTCACATCAGGTGTCGGTTCCACCAAAAAAACGGACAACTTCTGACACTGCCAGAAACAAGTGATAAAATAAAATAGTTTAAAGAGGGTTTATCCACCAGACCCTTTAGAACCTCTGATGAGCCCCCCCCCCCAGATGCAGGGCTATAAAGCCCGGCTGGACGATCACCCTGTGAACAACTGCAGTGGGGCTCAACATGAAATAAAAATATTTTTTTAAAAAAGAGTTAAAAAAAAATAGTTAAATTAAGACCTAATAAATAATACCGTTGTGATGTCACCATGACATCAAAAGAGGTATCATCTGGTTACACAAGAGATCTCAGAGGTCTATAAAGCCAAAGAAAAAGTAAATCAAATCAAATAAAAAAAATTAAAAACAATTTAAAAATAAATACCTAATATCTTCTTGCTAAAATAAAAAATATAAAAAACCTTCCCACCCCCAATCAAAAAATGTTTTAAAAAAATATCGTAGTATGCAAAGGAGTAAAATAGCCCCTTATGAAATGTTATAAAATCAGTGGCACCTAACTCTTTTTTGTGACATATTATTCATACTAAATGATGGATTATACGTACAGAACGGAATGAAATGAAAGATATATCTGTCCTTCAAAGTATAATTGGGTACACACTAAACAGAAAAAAAGGAAAATTGGGATTAAACAAACAGATAATAAGAATGGCAGATAAAAAAAAAAACGCCCTCGCCCATCAAAAAAGCCAAATGTTCTGAGACCTGCCATTTCTTTTAAATGGTTAATATCTATCTGCGGTCAGGGTTTGACTTGGAGTCTCCGGGTGAAGGACTGCTTCTCTAGGTCTCGGGTCACACTTCTCTATCGCCGGGCAGGGTAGCAGCACTTAGCCACGCCCATTCCTCATCCTATTCCCTTCCCAACTCATTAAATATCTGAAGCTAGCCCCGCCTACTCATAAAGCCACTCCCCCAGAGCATCCTGGGAAGTTCCCATATATTTAAGAACATACTAACTACAAGACCTTCATTTCTTCCATGGACTTCCAGAGAAACCCAAGGGCTAGAAGAGGGCCTTCAAGTGCTAATGGGGCGACTGGATGTCTCTGTTGAAGAAACCAGAAACTATGCCGGTAGCCACCTGTCTCCCCCGGGAAATCTCATACATATCAATTAAACTCCCCCTGCCCTTACACGCAGCATAAAATGTCTCAGGTCAGCCCTTGGTCATCTACCCGTTAACCTTTAGAATCCTTAGTAAATATAAACACCCTTCTTCACTTAGCTGAGTATGGATTTCAACATCTTCCAAACGTCTGAAGTTTGGGGTTTTTTTGCATCCAGATTAATCAGTTCTTCTTTTAGACAGCAGGTGCCTGAAGGCTTTGCGAGCTATGAACCTCTATCTTCCCTAATCTGACTGTGATCCACCTGTTTTCGCACCAGACGCGGCCGTAATGTCGGAGATATTTCAGAATAACGTAGCAGGCAGGGAGTAGGGATGAATGGGAGGGGGTTGGCGATTGCAAAAAAAAATACTTTTTTCAGTAAAATTCACTCTTGACATTTTTCAGCGATGGTAATCGGTCTCTTAGACGCAAAGTAAAAGACAGGGTAAAAATAACAGCAGATATACGACGGAGACAACCCAACTGAAAGCCAAGGCACTACATAGAGTTATCGTGTTGGCGATTAATTCATTAGTGATTTCTCCATGGTAGTTGACCAATTGATGGTTGGTTATATACATTGTTTACGTTCTTTTCCAATATTTTTTTTTTTACTAACAAATAGTACGGTTTGGGAACTTGGTGCATCCACCCCAGAATAATTTTAGATGTGACTTCATGGGCAAGTCAGCAGGTGCAGTGCTTAAAAAAATATTTGAACGCCCCTTAAAAAACACTCCCTTGTATTGGATCTCTGTCTCTGAAGACCAGCTTGTTGCATATCTTTGGCCACGTCTCATGTGAACGTCTACGAACACGCAAGATTCCTCGTTCTATATATATATTTTTCTTAGAATATTTATGGAATTGCTCATCCCAACCGCCTCTTGTCTACCTGGTACTGTTTTTCTCGACGCCTCGTCTTCCTTTACGGTCTTCTATTCCAACACCTGTTCCTGTTTATTGGACGAGTCGATAAAAACTGGAGTATGACAAGAATACTTTCTTACTGTTGGCCCCAAATAAAACTTGGGTTCTCTAGAGCTATATTACCTATTAATCAGAAGACGATTGGGGTTTGATTCTATCTCTTGAGCTACCGAGATCGAAGGTGAGATTGAGGGAAAGATGAGTTTCAGGCGACTTGTGTTACTAAGAAGCTCGTACAAAGTGCAGCTCATTTCACATTGAGAAATGTGAGCAGTCACAGAAGGTATAGCTGCCAACAGTCCCAACCTTGTTTGGATTGTCCTGATAATCCAGGATATGTCCTTGCTATAGGTGTCCTAACTATCCAGACTGCCGTCAGCCCTTCACGTGCACAGCTTGGATTAGAAACCCATGACATCACATAATGCATGACATAACATCACTTACATACCAGCAATAGGACACAGAAATGTTGGTAATTATGACACTGATTGCTAGGGTAATGTTTCTACGTTTACCAATTTGCAACAGAACACCCTTTTCTCAACATTTGTATTTACATTATTTCACAAGGAAAATGTAATCATATTTTAGTTTATCCATTAACATCAAAATCCTATGATATTTTGAGAAATTGTATTTCTTTGAATTTTTTTTTTCAGAAAAAAAAAAATATAAATATATTTTTTATTAAAAAAAATTGGTAATATATCTTAGATTTAAAGAAACATTAAATGCAAACAAAATCTATATAACGAAATCTAGGTTTAAAATCTAGGTTAATTATGCAGATCAGTTTTATGTCCTGCAATAATCTTCAACAACTCAAAGAGTGGAGCAGATGGTCATTTTGGGCAGGGAGGGGGAACTTCCACGGGGAAAGCAGCTCCTTAATCCAGACACAACAGTGAACAGGATTCATTCAAAAAAAATTACCACATTTCAAGCCACTGTTTTGTGTAATATTGAAATTTTTTCAATATTATAAAAAAAAAAATTAAAAAATAAAAATATTAAAAATCGGACATGTTTTAGAACTAGAGCAGAATTTAATTGAGAGAAGGGAGATGGATGAGTGCCCGAAACGCTACTAGCTTAATGAGGTCCATGACTGGTAGATCACGATCACTAAAAGGAATGACAAACTTCTTAAGAATAATCTGCCTTTGGGGAGTATTTTAAATAGAATAACACTGATATTATCCCCAAAGCATCAAGCTGAGACCTAAATCATCATGAAGAACTAGATTCGAACCATGGAGGTTTTTGACGGGCTTGTGTGCCCACCAGGAAGACCTGCAGTTGGTAGAACCTCAGTCTCCCCAAAGGTTTTGTCTTCCTCCGGTTCTGGGAACTGCCCGAGGTAGGCTCCCTCGTGGCTTTAGAATCGGGCTAGTTGCATTTAGGCGTGGAGCTAGCCTCAGAAGACTTTAGTGGGTCGGGAGTGAGCATGGCCAACACCGTTCTCCTGCCTAGAGAAAGAAGAAACTAAAGCAGAGAGTCCAGGTCAACTGTGATGAGTTCCCAGGTATGAGTATCGACCCCAACCTGAGCCCTAATTACTCTTTACTTCTCATCCACTGCTAGCAGAAAACCATTTGCTCTTTTCCTAGGTTCATGACCTCTGGCTTGAACTCGGTTTCCTCAGTTGTCCTACAGAGCGTCGCGAGAGGCCGATAGTCCCTTACATTAAGACTCCAACCGCATCCGGCATACCCTCTCCCGACATAAATACTTGTATTAGGCACCTAAAGCTCTACATTTGTCAACCCCTTTTGCTTTGTTCCATTCCGGGAAGAGTTCAGGCCATCGATGTGTCCAAAGGCACAAATCATCGAGATTGAAGTTGCTATGGAGACGTCCGCTGCATAATCATGGTAATTTTTCTTTTGTTTACTGGATCACTGAAGAGCGATGTCTTTCTCACCGTCTCAGACACTTAAACGGTTAATCCCTAACGCTCCAACACCCAGATTCTTGCATGTAGACGGAAATAACCCGAAATGGAATCGTGATATAATTTGGCAGAAAAACAGCAAACAAAAAAAGCGGTTTACGGATACATAGTTTCCTTTTTTATCTCGTCTGATGAAATCAACAGCTTTATCTATAGTGGAAAGTGTCAGGGTCTCATTTTCTGCCTCTGTGCACCCAACCAAAAAAAATAGACGGAAAACATATATACATATGAATGAAGAGTTTAATTAAAATCCCCTATTAATTTAACTCATCGGTGCACACAAAGCCTGGGGCTTGTTTGTTTGCCTTACGTAATGATAAGGATTCAGGAACTCAGACGCGGAGGTTGCAAATGGGTACAAATTTTATCAACTGCAGGTTAACGAGTCAGGGAACATGGCACGCTATCCCCAGCAAGTCCCTCTCGGCCGAGAGGTCCTCACGCTCCACTCTGACGTCCGTCCGCCTGCCAAGGTGCGCCTATGGCTGGTTTTAGCTTGTAACTGGTTGAACTTTTTAAAATCCTTGTGTATTTTTTTTTTTACATTTCCTTGACGTTTGGTGGAGAAATCAGGAAAGGGCTTCAGGTGTGAAGAGTGGGGAGCAGGAGAAGGAAGAGAAGTTCCATGGCATCCAGCTAGGTGATGAAATGTTGCCTAGTGCTTTATAACAAGAGAACCCACGAGGTAGATTCAGTAACGGGGCCTTGGGCGCACTATTTGTCAAAGCTTAAATGTTTTAGAGGTACGCTAGAGAGCGTGTAAACGCTTTGAGGCCAGGAGGCCATATGAATGAAGAACCTCAGGCCACCACTAAATGATCCATTCCTAATTTTCACCACTGAAAAGTCAGCGAATAATAATAAGAATTTTACCAAAGACCATAAATTCCACTAGCGGCTATTTTTAATACTGATTTTTAGTTGATTACCACAAAAAAAAGGCACGTTTAGAAAGAGTGAAGAACAGAAGAACTCTATGACGGCTGAGAAAAGACTCAGATTTATAGCAGTAATCTTGGCTAAAATGAGTCCCCGGTGAAACCGGCTGATCTGTTGGATGGGATTTCTATAAAAACCAGAAGATTAATGTACAGGTGAGAGCTTTGGTGCTGAGCAAAACAATTTTTTGTTCCAGTTATTTGGAATTAACTCTCATTCCATCAATATATAATTTGCTAATAAGATGAGATGGGAGCAAAGCTCGCAGATAGCGGGTTTGCCAGCCGGGTTGTCACAAACACAAGGTTATTTATTGAAGTCTCATGGCCAAGGATCGTAACGTTCTTGTAGTCTGGCCAGGCTTATAAACCCTCTCTAGATGAGACAGGTTCATAAACCTATTCGAATGGATCCACGTTGATAGATACTTTGTGGAATAAGCACTTTTAACCGCCAGAGAAATCCAGAATTTCCCGATATAATTTTTCTAAACCAAATTATCAATAAAAAGCATAATTTTCCAATTTAGTAACGTCAACAATATATTCAATTAATATAATATTTTTTATAGTTAAGTAATCGGTAAAATGTATTTTTGAAGCTTCTATACACTAATAAACAGTAATAAAATATGTATATTTTTATTTAGTATATGGGGGGGGCATGGTTTCATTTTCCACTATGGTAGGGTTTTTCTTTTGAAAGCATCTTCAATCATGGAGAAAGAACATTGTGGATCTGTACACGAAGAACCATGTTGGCTTCAATTTTCGGCTTGCTTTGTCAATTTTTGTTGGGCAACTTGGCCAAATTCTGTCTCCGTCGCGAATTTTAGTAATTCAATGAAAACATTTTCCTTGAGGTGGAGGCGCACTGAAGTTGGGACAACATACAGAAGATTTGAAAGAGTCATATATATATATATATATATATATATATATATATATAATATATATAAATATATAATATAAAAAATATATAAATATAATATAAAAAAATATAAAATATAATATAAAAAATATATAAATATAATATAAAAAAATATAAAATATAATATAAAAAATATATAAATATAATATAAAAAAAAATAAAATATAATATAAAAAATATATAATATATAATACATATATAATATATATACAAATATAAATATAAAATATATATGATATATATATCTTTATATATATATATATATAATCTGAAACTTAGTTTTTGTGAATTCACAGAAAAGCTTTACAAATACATTATTTTACATATATATTATTTTAAGCATTAGTATTTACTGAACACAAGCTGAACCATAAAGATAGCTCTTCGTGGTTGAAGGTTTATCTGACTGTGAGGAGCAAGCTGATTAAAGTCCCTTCGCCGCTTGAAACAGACAAAGGAAGGTGTGAGTAATCGGGACAAGATCCGTAAAACAAAAAAAAAAGAATGATTACAAGCACGAGGAAACCGTGTGAGGTTCTGGGTTCTGTTGCGTGTATAATTCCCACTCCTGTCGTTGTCCTATTTAAGGCACAAGAGACTGTAAAATATATAAAGTGTACTCAGCTGTGGATCAAGATTTTCCACTAAATTAGTTATACGATTTCAATTTTTCATTGTCGTCTTCGGTTTTTGCTGGGTTTCAGGGAGCAGCCTGGAGAGCGGTGAGATGTTAATGTGCCGGAGGTATCGGCGCGGAATCCCTCTTCGTGACATACGGGGAAAACACACCAGGTGTTAGCCGGGTCGGACTGAATCTCAACCCAGTCTTGTCCAAGAAATTGTCGAGGGGACACACAACAAAAGAGCAATTAACAAGTATACCAAAAGAAGACGCCCCAAGATGAATTTTGGCATCCTGTTTCAATTATCATATATTGAGTTTGTAGTAGAACGGGATAATATTGGCTAAAAACAAATACCATTTTTTTTGGTCTACTGGGGTCCGCCATTTTGGTTGTTGAGCAGTTAGGCTTGCCCCGCTCGCTCACCGATATTCCACGCATGGGTTCCAGGTAAAACACTGACATTCTGAACCACAGCCCTTGCCAAGCTGTCCCTAAATGAATCGGCGTGAACCTGAAATGACCCCGTTGGAAGATCACCGCTGTCAACAACGGGGTAGAGTGCTGGCATATGGCTCAAAAATGCTGGCCAAGGTAAAAATCAAGAAGACAACACAAAACTAGAAGGACGAGCAAATCATAACCGGAGAGCCTACAAGAGGTACCAGACGCCTCCAACTGCGCGCGGGGACTGGGGTGAAAAAAATGACCAGAAAGATGGCAAAGGTGTGTGATATTGTGGGAAAGGACCTGCCCAGAACAGAAGACCCAGGCATAGGAGGAACTGCCCTGGCAATGGCAGAATTTGGCATATGTGTTTGTGAGGGTTGCTCCTCTGTTTCCTGACGTTGTTAACAAAGCCTATCCTCCCACATTGTCTTATAATGACATCTACCCAACGATATAATGACATCATCAATTGAAAATGCAGCTATTGCCTTACATCATTTTTTTTTAGTTCTATGAAGTAACCCCACAATTGTTTGCTAGGGACAGGCAAGCTCTGGACTCTACACATTTTTGTCATTCACAGAGTTAAACGCCGGCAGCTCCCATCGCTTGGGCCGGTTATTATCACAATTCGATATTTTCATCTTGTTCTCATGGAGAATGTCAAAATAGCCGAGCGTGAGAAAGGAAAGGAGCCTTTGAAGTGGCAAGTATTTAGCGTTAATTTATCAGCTCTATAAATTATCAGAAAAGCTCGTTCTTTTTTTTTTTTCTTTTTTCCTTCAAAAAAAAAAAGAAGGAATTCTTCACAAAAGCCAGATTGTTACCAGTAGCTATGGCAGCCGGTTCTTTCTGCAGGAAAGTGTTTACTTTAAGAATAATTGGACAAAATGTTTAGGGAACAATGGCTCCTCTGTGAAGCCCCAATGGTGCCAATCGGGGGCATTAGTTGGATGGGTCACATGGCTCTCCCTGCCGTGTCAAGACCGAACAATACCCGTCGTCCTCAAAAACAGAAAAGCACTTTTTCACTACACATAAATAGTTACTGTTTATGGAATAACTCGATTAAAAAAGACACAATTCTCAAGGGCAGATCCACCCAGTACCAGGCTGGAAATATCATATCACGGCTTCATATAGTAACAGTAACGGTTTACTGTGTGAGATGTAATACTTTCTCAGGGACGGTCCTTGTTTGAGTCCCAAATCCCTGGTGCCTCTCTTTCCCCCTCTATTGCCCCAATTGTCTCCCCTGATGCCCCTCTTCTCTAGGAGCTCAGAATGTTTGCTGGGTATGAGGGTATCACAGGGTTCTACAGCCCTAGATTTATTTACCTTGCCGTACCTGCGACCCCCAGGACTCAACGCCACAACCTTCATTCGTACTGCTGAGGGTTTGCATCGGGCATCATATGCCGGCACTCCCGGCACCGGGTACAGAGTGCTATGGAGGACCACTGTATGTGGATCAGTTATGGAGCTCGGAAACATCCCTTGGAATTGGCCCATCGAGCAGAGTTGGACAAGGGAGCCTGATCACCCAACGGGGCATTCAGTCCCGGATTTTTTTGGGGTAGATTAATTTTTTGAGCTCTTTGGACACATAGGTTCCACAAGGTCACAAACTGACATAAAAAAGTCTCTTTAAAGTCCCATCCAAGCTGAGCCTCTAACCATAAGTCCAATTTACATCTCCTAAGACAACATTGTCCCACTTGGCCATCTGAGATTTGGGGGATTTTGATGTCATCTCTCTCTCTCTCTCTCGCTCTCCCTCTCTCTCTCTCTCTCTCTCTCTCTCTCTCTCTATATATATATATATATATATATACAGTATATAATCTTCTTTAATTCATACAAATTACTCGTCTTCATGTTGAGCATAACTGCAAGAGCGTTAGAGGCATCACAATAGGCCAAATGTCGCACGCGCAGCATAACGATAAAGTGGCATTTAATTAAATTAATTAGGTATCCGGGAAACATTTATTGCATAGTTTTGTGCCCCTTTATGACCGTTTTCGTATCCGCCGCAGAAACGGCATTAACAAATTCCGCAACGACTGGTCTACGTACCAAGCCTGCATTTCATGTCAGATTTACTGGATAGAAGGCTTTTCTGGGCCTTTAAACCTCAGTTGACACATTGTATTTGTCACAAAATAAGGTAAAAAAAAAGAAGCATTGTAAGGGATTACAAGGAGCCGTGTAACGCAGATGGGCAGGGGATTAAATACTGTATGACTGCAGAAAGCTTTTCTGTGCTTCCTAAGATGTCAACAACTTGTTCAAGTCGAAATGAGACAGAAGCAGCAAATTCCGTTTTCTTTTATCATCAAAAACACTCCAACTGCACCAAGCTGTCCTTCATCAGTTGAAGCAGTCCCAACGTTCCAGGTGTCCACATTGGGACACTTTTGTTGGGGGGGGCTGGGAAGGGTGGAGGCTAAGAGGAAGGAAGGGGAGGGCCCGGCTGGAGCAGAACCCGCGTCCAACCTTACCCAAAGAGTCCCATCATGGTGGAGAACATAGCGAGGTGGCCACTGGGGAGCTGCAATGGAGGTCTTTGCTGCAGAAGACCTCCATTGGGGTGGTAAGAGGAGATCAGATGCTCTCTTCAACCACCGGATGATCCTCACTATCATACTCGGCAGGTACCAAGGACAGCACCTGAAAATCAGGACTGTCCCGTGGAAAACAGGACACTTGGAAGGAATGTTAATGATGCAAAATCTGGATTTACCCCTAAAATGACCCTCTACGTGAATTCAGTTTGCAGGTTGAATTAAATAAATATAGATGATCGTGTTTGAGCCACAGTTGACCGCTAACGGTAATGTTGGAAGAGACGCTACTGACAGCTGTTTTTCCTCCTTTACGACAAAATATTAAAGCTGATTTATTGTCAAAAGTGGGGGAGAAAAAATGTCCTCAGCGGCTTCACTTTCCTCTAATTGCTCTTTACAAAAGGATAGCTCGGAAAAGAGTGATTCATTGAAAACGAGTTGTTAATTAGCAATTGTGTGCTGTTTCTAAATTAAACTAAAAATAGCACAAAAGTAGGAAGCGGAGATCGTTTCACTCCTTCGTTAAACGTATGGATATATCGATGCTGAAGCAGCCACCAACCAATTAAAACTTTTTGGGTTTTTTTTTTTTCCTTCCTTCCGGTCATTGGATTAACCTTACTCAAGCAGCTGGAACGATAAGGGTTAAACGGCCATTGATTGGCACTGGAGTGAGCGAGAACTAATTGGCTTCCATTGCTCGACGCTGGTAACGGCACGCCGGCTCCGGCGCTAACAGATTTATTGACACCGAATCGAACCACTTAGGGGTATCGACTAAGTCACAACTTCTTGAGTCCTGCGGCTAAACCTGTGAGTTTCCGCGTTCCCAAAATAAATAGCCGACTAAAGCTCATGCCAAGAATTAAAGGGAAGAAATATATTTCTACGTACAGGAATTTACCGCGTCATATATGGAAAAATATTTCTACAGACTATAGCCGGCCGCCAGTTCCCTCGACCCGCCATTAAGTATCGGTGACTATAATTCCCATTGCCTCCTGCTGTATTACCATACCTGGGATGCTCACCTAGCCACCCATGGGCTACACTTCCAATAATCCCTGGCCAGCTGTTGGGGTTGTGATTCCCATCATCCGTTAACAGCCGTGGCGTATTCTGGTTTGAGTGGGACAACAGCCCCTGTCCCATTTCACTGGGGGTCAGATAGCCCTTATAACCGGCTCATTTATGCTATGGAGGTCTGTGCGTAGCCAGTACAGATTCCGTAGTATCTACCCCCCCCATGCCGGGATCTTATCCCACTGTCTACCTGGTTGAGGTACGTCCTCGGGCAGGTGGGGTCGCTGCTCAAGCCTACGCCAGGGACCCCTAAGTACAATGCAGACACGCAGCTGATGATGAACTCCAATTCCCACGATCCTTTGTCACTCTATGGTTGCCATAGTGGCCATTGGGTTATTGGGTTACATTCCCATGGAAAGGGTGCAATCTACACACATGACCCTACAACACACTCTCATTAATTTATTTGTATACCCTCTTTCTACAAAGCCAAAAAAATCCATAAATTTCCATAATACAGATTTGCAAATTAATTAAAAAAAAAGCATAAATGTGTCCTTTTGTGTATAGGTGCCTCATTAACATAACATTTGCATAGCACAAGAAACTATGTAGCCAGAAGGGGTAAAAAAAAATGGAAAATCTGCAGTAAATAATGTGTCATCCCTGTGTATATAACTTAAAACACGCATCTATGCCTTCGATTCGACTGGGGAGGAAAAAATGACGACGGGTCGCGCCGCGAACATTACCGATTAGTCACAGATTAAGGTTAAGAGAAGGAGTTTATTCCACGCAGAATAACCAACACTGATTAATGAACGGTACGCGCGATGCGTCGTCCTCCGGGGAATATCTAGATACATTAGTAACATTTTACGGCATTTATTCCGACGCCGCGGACCTTCGCGGGGTCCGGATCCGGAATAGAATTATTATGGAACCGGGCGCCGTTTATAGGATTTGTTCTATGCGTCAATCATTACAAAAAATACTTATTTTTTAATAATAAAATTCCTTTCGTTTCTCTTCTGAGTAAAAGCAGACGAGAAATCCACTGTCAGCATCTTTGTGACCACAATGCCAAATCCCTGAGGAACTGAGCAGATACATTCATTCTAAACGTATATATAATGTATCTGCGCATTAACCTTGGGTTCTCCATGAGACTACATTTCGATGTTACGGTTCGACCCTGATGACCCACAAAATATACATTTTTTAAAGTAGATTTAAACAGATAAAGATGATCTTTTCATAAATGTAATTTATTGATAGACAATGAGCCAAGTCACCGGTATCGAGGTCAGGAGTCCTCGTAGAACCCAAAAGAATTCAGAACCATGATTTTCTTTTATTTTTTTTGTCTTCTTTTGGGTCAAACGCAAGAAGGATGGGTAGAAGGGTTGAACTTGATGGATTTAGGCCTTTTCCAACCTTCATTAATAAGTTACTATGTTACTATACGGAGTTGGACAAGTGGTGGAAACACTGAATGGGTTTCTGTAGGACTTATTGGGATACAATGAGTAGGTTCAGTAAGTCCTACCTTTTCTGGGACACTTTGCATGTACCGTTATGATGGTAGTCATTACACTAAGGAGAACCTTTTTAAGTTGTGTTTGGTGACCAGCTTTTTCCAAGAAACCTAGCCACACATTTACTAAGAATATCTGTTTTAGACTTAATCGGAACCAGAAACTTCAGCAGATCTAAGAACGGTTCCTTGGTAACCTGAGGATTGTGCTGATCAGATTCTCTTTGGTATTTCGGGTTAACCTTGTTGTGGTGAGGAGTCTTCTACATAAGACTAGATCTGGATTGCTAGAACCTTCATCTTTTTCTGTAGCTCTATCAAACTCTGTACCGGTGGGTTTCACAACTCAAGCTTCATTGGTCTAGTGTCCAGTTTAATTAGTGGAATTTTCAAGGCAAAAAAGTTTCTATACATATGTACGCTCCCTCTGGAAGTTCACCCCCAAGCTCTCCAAGATGCTTACCAGGGCATACCTGGAGGACCATTTCTTACCCACAATTGGCGTTCTTTAAGCTGAGCCAAGACATGATCTCATACGCTCTGTCTCAGACGTTATCGCTGGAGGAGAGACATTATGGAGCCCTGGGCAGGAAAGGCACAGACCTCGGTAGTATAAATAGCCCAGTTGCCTAATACTAATGCTCCATAGGGGCTGCCGTCCTAGGCCTACTGAGCATATGCCATAATATCCCATATTCTGAGACTGCGCGTAATGGAAAAAACACGTCCTTGCCTTAGATAATTTAGTTCTGATACAATAATTAGTTTGCAGACAAAGAGAGTGAAGCAGACGTTGAAAAAAAAATGCTGGTATGTTCCTTTTAATTGTAATTACCCATTCTGTGCCAAAAGCCATCCTTTAATAATTCGGAAAACTTTAACCCCAACATTTGCTGACCCTGTACCTTGTAAAAGATCGATAGGAAATAGATTGCAGCTGCTTGTCAGCTCTTTACATCGCTGCGCCGAAGGGGTTCCACTTATAGATTGGAGATGGATTGGATACGCCTAGCAGCGCTTTAAAAAGACGGCTGAATGAAAGATCTATTAATTGGCAATTGATTGGATCTGTCTAACGGTCCTCGGAGAGGCTTCTCGTTCGGCCACGATCTAAATTATTGGCCGCGTTTACAGAACGGCATTAAGGCGGATGCACTAGCCGATAGGAGTTCATTCGGTAGACGTAACCTGCCGATACGCGGCTCCCGTACAATAATAATTAATAATAATTTAATAGAGAACACGGAAATAAAACGCTCAACTGGTTCGATTCGGAGGTCAAGTGGCCACCCTGTCTCCTGCACAGCTACAGGCCGGAATGCCATATCCAATCAGGGATCAGAGTGTTGGGTTCATGAAAACAAAACTCAAGGTCCTCATCCGTACCAAATTCTATTGGCCGAACACATCTCCTGCGGTGGGGGGCAAGCAACTGCATATGGAGGGGGATTCTGCAGAACCAGGGACCATGTGTAAATCTAAAGGGGCCTTTTAGCTATCATATACATTACAAATGCTAGCATGATGGAGAGCTGTGTATTAATAATAAAAATAATAATAGTAATAATAATAATAACAACAATACTAATAAAAGCAACAAAATAATAATTATAATAATAAAAACAGCAAAATAATAAAATAAAAACAAAATAATAATAATAATAATAATAATAATAATAATAATAATAATAAAAACAGCAAAATAATAAAATAAAAACAAAATAATAATAATAATAATAAAAAAACAGCAAAATAATAATAATAATAATAAAAACAGCAAAATAATAATAATAATAATAAAAACAGCAAAATAATAAAATAAAAACAAAATAATAATAAAAACAGCAAAATAATAATAATTATTATTAAAAATATTATCCTCAGCTTGCTTACATTTCTTCTGGTTGCTTCCCTACTCAACCTCTTTGAGAACATACAGCTCTATACTTCATGTAGAAGGCCTGTCTAGTAAGCAAATTGTTCATGTATATCCATTTTTGGGGGGAGAAACTTTAATAAAAAGAAAATCTCCCCAGCTAAATAAAAATAAAGGGGATTTTTTTTTAAAATGGCCATTCCTAGAGTTAAAAAAATAACAAAGGTGAAGGGACAGACATAACGTTTTATATATTGAGTCGCGTGTCACCATAATAAATGTAATGTCATGAATTTGGGTAAATTATATTTTATTAAGGAAGCATACAGGCTGGGGATGACTTTCTCCTTCTGGTTTGTGTTTTGGGGACTATTTGTTGGAGGAGGAAAGCAGTTTTTTACAGCATTCCTCCTCTGTAGACCTTCTGCGTGAAGAAAGATCTTCTGTTGCCAGTAAGGTCTGACGTCTTAGCACAAGTGTTCTCCTCGCGTCCGAGCTCGAGTGGGAAGACCTTCGCCGGGAAGGGAAGATAAATCCCCATCTGCTCCTCTGTGTAGAAACTCGAGAATCCGGGAGACTTTAGCGAGCTCAATCTTAAGACGATCAGGGATCTATTTATAAAACGTAAAGACGCATCTTACACGGAAACGACGAGCGAGGGACGAGGCGGCGAATAAAGCCGGTCGCCCTCCCGGGACACTGCCCCTCCGTCACCGCACACTCTACGCGGTCAGTACTGGTTTTATCACAAACAACACGATACTTATCTACCCGTGTAAATTCTGCGTGTTAGGTATGTATGAGGCGCTGTGTATTGTCAAAAGGCCATAACTCCCAAGTGTCCCGCTTTAGGAGGTGCAGTCCCTTTCTTGGATCCAAATCCAAATCATTTTTTGATGAACATAAGCCTCACATAGTATTCTATATAAACAATAAAAACTGTGTTTTTATATTAAATCAAATAAAATACCCGCAGAATCCCCCCATGATTAACTATGTAAACATTTACTCATTAAAGTGCATCTTATGGCTGGAGCGTCCCTTTAATTAAGAGTACACAACCTCCATCATGATATGCCAAAAGCTGATTTTAGAATATTTGGGGTACAGGGCTGGCAGGGATGAGCCATAACCACTCAAAGCCAAATGGACCACTTTAGAACTTTTGGGGGGGCTCAGACACAGAAAGGTAAAGCTGGGTTCTGTTTTTCATTCATTCGCATTCATTTCCCTTTTATGTAAAGATACGCAGAAAGCCGTCACGCGGGTCACAACGCTTTCTTCCGATACACATTTCAATGTATGGCTTAAGCTTTGCTGATTAACAAGCGGCGGGCAATTAATTCACCTCCTCATTATTGATTCAAACAATGCGGGGGGATTGCATTAATCAGCAAAAAGGGAAAAAAATAACTCCCAATGACGTTAATGACAGCAGATCAGACCTGTAATTTAGACTTTTAATGATCTCGAAGGTAAGCTTAACGCAGGGGTGACTAAGTGGCTCACTGGATTCTAACTCCCATCAGCCCAGCATGCCTTGCCATGGATCCACGTGCACAGCCAAAGGCTTTTAGTGGTCCGACATTCACGTTGCTCCATGTAAAGTCACGTCAGCTTTCCAGAGCTTGGTTGGGAGAACAGAATAGGATGGGAATTATACTTGTTTCAATGGGGTCTCTCCACTTAAGTGTGAGTGCTCGCGAGTTTGCAACAGGGGCCGATTTAAGTAAATGGATGTCCCTGAAGTCAATGGAGAAATATAACGTCTTCAGGCCGCTGCATATTAACCATGTGTATGATTATCGCTCTATTATCTGACCCCCGATCTACTAAACTCCCCGACTCCTTATCATACTGCCTGTGGGGAACAATAGAATGGCTCAGTCTTAATCGCCCAGTCAGACACACTGACTAATTAAAATCTATAGAGGAACGGACTTCATTAGCATCGCCATAAAGCATCAGCTCAGTGTGGTGTTTGAGCCGGGGAAGTCACTCAAAATATCACATGACTGACAGCAACGGCGGCTCCAGATCTGCAGATAAAGGGAGTTTATTTGGGCAAAATGAGATAAAACCAGGTGTGGAATTATTACCGTATACATCGCTGGGGGTTATATTACTGTATACAGCGCTGGGGGTTATATTACTGTATGCAGCACTGGGGGGTTATTACTGTATACAGTGCTGGGGGTTATTTTACTGTATACAGCGCTGGGGGTTATATTACTGTATACAGCGCTGGGGGTTATATCACTGTATACAGCGCTGGGGGTTATATTACTGTATACAGCGCTGGGGTTATTACTGTATACAGCGCTGGGGTATATATTACTGTATACAGCGCTGGGGGTTATATTACTGTATGCAGCGCTGGGGTATGTATTACTGTATACAGCGCTGGGGGTTATATTACTGTATACAGCGCTGGGGGTTATATTACTGTATACAGCGCTGGCGGTTATATTACTGTATACAGCGCTGGGGGTTATATTACTGTATACAGCGCTGGGGGTTATATTACTGTATACAGCGCTGGGGGTTATATTACTGTATACAGTGCTGGGGGTTATATTACTGTATACAGCACTGGGGGTTATATTACTGTATACAGTGCTGGGGGTTATATTACTGTATACAGCGCTGGGGGGTTATATTACTGTATACAGCGCTGGGGGTTATATTACCGTATACATCGCTGGGGGGTTATATTACTGTATACAGCGCTGGGGGGTTATATTACTGTATACAGCGCTGGGGGTTATATTACTGTATACAGCGCAGGGGGTTATATTACTGTATACAGCGCTGGGGGTTATATTACTGTATACAGCGCTGGGGGGTTATATTACTGTATACAGCGCTGGGGGTTATATTACTGTATACAGCGCTGGGGGTTATATTACTGTATACAGCGCTGGGGGTTATATTACTGTATACAGTGCTGGGCGGTTATATTACTGTATACAGCGCTGGGGGTTATATTACTGTATACAGCGCTGGGGGTTATATTACTGTATACAGTGCTGGGGGTTATATTACTGTATACAGCACTGGGGGTTATATTACTGTATACAGCGCTGGGGGGTTATTACTGTATACAGCGCGTGGGGTTATATTACTGTATACAGCGCTGGGGGTTATATTACTGTATACAGCGCTGGGGGGTTATATTACTGTATACAGCGCTGGGGGGTTATATTACTGTATACAGCGCTGGGGTTATATTACTGTATATAGCGCTGGGGGTTATATTACTGTATACAGCGCTGGGGGTTATATTACTGTATACAGCGCTGGGGGTTATATTACTGTATACAGCGCGTGGGGTTATATTACTGTATACAGCGCTGGGGGTTATATTACTGTATACAGTGCTGGGGGTTATATTACTGTATACAGTGCTGGGGATTATATTACTGTATACAGTGCTGGGGGTTATATTACTGTATACAGCGCTGGGGTTATATTACTGTATATAGCGCTGGGGGTTATATTACTGTATACAGCGCTGGGGGTTAAATTACTGTATACAGTGCTGGGGGGTTATATTACTGTATACAGCGCTGGGGGGTATATTACTGTATACAGTGCTGGGGGTTATATTACTGTATACAGCGATGGGGGTTATATTACTGTATACAGCGCTGGGGTTATATTACTGTATACAGCGCTGGGGGTTATATTACTGTATACAGTGCTGGGGGGTTATATTACTGTATACAGCGCTGGGGGTTATATTACTGTATACAGCGCTGGGGGGTTATATTACTGTATACAGCGCTGGGGGGTTATATTACTGTATACAGCGCTGGGGTTATATTACTGTATACAGCGCTGGAGATACTCCTGGTCCGTGTAGTCAAGATAATGAATGAATGAATTAAGACATGAGGCCGGGACGCACCGCGCAGGCTGTTTTTCTGACACTTCCATGGAAGGCACAATATTTTGAAATTGAATTTAAATGAAGCGTCTGGGAATCTGATGTCCGCCGTTGAAGGGTCTCGGCTGCCCCTGAACAGCCACGGCGGCTGATTTTAGGTCAGCGGGAGAGATCAGTCACTTTCTTAGCGCGGTTATTTCGTGTCTCGCTTTATGTGAAGGACAAATTTACACGAATGACCCGAGGGGCTGTCATCCCCGATCGGCTCCGGATCTATAATGAGATTCCGGGCGCTGGATGCTACGGCCCGATAGACGGCAGCGCGCATGTCCTCACCCAGCTGCAGTGGCGCAGTGTGCGGCTGCCAGCAGATAGGGCTAGACCGAGACCTTGAAAACTTGGCACCTGTTTCCCTATCGCAGACTAATCCAATAACGCGAGCGAGTCTCGGAGAGATGCCGCTCAGCAGCAGATATGGGATCCTTCGACAGAATATCTGACCTGCGTTAACCCTCGGAGCACTGGATGGTATCCAAAGCTCCCTGGCATGTATTGGGTTAAACTCTAAGCCTGCAATACAGTAGACTTTTGCTCTTTTAGGTTCAGGGACGGACAATATAAACCCCTCAAGGTGCTGCAAAACTGCTACTCCCAATGGCTGGCTGAGAGTGAAAGGAGTAGCAGAAGAAACATAGAAGTCGTTGGTCTCATCTTAGATTCAGGAGCCGTATGTCTATCCCATGCATGTTTAATACCCTCACTGTATTACCCTCTACCACTTCTGCTGGGAGGCTGTTCCACTTGCCTACCACCCTCTCAGTAAAGTTCCTTATATTACACTAAAGGTGGTCCTGCTAGAAATGCCAAACAGTGTTTCAGCGTCTCCTCTCGTCACTCAGTAGCACCCAAAGATGTTTCGCAAGAAAAAAAGCTTGGATGAAATGAGGACCTTTATAAGGAAGTTTTAGATTAATTACACAGTATAACTTGATTGGCCATCTTGCGTTGATTACCACCAGTTGTCATACACAAATACTTGTGTCACCACGGCAATTTGTGGTGTCCGTCATCCTGCCACCTCTCTCCAGAGGCGGACTGGACTACTCACTGCTGGAAGATCAGGGCAAGTCGGTAGATCATGGATCTTCCTCTAACAGTTCTGTACCTTTCTCCTTCTCGGCCTACTTAAGTCCTGCGGTGGGAGCGCGAGGTCCATTCTTATAGACGTCCGTTTCTGCGCTCTGACGCAATGTGTGCCGGCGATTGGTGCCGATCACGGGATATGATGTCATAATTTGGGGGCTCAGTAGGAACATCACAAGGGAGCACTGAAACAGGGGGGCTATAAGAACAGAGCTCTCCCTCCCACCACATGATGAAAGGAGAGGAAGAAAGATATGATACGGAGGAGAAAAGGTAGAGACAAAGAGAAAAGGTAATGAGAAAGGGGAGGAATAATGAGAAAGTGATGGGGAGAAAGGAGAAAGAAATTAGAATAGGAAGACGAAAATTGTGTTGGTTTCTCAAAAGTGTTTGTATGTTGGGGAAGTGCGTCCAAGGAAGTGTCCGCCATGAACAACGTCTGGCCCAAGCCCTGGTTGCCACTCATGGGCAGACTCCATCCTTGAGTGGGGGCTGCAGAAGGTAAGTGCGTAGCGTGTTGTGTAGACATGGCCATACTTGATGTCCTAGTTGCGAAGCCTAGGGTAAACCCCCATAACCAGGGGAAGACCGCCTTACTGGATGATCAGGCTCCATGGCCCTGGGGCCAGTGGGGAGATCAGAGATCACCCTCGTTACCAACCGATATATACGTTATGGAGAATGCGCCTAGCCGACCCGGACTCTGTATTGATCTTATGCTGCGGCCGCAGCGCTCCGGGATATAACATCACGCGGGATCAGGGCAGCTCCCAGATCCGTCTCTGCGGGCGACCAGGTATCAGGACGTCTCCCGGGCATGCATGGCATCGTCACTCTGTTATTACACGACAAAGATTTCTGTTTCTCGGTGCTTCACAAATTTCTGCCACATACCCCAAATATTTCTCATTCCGCGGGCAATGTTTGCAATTCATTACACATAAAGAATACATGCGCCAGGGCATTCATCAGCAAGCCCCCCCCCCCCGGGACCCCCTCTGTACACCCTAGATAACTCTATTCATTATAAGCGCTTTCGTCAGCAGCGGTACGGAGCGCGCAGAGCAGAGACAGAGGAGGCCTTTTGTCCTGGAGATGGAGACGGATGTTTTCAGAAAGTTAGCGATTCGCATGTAAATGAGGGTCCTGCCCCGCGCCCCCCCCAATTCAGCAGGGGGGCCAAGAAATCTCACACTGGTAACACATCCCGCGGTAATTGTAACATCTTAAAATAACATCGCATAGAATTTGCCGGCAGATTCGGCCCCCATCCGGCCCCCGTCTAGTCTGCCTGTTTCTCCTGCTGTAAAGACTCAAACCTTAATCAGTCGTTGGTCTCGTCTTAGTTTCAGGACCCGTATGTCTATCCCATGCATGTTTAATACCCTCGCTGTATTACCCTCTACCACTTCTGCTGGGAGGCTGTTCAATTATCTACTACCCTCTCAGTAAAGTAAAACTTCCTTACATTACATCTAAGTCTCTGGCCTTCTAGTTTTAGATTACGGCCTCTCGTTCTTACATTTCTCCTCCTTATATACATACATACATACACATATATACACACATATATACATACATACACATACATACACATATATACATACATTTATACATACATACACATATATATACATATATACACATATATACACATATATATATACATACATATATACATACATACACATATATACACATATATATATATACATATATACATACATACACATATATACACATATATATATACATACATATATACATACATACACATATATATATACATACATATATACATACATACACATATATATACTGTATATATAGAAATCATTTTCCCTTTAAAAGTAAAAACATCATAGAAAGTCCTGGGTAATTCCGTGGATAAGAACAGTGTAGATAGAGACATAAACATAGAATATATTGAATTATTTAAATAATAAAAAAAAAGGCATCCTCTGTAAATATTTGACGCCCGCATTTATTCCACAACAACAGCCGAGAGAGAAGTGACGTGAATGAAAAAATACAGACGTTGTTTTTCACCCCCGAAGTGGGACCGCGCCTTCAGAGCGGTGAAAATGTATTCACAGCTGACTCGATGTCATCCGAAAACCCTCTTGTGAAGTGCGTCTGTCTGAGGTTTAATTAGACAAAAGTACATTAATTGCTCGCACTTCTTCTTCCAGAGATGTTTCAGAGCAACGTGATGTCACATAAACCGAGACTTAAAGCTATAGCATCACACAGAAGAGAATAAACCCCCGTCAGGCTGGGAGAAGGTGGTAACTGGAAGATTTATGATGACATTTGGTGGGGTTATGATGTCATACTTCAATGTTTTGCTTCGGGGATCTGGAACCACATAAAGGAGCCAGAGAAGATAAATATGAGTGATGAGAGACACAGATCCCACTTCTGCTATCAACTGGACCACTATTTTCAGGTTTTATGGCAACAACCTATCAGTGTGTTCTTTTGTGTCACATGACAATTAAGGATTACTTTACAGATCATGAACGAGGCAAAACTTCTCATGATTAAGGATTTGTTTTCCATGAAGGGGTCGGGAATTCAACAATATGATCCCAACGCTGCATTTAGTTACAAAAGCGTCCGATTCGGTAGGTGGAAAGGTGTATTTAAAGAGATCCGTCCTGCTTACATGATGTCATAGATGAGTTACTAAGAATGATAAAATGATCATCCATAGAGGTGGGAGGTATGAGAACACTTTATTATTTCTCTTCACACGACGGCTATTCTTCTACTTACTTGGATGCTGATAATTTCTTTTTTTATATTATCCATAGCAAACATAATGGGGGGTATCGCATTTAGGTCGCAAAGCTCAGCCAATCAGCACACACAGTTCATTCACGTGACATATCAGGCAAATGGCAACCAACCAGCCACCCCGACTGATGTTAACCATAGACATTATTTGACTACAACTCCTATCATCCTTGATAAGCCAATCCTAGGCTACTCCTCCGGCGTCCCTATCCTGCCAACGCTGACCTACAGCCCCATCAAAGGATGTGGCCCCTGTAATTCTTGCGCGGCCAAGTAACAAACCCTAAACCAGTCGTTCAAAGAGTTAATTACTGCCCTTATTCTTGCTCTCCTGGGGTCTAACACAAATCTGCCTCTCTAACACCCATGCTGAGAACTCGCTGGCATCTACCGCCTTCCTACCCACTCCAGCTGTGCCCACCGCACACACACCGACATCACGCAGCCCTCCGTTTTCACTCCTCCTCGTGCCAATGTAACTACACCACCCCCTGCAGGGACCCGTGTCGTTCGGAGCGCCGTCTGTTCCCTGCCCAGCTGTCTGTGTCGTACCCGTGGTGCACGCGTGTGCTCTCCGTGGATCTGCGGAGTATGCATTTTGATCCAGCGCAACTAATGGGGCCAGAAATACGCTTCCTCTGCCACCGATCAGGTTAAAATACCAAGTAATACATACTGTTTATCCCTCTCACGTTCACAATTAGTTATTATAACATTTCTAACAGGAAATATTTCAGAAAAAATCATTCTGTCATTTCTTTGATGCTAAAAGTAATATTTTGTGCAAACGCAAACCATACAAGAGTTAGAGGTGATCAAATTCCAACATCCTGTATTGTGCGGGACAGTCTATCAAAGTTGAAGGCGGCAGGAAGTGACCTCACATCTCACCGCTGTGTCTCAATAGGTCATGAGGAGGATGCAAGCACAAAGCTCTACCCTACCTCCACCCCCATGAGAGAGGCTGCAGGAATGTTGGGAAGTACGCACCGTTCTGGGGCCACTTCATCCCGTCTCACAGGAGAATCTCCCACGAGTTGCCCCTTCATGACTTTACTTGGCATAACAACGCAGACATGAACTGACCCAGCGGTCTGAGGACGGTTTGGACGGCGGCCTAGGTGATGGGTTTGTCATTAACCATGGGGGTTTCTCAAAAGGAAAGAGGGAGGTAACCGGGGTAAGGGTGAGCTAGAGGGGGCAGTATACAGAGAAGGCAGGGGGTAAAATAAAAGAGATGGTTAAAGGGGGAAGTTAAAGGATGAGGGACAAAAAAAAGAGAAGAGAGAGAGAGAGGTGGGGAAGATTATAGAAATAGAAATAAGAGAAACACAATGAAGCAGAGTATGAGACAGAGAAAGAAGGAGACAGCCAGAAACAGGGAGCGACAGAGACAGCTAGAGAGAACAGGGACATGGAAAGCCAGAGACAGCCAGAGATAGAGTGTCAGAGACAGCCAGAGACAGAGTGTCAGAGACACCCAGAGATAGAGTGTCAGAGACAGCCAGAGATAGAGTGTCAGAGACAGAGTGTCGGAGACAGCCAGAGATAGAGTGTCAGAGACAGAGTGTCAGAGACAGCCAGAGATAGAGTGTCAGAGACAGCCAGAGATAGAGTATCAAAGACAGCCAGAGATAGAATGAAGGGGACAGCCAGAGATAGAGTGTCAGATACAACTAGAGAGACAGACAGACAGGCAGCATGTGAGCAGCAGTAGCGTGACTCTCACAATTCTTCCGCGGTATCTCAGTAATCAGATGACTTCTATTAGAAATAGTCGGTTCTGCCTCCCACCCACACCCCCCCTCCTCACACCCACCCTCGGGGTAATTCAAATGAAAATACTCTATATTTAGGCTGATAGGATAATCAGGGTGGAAGGCCCCATCTGTTTGACGCTTTCTCCGGTGGCTGAGGCGGTTGCAACTTTTTTTTTTGGTATTTCTGCTCTATTTTGCTTTACTTCGTTTAAAATGTAAATTTGAGATTTCCACGAGAAAATGTAGAGTGCGCCCCGAGTGACACCGCGGGTATGTCTCAATGAAAATCCGGCTACAAACCGGCCCAAGCGGACAGACCAACTAATGGGCAGACAGACAGCATTCACATGAGGTCGAGCAGATTTAACTTTATTAAGGATCCTGACCCTTAATAACTTTTTTTATTAATCCAACCCGCCTAAAGCTTGTGTTCTTTAATCACAGTAATTGTGTTGGAAATTTTAGGTTTCAAGGTACTCTTTTTCAGGAAAGTTGAGGTTGGTGGCAAAAGTCCTCTCCTGTCACCATTACTGGTGGGAGAACCTCTGCAGGAACCCATCATCTCCTACCAAAAGGTCTTATAAAGGGACACTACATGCATGCAAATGTAGCTAATAAAAGTAACGATGTGGCCATGCTATCTACGGACGGGATTAGTTATACGGCCGGAGAGTATATAATATATAATATGAGGAATATACAGGATATAACAGGTTATAAGGACGGGATTAGTTATACGGGGGGGGAGAGTATATAATATATAATATGAGGAATATACAGGATATAACGGGTTATAAGGACGGGATTAGTTATACGGCCGGAGAGTATATAATATATAATATGAGGAATATACAGGTATATAACGGGTTATAAGGACGGGATTAGTAATACGGGGGAGAGTATATAATATATAATATGAGGAATATACAGGGATATAACGGGTTATAAGGACGGGATTAGTTATACGGCCGGAGAGTATATAATATATAATATGAGGAGTATACAGGGATATAACGGGTTATAAGGACGGGATTAGTTATACGGCCGGAGAGTATATAATATATAATATGAGGAATATACAGGATATAACGGGTTATAAGGACGGGATTAGTTATACAGGGGGAGAGTATATAATATATAATATGAGGAATATACAGGATATAACGGGTTATAAGGACGGGATTAGTTATACGGCCAGGGAGTATATAATATATAATATGAGGAAAATACAGGGATATAACGGGTTATAAGGACGGGATTAGTTATACGGGGGGGGGGAGTATATAATATATAATATGAGGAATATACAGGATATAACGGGTTATAAGGACGGGATTAGTTATACGGCCGGAGAGTATAGAATATATAATATGAGGAATATACAGGATATAACGGGTTATAAGGACGGGATTAGTTATACGGCCGGAGAGTATATAATATATAATATGAGGAATATACAGGGATATAACGGGTTATAAGGACGGGATTAGTTATACGGCCGGAGAGTATATAATATATAATATGAGGAATATACAGGGATATAACGGGTTATAAGGACGGGATTAGTTATACGGGGGAGAGTATATAATATATAATATGAGGAATATACAGGGATATAACGGGTTATAAGGACGGGATTAGTTATACGGGGGGAGAGTATATAATATATAATATGAGGAATATACAGGGATATAACGGGTTATAAGGACGGGATTAGTTATACGGCCGGAGAGTATATAATATATAATATGAGGAATATACAGCGCTACCGAATATGATAGTGCTATATAAAACAAATAATACATACAAAATAAAAACCGGTAATAATAATTATAATAATAATAATAATAAAAGACAGGATTAGTTAGACCGTATTCATCCAGTAAGAAATCAGAAGCCGTTCAAGAAGAGCCAAGAATGGTTTCTTTCCCCTCTTTTTGAGGCATAATTGTAAATCACTTCAATCTGGGGTGGGGGGGTTTGCCTTCTTCTGGATGAACAGTAAGGTGGAACTTTACAAAAATGTTTTTATTTTATATACAGAAGATAGTTGAAAAAAAAATATATGCATATTCAAATTTCCAATTATGTCAATTTTGTCTGAGGGGTGTGGTTGGAGGCGTGGCTAGAGGCGGGACCTTATAAGAGATTTTATTTTATATGATAGAACAATGTGGATCATTCATACTGTAAAGGATTAAAGGCATATAATGGGCTAGCTTGAGTACACACACCCGCCAATAATAAATCTGAGAAAACAGACCTATCTGGGTACAGTAATTATCAATTAGGAAGAATTATTAATTTATGCGCGGTATTTACGCTCCGTGGATTGCATCCCAATCCTCTGACATACAAAAATGTACTATTTTTAAAACACGATGTTTTTTTTTTTTTTTTAGAAATGTTGCACATTCCTTGATTGAGTTATAATTTTCATTTTGCTGCAATATGTAAATGACGCAGCAAGACCTCGTTATTTTGGTTCGTTAAGTACTAAATATGTTTCACGGCGGGCTCCGACTATACAAAGGGAGAGTTGAAGGGACTGCGGGATACCAGTCCTGTAACGGGTACAAAAAAGCCATGTGAAAACATAGTAATTTAAGGCAGATTTGAATAAATAATGCCCCATGCTGATGTAACGAGGGCATCTTGTTTACAGATCGCCGGAAATAGCTTTTTGCCCAACATGGTGCGTAGTTAAGCCGCCGAGACAAAATGTTTCATCTCACCTAAATTTGTGAATTAACATCACAGAGAGATCATCCCTATCAGACTAATGTACTGCAGGCAGCCAGTTCCTGTATTACACACCGCGAACATGACAATATATAACAGACAGAGAGTAACATCGTGAAATGATCCAAGAAATATGCCGGTGAAGCCTACAAGAACCGCGCATCCTTAAACGGCAGACCGCCGGGATATTCCGGAGCTCAGCGGTAAGGATGGTGGCGCGTAGGGGTGGCTGGTGGCCCTGGTCTGGGACAACGTTGAAGGTAAATACGGCCCTTTGCCGATATAAATCGCCCGATCGTGTAATTTACGGAACTCTGGACCTCTCCTTTCCTTGAAAAAACAATAAATTCCTCTGTAGGGTCCAACTCATTCCATAAATATGTGCTGGAAGAACTATGTGAAGGTGACACCGCTGAAAAGCTTAATATGAAACAATTGGAGGACCGGAGTCTCTGCAGCTTGCCTGTTCCTCGGAGATACTTGGTTCCAACCCATTCCAATCACTAGCATGGCTTGAATGCCAATATTATGGCCTCAGCTGGGGTAAGTCCTGACTACTGCCCCTAGAGAAGACCGGATGTACATGGGCAGAAACTTAGTGGTGCGGCTTGATGAAAGTTTTGAGGTAGCTTCCAGGAAAGTAGACGTACAACGTTATGAGTCAAACTGGAGGAACGTGGACACGTGGTCAGGGAAGCAAACATGGTCTGCTTCACACGTTACTGAGACAAACTTGAGGAGGGAAACGTGTGAAAGGAGAAGGAATGTTGGGATGAGAAGTTCAGATGTTACAAACTATCTCTGCAGTGAAATGGTAGTGGAGGTTAAAATAGTGAGGGAATATGCATGGGATAAGGATAAGGCTATCCGGAATATAAGACAAAGCCAACAACCAAGAAAGGTTGTAGGTCTTACATCAGGTAGGAGAATTGGGAGAGTAAACGGGATGGCTGTTCTCAGGGTGAGCTACTGAGGATCAAAAGTTCCCAAATCTTATCTTCTACGGTCACCCTGACGAGATATGCGATCCCCTCATCTGAAGAGGAGAAGCCTTCAAGTGGAGAAAGAAGCCCAAAAATGCAGAACCTTGGGGGATCAGGCGCCACCGTGGACATTTTCATTCATAAAAGACACACAGATAAATTGCAGTGTTTGAGTTTGGACGTTAAAATAGTTGAATGGACTGTAGGGTGACAGGAGGCAGAAAGTTGGAGGTAAGGGTGTACATTCAGAGGAAGGACTTGTTACTATTGGGATACTTTTTATTAGTCCTAATGTCTTTTTGCAGATGACACAAAAGGTCTGCAACACAGTTGACATTCGTGGTGGAACAAGTCAAATGGCAAACAATTTCATTAAATTAGAAGAATGGTCGTTGAGTGCGGTAGCTGCAGTTTAACGTTGATAAATGTAAAATAATGCACTTGGGACAAAAACATTCCAAGGCAGAATATAGCATTGGGGGGCCTGTGCTGTCAAACGGTACTTATCAGCCGTCAAATTCTATGTTTCTACTGCCCCTTCAATTTATACTCACGGGACAAGTTAAGGTGAAGATTGAAATGACATATATTCCTGTTTCAGAAGATCCGTCAGACATGTCTCTGTCTGGATCTGTCCCACACCGTACGACGCTGAGAGGACTCAGCCGTTCCCCTGGAGGGGCTCATTCGAAGAAGCTGATGTCATTTACAAACTTGGGCTGAATGAATATTTTTAAATATATTAGATGTACGTTGCCCTGGCAACATAAGATGTACGATACATTCTAAGTTCTACAGCTGCCAGAGGGGTCTTCACAAACATCTATACGTTGTGTATCCGTTACATGCGCGCAGCCTTAAATAGCGTCTTTTTTTTTGGGTGAAGTAAACCAGATTTCTCTGAATTAGAAACCCAACCTACACGTATCATATGACAGCGGCTACCTTAACGTCCCGTTCTTAGGATCTGCGTGATTATTCCTCCCTATTAAAATGGAACTAAATCTTTTTTAACCCTTTTAACTCCCCTCCGCCCGGTCTTCTCCTGCTCTTCTACATAATCTCCATAGTCGACCAGGCAGAAACCCTTAATGAAACAATACAATTTTACTTTTAATGTAAGTAATCATTTTATTAACCCCTTAAGGACAATGGGCGTCCCTAAACCCATTGAAAACAATGCATTTTGAGCCCATATATGTACGGGCTTTGTCATTAAGGGGTTAAGGATTATAAAAAACAAAAACAAAATTTTGTTTGTCGCATCTTTAAATTATATCTCCCCTATTTCTGATAGGAAAGGAAACTGCTTCTAAAATAGTAGCTCGCTAAAATAGTCACCTTTAACCCCTAATTGACTGAGGATATTATAATACACCCCAATGGAGAAGTCACTTAATGGCTGGGATGAAAATAGCGCTGCCTCGGATATTTTGTATTGACTGTATGTATGAGGACAGCATGGCGTCTCCCTCCAAGTCTGTTTCCATGGGAGTTACCATGGAAATCTCACAGTTTTCCGAACCCCCTCCCTGGTGCCTCCAATGGGTACGTAAGTGCTGGTTCTTGTCCGAAGTTTTAAAAAAAAGCAGCTATATCATCATAGCAACCAATGAAAAAGTTACCAGGTTACTATGGCGACAAGTACTTTTCAAACTTTGCACCAAATTCACTTCTAAAACTGTAAAAAATATAGACAAAAAGCACGTAAATTACTTATTCTCAGATAAAAAAAATTGGTCTGAAAAAAAGCGTAAGAGCGAAGATGAAACCTAGAATGAACGGGTTTGGTACCCAGCGAAGGTAAGGAATGAGCAGGTTTGGTACCCAGCGAAGGTAAGGAATGAGCAGGTTTGGTACCTAGCGAAGGTAAGGAATGAGCAGGTTTGGTACCCAGCGAAGGTAAGGAATCAGCAGGTTTGGTACCCAGTGAAGGTAAGGAATGAGCAGGTTTGGTACCCAGCGAAGGTAAGGAATGAGCAGGTTTGGTACCCAGCGAAGGTAAGGAATGAGCAGGTTTGGTACCCAGCGAAGGTAAGGAATCAGCAGGTTTGGTACCCAGGGAAGGTAAGGAATCAGCAGGTTTGGTACCCAGCGAAGGTAATAGGTAACTATGGCGGGGGGGGCTTTTAAACTGAACGTCCCTGATCTGATTCTGCTAGAGCTCTTTAAGGCGCATTTCAAATGCTTCCCTCGTTTGACATTTATGGGATTTTAATTGGCCATTTATCCAGTTAAATTACATTCTCCCTATTAAGCATATAATTTTACTTAATAATACGTTTTCTTGTATAAAATAGTAACAAGTATTTGTACGCAGCTTTAAACATACAATGGAGCATTACAGAGGAATTTGGGCTCCTCCACAACAAATCAGTCAAGGTTATTATTTAAAAATGGTAAAAATACCCCAAAAGCAGCATTTTTTTCCATTATTTGTCCAACCCAAAAAATAAAATAACAATTGGCCCATTGATTCGATAAATGTCATTCTTTTCTCTACTTATTGATATTTGGCTGCATTTTACTGACGGCCGCTGAGCAGGTTGCGTGGAATCATTCAGTCTGCATGAATTTATTTTTTAGCCATAACGTTCCAGCAGATATGACCGGGTTGTGACTTTTATTTTTCTATTATCTTAGTTTTTTTGTGTGTTTATGCAAAGGTTATGGAACAGAATTACTTTTGTTATTTTTTGAGGTTATATATTAATAAGTGTGAGTGTGTGTTTTAATGAGGATGATAAGTATTTGTGGGTGTGTTGGTGTTAGCATGAATGTGTGCGTTATTGTGTGTGTTTGCATTTTAAGTATATGTGTTTGTGTTAGCATGTCTGTGTGTTAGTGTGTGTTTTTGAATGAGCATGTAAGTGTGTGTTAGCATGAGTGTATATCTGTTAGCATGAATGTGTATGTCTGAGTGTGTGTTAGCATGTGTGTATATGTGTAAGTGTGTGTTAGCATGAGTGTATATATGTTAGCATGAATGTTTATGTCTGAGTGTGTGTTAGCATGTGTGTATATGTCTAAGTGTCTGCGTTAGTGCGTGTGTTTGAATAAGCATGTTAAGTATGTGTGTTTGTGTTAGCATTGTGTGTGTTAGTGTGTGTTTTTGCACGGGCATGTAAGTGTTTGTTAGCTTGAGTGTATCTGTTAGCATGCATGTGTATGTCTGAGTGTGTGTTAGCATGTGTGTATATGTGTACGTGTGTGCGTTAGTGCGTGTGTTTGAATAAGCATGTTAAGTATGTGTGTTTGTGTTAGCATTGTGTGTGTTGGTGTGTGTTTTTGCACGGGCATGTAAGTGTGTGTTAGCATGAGTGTATATATGTAAGTGTGTGTGTGTTAGCATGAGTGTGCTAGTGTGCCTGTTGCATACGCTACTAGGTGTGTCTGGGCAAGGTTCTAACAATTTTATTCACATCTTTCAATTTATAAAGCCGTTCCCTGCTGTTTCTATACACATTATCGGGGCTTTTAGGGCTGTAGAACCCTGCGATCCCCTCATACCCAGCAAACATTCTGACCTCCTAGAAAAGAGGGGCATCAGGGGAGGAAAAAGGGGCTCGGGGCACAAAGAATGACTGCACAGGGACAGTCGGGTGGAATGTTACAATCTTTAATTGGATCGCCCTTCCGACAGAAATGCCCCTGATGGGCTGCAGAAGACGGGCAAATTCCCTTTTAAAGAAACGTCGTCTGCCTAGAACGCTCCGTGCACGCAGCTCCCAAAAACCGATGATGAAGGTCTCCTGACCCGCTTACAGGAGTAGTCATGCAAACTGAACACAGCTGTTTGGCGTGAGCCGAGGGAGAGAGTAAACCCTCGCTCCTCGCAAGAACGCTGCCAGTTCAAGACTGGGTACCAGAGCAGGGTGACGGAGGCCAGATGGCCAACATGCGCAGGAACTGCTCTCTCTGGTGCAGAGGAGGCAGCCTACATTTGGTGACTGTGCCGACAACGTGGCTGCATCGACTTACTTCTCAGAAAGAAATAGATCGTAAGCTCTGCCACTGTCCCCTGTTGTAACAGCGCTGCGAAACCTGCTGGTGCTATTTAAATAAATATTCTCAGGACCTGCATAATTATTCCTCCCCATTAAGTTCTCTCACCTTGTTACCTTTCTGATTGCTCTTGATTGGTTCAAAAAGCCTTGTGTAATTGGGGAGAGGAGAAAGGAGAGAACTTCAGGACACTTCAGGTCTTATTGGGCCACGTATATCATTCTCTAATGAATCTGAGTTCTTTTCTTTTGAACAAATATCTCCAAAGGAATTAAATGTGCAGGAAAATTGGAAAAAAGGAGGAAAATTGAGTTTTTTTAACAAATGCTGAGCTGTGATGGTAGCCGTTCCCTTGTGTTTAGTGGCTAGACACTGCATCCGTGCACAGTAGATGACTACATGGTCCACAGGAGCTACATTCCTACAGTAGGACAAGCTTGGCCATTCCTTCACATCATGCGGATAATCCATCTGCCTCATTCCGCGCGGTCCCCTGGCACAGACAAAAGATTAATGATCCTTCCCCCGATCCACCGGAACCGGCTTGTCGGAAGAAAATTCCCCATCTTAAGGCAAAACACACAATTTTACACCGACCCGAACACTAAAACTTATAAATAGCGAAGATCCGGACCCCAGTTTGGCGATCGGGTGCAGATAAATGAAACAAAGTATCCAGAAATATACGGTATGTGTAAAATGTTCACATATCTTTATATTTAGGGGTCTATTCACTAAACAGGGGGCTTGCAGGAGAGCTGGACATTTTATAATGCTTCTGTCCATAGTGTCCTGAATGTACATTTTAACCCCTTAAGGACAATGGGTTGTCCTAAAACCCATTAAGAACAATGCAGTAGCGTACCTAGCGGGGGGCGCGGGGGGCGGTCCGCACCGGGTGCCGCTCATCAGGGGGGTGCCAACTTGCCGGCACCCGGCACCCCTCCAGAGACGGACAGTAATGTCCGCCGCTGGAGGAGCAGGCTCGCAAGAGAGCGGTATCGGAGGTCTTTAACAGACCTCCGGCTCCCTTGAGTGATTTTAAGCCGGTTCCCCTGAACCGGCTTAAAATCACTCAAGGGAGCCGGAGGTCTGTTAAAGACCTCCGATACTGCTCCCTTGCGATCCGCGCGGCAACTGCTGCTGTGCAGAGGGCACTGTGGGCGCGGCTTCAGTGCCGCCGGGATCTGACAACAAACCCCGGCGGCACTGAAGCCGCGCCCACAGTGCCCTCTGACCCGGAAGAAGACAGAAGAAGAGGAGCGAAGAGGAAGACTGCTGTAAGAAGAAAAGAAGGTAGGAAATCATTCATTAAGACTGAGTGACAGTGAGAGTGGATTGGTATGTGTGGAATCTGTGGATTGATATGTGTGGATTGGTATATGTGTGGATTAGTATGTGTGGAACGTGTAGATTGGTATATGTGTGGATTGGTATATGTGTGGATTAGTATGTGTGGAATCTGTGGATTGGTATTTGTGGAAACTGTGGATTGGTATGTGTGGAATCTGTGGATTGGTATGTGTGGAATCTGTGGATTGGTATGTGTGGTATGTGTGGAATCTGTGGATTGGTATGTGTGGAATCTGTGGATTGGTAAGTGTTGATTGGTAAATGTGTGAGAGTGATGGGTGTTATGCTGTACCATTTCCAATGTCTTTTTCATTATAATTATGCTCTAAAGTACATCATAACTCCCATCACTCTATACTGTTCCGTACAGTGGCAGAGCTGGGAGACAGAGGCCTTGCACCCCCACCGCAGGGTGCTGGTCAGGTTCCATGTGGGCAATGTGGACGCTGGCTTTGGGGTGTGCAATCTGTGATCTATGCCTGTAATTTAGGGTGTTTTATCTATAACTTTAATGCTGAGTTTTTATGTGAATTCCAATTGATCAATACCTGCAAAGCTGGGTTTGTGTGTTAATGTGTTGGTCTGTATCTGCTATGCTATGTTTCTATACATTATTTATGTTTACCAGCAAATACAGGATTTGTATGTCTTATTCAGTTGATCAATACCTGGGGTGCTGTTTCCATGTGTTATTTATTTGATCTATACCTTCAGTGCTGAGTGATTTCCAGTTGATCTATACCTGCAATGCTGGGTTTGTGTGTTCTGTTGATTTATACCTGCAATGCTATGTTTCCATACATTATTTATGTATACCTGTAAATACAGGATATTTATGTCTTATTCAGTTACACGTGCTGTTTCCATGTGTTGTTTATTTGATCTACACCTGAACTACAGGGAGTAATTAAAAGAGAGTTGTGGTTTAGTGACGTAGGGGACAAATGGACTTTGGGGATGATTACGGGGAGAGGACCTCCCAATGTCACGGTGCAGTCAGAAGAAGGGAAGGCTGTACTGACTCTCACAGTCTTCCCCTGATCTGCAGTTGAGGGCAGTACAGCATAATCCCTATCACTATACATCGATCTAGACATTTACAATAATGCAGCATAACCCCTACCACTATATACTAAGCCAGACACTGAAGTGGTAGGCCTACACCACATCAATGGCTTTGTATATAGTGATATGGGTTATGCTGCATTATTGTAAATGTCAGGCTCAATGTATAGTGATATGGATTACGCTGCCCCACCGTCAATGTGTGCTCAGTATAAAGTTATAGGTGTTATCCTGTATCACCGGCAATGTGGGCTTCAGTATATAATAACAGTTATGTTGTACCACCGTCAGCGCGTGCCTCAGTATATAATGGAAACAGTTATGTTGTACTACTGTCAGCGCGTGTCTCAGTATATAATGATAGCAGTTGTGCTGCACAACTGTCAATGTCTGCCTCAGTGTATAATGATAGTTATGTTGTACTACTATAAGTGTCTAGCTCAGTATATAAAGATAGCGGTTATGCTGTACCACCATCAATATCTGGCTCAGTTATAGTGATAGGTGTTATGCTGTTCCACTGTAGTATCTGACTCAGTGTATAGTGATAGGAGTTATGCTGTTTCACTGTAATGTTTGCCTCAATATATAATGAAATTACTTAAGCTGCACCACCGTCAATGTCTGTCTCAGTATAGAGTGATAGGCATTATGCTGTACCACCGTCACTGCCTGGCTCAGTATATAGTGATAGGTGTCATGCTATACCACAGTCAGTGTCTGGTTCATATGGTATATATAATCATGAGCCGACATGGCAACACCACTATATATGCAAATGCTTAAATGAAAAGAGAACAATGTTATGGTGACTCCTGATTATAATATCAGAATTTTTTTTAGTTTATAGTGTCTTTAGCTGCTTAGCCAGTACTTAATTTGTAATGTTTGTCACTCATTTGTTAGGTCTTCTTAGAAACTTGTTGTGTTTGTTGTTTTTTTGGGGGGGTTATTAAAGAAAGCACTATTATATGTTCAGTAAATGTTATTTAAACATATTTATTTTACTTATAAGTTATTAATTTATTTTTTCAGATTTCTTGTTGTTTACAGTTGACATACAGTTTACAAATTGGTGCAATAAATATTCTTGCCAACATAATTTTGTAGATGTCTTTACATTTGGGGGGGGGGGGTGCCACTTACAGGATCCGCCCCGGGTGCCAAATACTCTAGGTACGCCCCTGGAACAATGCATCGTGAGCCTGTACATGTAAGGGCATTGTCACGAAGGGGTTAAAATACAGGGCTTTGATCACGGGGGGCATGAGAAGGTCATTGACCAGCTGCGGCTCCCACTACCCACTGAAAACATTTGTTGCGCAATTGCTAAAGGCAATAAGGCTCCCGAAGGTTGGCACTCAAAGGGTTTAAATGCACTCATCTTGGAAATATCGCTAGCCAATGTATAGGTCAAATAATTAACAGGTGTATTTCTGTACGCAAAGTTAATCGACAGCGATTCTGGTGATGGGCTGCGCATGTACAGCGCTCCGTTCTAAGATCAAGCCCTTAATATATATCATTCCAGGGGATTCTGAAGTCGCGAAGGGTTAATCAGGCAGCCTGGAGAAGGCGCGTGTCAGCTAAGTAAGACACGCAGCATCCAGGCAGTCTCTAACTAGCTTTTTAGAGCTGCAGCAGACGATGTTTGCCCGGGGCGTACAAAGGCAGGAATAACTCGGAGACGCCTCGGGGGTCTAAAAAGCCGTTCCTTCTGGTGCTGGTAGAAGTCGGCCCTGCTAAAAGGGAATTGGCGAGACGATTATACGCGCATGCATACACAGGGCTTCGAGATTAGCTTCTCAAGGTGCTGTTCCACTTACTCGCCAGATTTTGAGACTTTTGTAACCAAATGCAGCATTGGAAACACAATCCCCCCGTTCTGGCGAATGCCCCAAACCCTTTTCAAAAAGGAGTCATGTGACACGAAAGCAGGCACTGATTGCTTGTTGCCATAGAAGCAGAGATTTTTTTTCTTAATTGTTTTTTTTAAAATGTAAAGGTTTTTTTTGTTTTTTTAAAGAGTTCTATTATTGTAAAGGAAATAAGAGAAATTGGTGCACCGGACAGGAAAAAAAGAAACAGGGCGACTGTGATTGATAGGTGTGAGTGAAGGGAGGGCGAGTATACACAAATCAGGATCATTTCATTATGCTGGAGATCAGAGCCCTGGAGACCGGAGTCTGCTGAAGTCAGGAGAAAATCAGCCCCAAATCACGAAGACAAGGGCCGTAGAACGGGGCTCGCAAAATGCAAGGCTGCATTATTCGGCGGCAAGCCGACGGGCGACGCCGGGGAAATTAATCATACTCACAGCATCGGGCTTGAGATATACGCCGTGCCAGGCGCAGCCAAAAAAAAAAAAAACTGGCTTCTGTCCATTTGTGAATCCTTCTTCACATGTTTCCTGGAGTTTAGCGAGCAGAAAATTAATGATTTAACCCCCGGAGGGACCGGCGCGTACGGCGCGGCGACGGATTGCCCTGAGTCACGCGCTGGCTTCGACGAATGCGTGTTTTGCTCTGTTTACGTTCCGGTTTCTCTGATAGAAGTCACGATTTTTTACACTATAAACACTGAGAAATCGGTCTTCATAAATAAATGATAGCCAATGATATTGCCGCTTCGGCCGACAGACCTTTTATTAGCAGGCGTGGGTGAGCCGGCTGGTCGCAGGACTTCTGCCAGGACGAGGAAGACCGCGGGCTCGGGTTCTTCTAGCGGCCCTTGGGCACCATGGGGACATAAACAAACCCGGACTGATGTGTTGGAGGGGGTGGCAAGAGGTAGGGAGGGGCCAGCGATAATAATGGGTGGGGTAAAAGACAGAGGCGGGCGTGGTTCCTGCCACCCATCCGCTTTTCCCCAAAGAGCCTCCTTGTGCCGCTCAGCTTCAGACCATCATAAAGTGGTCACGTGACGGCTAATAATTCCTGGCCAGGAACCACAACGGGGCAGCCACCCGGCACAGTGCCGAAAATCAGGACTGTTCCTTAAAGCGAGCCCATGACATACACTTTGCCATGCCTCCCAACTATCCCGCGTTGCGCAGGACAGTCCCGATTTTCATACTCTATTTCAGAATTGTCATTTCTCCACCGGAGAGAGCGCTGCCAGTGACGTTCTACCTCTCCGGTGTCCCGATTCACCGGGGTCTTCGTATTCGGGAGAACGGGGGCTACTTTACAGACTGGAAACGATATTCAGAGATCTGCAGTCGTTCTGAGAGCAGAGAACGAGAAATACTGATGTGTTTGCAGCGAACTTGCTCTACTCCGCAAAGTACCCGCAATAAAGAAACCGTGCCAAGTCACATAATTGCATCATAGCTCAAAATATGACTTGTGGGTTTCCCCCCCCCTCTTACATTTTTTTTTTTCTTTCGCATTAAACGACTCGGCTTTGGTCTATTAGAGGTTCCGGGGACCAAGAGGATCAATTTTATTTGCTTTAAAATGTTTCGCCGTTTAGAAAACCTATTTGCGAACGAATTTAATTTACGAAAGAAAATGACAAAGTTCGAAAAGGTACGACCTGGCGCAGGTTCAGACCGCCTCTCAAACAGCAATGAATGGCTGAACGTAGAGCTCCTGAGTTTGATAGATCGCCCCTCAGCCTGCGGACGGCTCCAACGTAAGGGTATGATAATGAGGAAAAAAAAAGGCTAATCTCTCTGCCGCCTATTACCCTGTCACTGAAAACCAAAGATGGGGAGAAAAGACCCAAAACTGCCTTTACAAACCGTGCATATGGTACGAACGCTGACGTGACCAGGCCGAGCGCACCGACGGGGTTAATAATAAACCCTTCGAAGATAAAAAAGTACAAGGTAGCGCAAGGCACTGAGAGACAGAGACGGACCAATAAATGTGGTTATTTAGTATCTGTTGTTTATATTTTATTAGTATGGAGCCAACAGAATCTGCAGTGCAGTACAATAAAGGTGTTGTGGGACCTGGTTCTTAGAGCTTACAATCTAAAGAGGAGGGAAATGCACAGGGGCTGGCGATATCACAGGCTTCGCTGAAAAATGTTGGGTGTATAAGGCAATTATATTTAAATGACGGAGCCCAATCTTCATGCGGGAGTGGCTTTGGAAAAGGGGAGGGGCTAACCTGCACAGAGGCGGGGCTAGGTGTGTATAGGGCAGGCTCACCATGCATAGGGGGGAGCCCTAAATAAGTGGGGTAGGAGGGGAAGCGGGTGACGAGTAGACACTGATCCCGAGGCCAGAGAAAAGGAGAAACTGACCTGGCGTCCCGGGGAAGCGGGTATTACAATAATAATAATTATTATTTTATCATTAGGATTATTATTGATAATAATAATAAAATAATAATAATAATTATTATTATCATTGCAACATAAAAAAGAGACAAAAATAATTTATATATATATAAAATAAACATGGCCTACAACCAAAATATTGCTCAAGGAATGTATGAACTCAGCAATGGGTTAAAACAGCATAATCCCCTTCTACAGGGAAAATAACACAAACCACGATAATATGAAATAAAGAATCACATTCCCAATATATCGGAGGAACGTTCATTTTGAGGAAACGACGTCTTATCTGTGTTACATACTTACAGAGGAACGTCCGACTTTCATGAGATCAACACGTCATGGAATCGAATTTGTCAAACCACTTCCTGTCGTCGGAGCTTTTAATACCTAAACTGAGGTGTTCGGGAGGCAGACTATTTTTGAGTGTTACCTCAACCATTATTAGCATTGCCATGACAACCAAACATAGGTTCGGAGCTTGTCTGCCGTTTTCTCCTCTACGCTCGGAACGTCAATGGATTGAAAAATGACTGCGGAGGGTTAGGTGGGTATTACTCAGCGTCTGCTGTCAATTCCGACAAAATCCGGGACAGAAAATAACATTTTTAGGTGGATTTCTAATCAGACGCGTCAGGGTTGATCCGGAGTCTCCGGGTGAAGAGCTGCTTCCCCCTGGGTCTCCGGATCAGACAGGAGAGCGACGTTCGGCCACGCCCACTCCCCTCCGATTCTCCTCCTACTCCCATCCCGTTTTCCGCTCACATATGCAACTAGCCCTGCCCCATGCACATATCTAGCCCCACCCCCTTCACAAAGCCACTCCCCCAGAAGAAGAGGTCCAGGTAGCCTACCCTGAGAAGTTCCCAGGTATCCACATCAATGATTCTCAGCTGCGCAACGATGGCATCGATGTGACGCGTGATGTAAGGTATCGATTGGTAAATTATTTGTGGAATTTTGGGGTCCAAGAGTCAATTTATACATTTTATTCATTTTTTTTAGCGAGGGATGCACAACTCCATAAATCTCTACGTAGAAGATATCTGAATCATTTTAAGCGGCATTAGCTAAATGTAGATTTGGATCTTTGCGTTGTCAGCACGTTAAATAAGAAGCGAATTGCTGTGATTTAATATAAAGATGTTACGGGGAGACCCCAGACAGGGTCAGGCGAGGCATGAATAAATATTAAGTCAGCGCTTCTGCGTTTTCTATTACATTTTCAGGCAGATGAATATTGATTGCCTCTCTAATCTATTGCTAGCTGAGGAAAACTTAGGGTGCGATTTCGAGCCAAACTGGCCCGGTGCCCCTTTAATCCAATTTGCAGTAAAAAAATATATAGTTTATTTACTTCAGTAGCGCAGGGCAATGAGACACAGGATTTCCATAAACCTGAGGGATATCTCCGAGGGTTATCTCAGGGCAGTCATGATTTTTTGGCCTGGGTGGCCGGCCCTCTATCCTACGCTCGCGGTCAATGGGGATCATGGGCCAGTTGGGAAAGTCTTCTAACCTCCCGTGACCACCCCAGGGAGGTGGAGGTCTGTGCTGTGGCCGCCTCTCAATGTTCTTCAGCTGAACGCCGCAAGGTGGCTCGTTGGGTAAGGTGGGAAAGTGGACAACGCCTCTGGTCTTATAGCCCATTGGTGCTCATAGCTTTGCCCATTTCTGCCTATGGTCTCACCCATGAACACCCATGGACACCTGAAATGTTGGGAGTGTAGGAAAGGTAGTGAATTCCGTACCACCACCACCACGTTCCATGAAGCCATGAAGGATACGTCGATGAGGATAACCAGATACATTTTGACGCAAATGTTCCAACAATCTTTCTACTGATTCCGGGCTGACTTTCAGCCTTTCACGCCGATAACCGCTTCCGTAAAAACGCAAAGCATGAAAACTCATTCCGAGACCAGATTAACGGATTCACAGAAATTACATACAATTTCTGTAATACAAAGAGGGTATCCCGTACCACGAGACCCGGTCGTTGTATGCCCCCCCCCTCGTGATGCTGGTTATACAGAGGAACCTTTTGTGAGATGTCTCTAAACTTTCTGACTTGTGTAACGTCTTTCAACCCCCCCCCCAAGGGCATCTGGCCCTGTCCGCTGCCACTGAACAAACAACATACACATCTCATACACATCTCACGCACACAATAGTGCAAGGGGTTTATTCACTAAACTGTGAGTTTATAGGAGAGGCAGAAAGTTTACTCTCACTGCATTGACTTTGGTCTATCGAGGGTCTACCCTGGGAGGGTCTCCTGGGAGGCTATAAGGCATGAAAGTTACATCAATGAGATGAGATGTTGATTTAAATTAACCCTGTGATACCCTCATATCCAGCAAACATTCTGCGCTCCTAGAAAAGTGGCCCAAAGAAGGACTGGCCCACGTAATCAGTGACAGTTGGGAGGTATGGCAGTTGATTTCACATCACAAGAGGTCGTCTTAAGTCCCAAAGCCTTCTTGCCCTTTTTTCAGGAGCCGCTAAATGCAATTATTCCTAAATAATCTGTTCGCTGGTAACGGAATCACTGCAGCTCGGAGAACGTAATTAATCTCATTTATTGAACATAAATCACTCGTGCTTTTCTAGGAAATATATTGTGGGGCTAATTAAAGCGGGTGGCAAACCTTTATCAATAGAGTCGTTAAATATTCCTGCATATAGCCATTAACATAATGAAAAGGCACGGCCAGCAGTCACTTTTGGATAAAGCATCATTTGGGGTTTTAATTAAAAAAAAAAATAGAATTTCAGCAACAGCTGCACAACCAGCAGAAAAAAAAATGTATATACATTCGCACACACATTAATATATATATACACAAATACACACACATATATACACACACACACATACACACACACACATACATATATACCCAAAAAAATGTATATACATTCGCACACACATTTACATATTATATACACAAATACACACACATATATATACACATACATTTACACACACACACACATATACATATATAAACATATACACACACACATATATATATATATATATATATATACAAAAAAATGTATATACATTCGCACACACATTAATATATATATACACAAATACACACACATATATACACACATTTACACACACACACACATACACACACACACACACTTATACATATATAAACATATACACACACATATATATATATATATACAAAAAAATGTATATACATTCGCACACACATTTACATATATATACAAAACCACACACACATATATACACACACATACACACACACACATATACATATATATATATATACACATATACACACATAGATACACACACACACATATACACACACACATACACACACAAATATACATAAATATACACACACATATATACACACACACACATACATATATACCCAAAAAAATGTATATACATTCGCACACACATATACACACACGCACATACACACACAAATATATACGTATACTGAAGAGTTAATAGAAAGAGTTGAAATCCTAAAGAATTTCTAAAAAATGGACCAACAGACAGAGGTATAATACAGTTTCTGCACAAAAACATACATCAACAGTAACTATGGTAACGATAAACCCAAATGTTTTAAAGTAATCCTACTAAAAGTTTTATTTTGTACACTGATGTCCTGTCCTACAATACGTCAGAATTATTACGCTCACCCTCGGGTCGCCACCTTCTCCCACGCGGTTTCCTGGATGCTGTTTCAGAGCACATTGTGTTAGTATATGTTTTTAGCATGAGTGCGTGTGCTGATATTTGGTGTCAGTATGAGTGTGTGCTGATATGTGGTGTCAGTATGAGTGTGCGCTGGTATTTGGTGTGAGTATGAGTCTGTGTGCCGGTATTTGGTGTCAGTATGAGTGTGTGTGCTGGTATTTGGTGTCAGTATGAGTGCGTGTGCTGGTATTTGGTGTCAGTATGAGTGCGTGTGCTGGTATCTGGTGTCAGTATGAGTGTGCGTGCTGGTATCTGGTGTCAGTATGAGTGTGTGTGCTGGTATCTGGTGTCAGAATGAGTGTGTGCTGGTATTTGGTGTCAGTATGAGTGTGCGTGCTGGTATCTGGTGTCAGTATGAGTGTGCGTGCTGGTATTTGGTGTCAGTATGAGTGTGTGCTGGTATTTGGTGTCAGTATGAGTGTGCGTGCTGGTATCTGGTGTCAGTATGAGTGTGTGTGCTGGTATTTGGTGTCAGTATGAGTGTGCGTGCTGGTATCTGGTGCCAGTATGAGTGTGTGTGCTGGTATTTGGTGTCAGTATGAGTGTGTGCTGGTATCTGGTGTCAGTATGAGTGTGTGTGCTGGTATCTGGTGTCAGTATGAGTGCGTGTGCTGGTATCTGGTGTCAGTATGAGTGTGCGTGCTGGTATCTGGTGTCAGTATGAGTGTGCGTGCTGGTATCTGGTGTCAGTATGAGTGTGTGTGCTGGTATCTGGTGTCAGTATGAGTCTGTGTGCCGGTATCTGGTGTCAGTATGAGTGTGTGTGCTGGTATCTGGTGTCAGTATGAGTGTGTGTGCTGGTATTTGGTGTCAGTATGAGTGTGTGTGCCGGTATCTGGTGTCAGTATGAGTGTGCGTGCTGGTATCTGGTGTCAGTATGAGTGTGCGTGCTGGTATTTGGTGTCAGTATGAGTGTGCGTGCTGGTATCTGGTGTCAGTATGAGTGTGTGTGCTGGTATCTGGTGTCAGTATGAGTGTGCGTGCTGGTATTTGGTGTCAGTATGAGTGTGCGTGCTGCTATTTGGTGTCAGTATGAGTGTGCGTGCTGGTATTTGGTGTCAGTATGAGTGTGCGTGCTGGTATCTGGTGTCAGTATGAGTGTGTGTGCTGGTATCTGGTGTCAGTATGAGTGTGTGTGCTGGTATTTGGTGTCAGTATGAGTGTGCGTGCTGGTATTTGGTGTCAGTATGCGTGTGTGGTTGTTAGTGTATGGTGTTAGAGTGTCACGGGGTGAGCCTATGATTAGTGTTGTGAGGGCGAGGAGGGAGAGTGTGTTTATGTACGTGGAGATGTACAGTATTAGCGTAAGTTGGGGTTGGAGTGAGTTTGTGTGTTAGTGTGTGTTACAGGAGAGGGGGCACCAAAGAAATACTGCGATTAACCCTATGCTCCCCGAGGTGTGTTTATTTGTGACATCACCATGTGGCACTTTATGCAAATTCGGTTTAATGCCCCCCACTAACAAAGAATGCCTATTAAAGGACTCTGTGAGTCCCCCTAACCCTCCGTGAGTACTTTATTTACCATTTTTCTGAGGTGAAAGATTTAAAGGGGCCACGCGGCATTAGAGTGCATTTGATGACGGTATTCCTGGATCATAAACCATTCTGCAAACTCAAGACAAACTCGTTACTCGGTAAATGATATAACTTAGCGGCCGGTGAAGCAGAATACCCCACGGCGTCAGCCTGCGGATGGTAGAACCTTCCAGAACCGGACACCTGTCCTCACAGTTGCCTGGAACGGATTTAGGGATTATACACTTTCTGGATCCGGTGAAAATGTAGCTTTTTTTTTTTTTAGCTCGGTTGGTTCCTTAACGAACGCGTCGCCGGAGCCGGTACCGGCCGGCACGTTGGACGTTGAGTAATGATCTCCTCGGTGGGGCGGTGAGAAGATGCATCACCTGGACGTAACATTCACTCGTGGTCAGCGGGAGTCCTTATCAGCAGCTGTCACGCTGCCGCTATGTGAGCCGAGAACGGCTTATTTATTACCGCCGCAACGGTAACGTGGGAGTCCTCGTCACAATACATAAATGGATCCCATGCATGTTTACATTCCCTCACTGTATTACCCTCTACCACCTCTGCTGGGAGCCTGTCCCACTCATCTACCACCCTCTCAATAAAGTTAAAGGACTATTGCTTTTATTATTTACTGGTTTTATGAAAGGCCAGTAAAGTATATATATGATCGCCCCACCCCCATTATTTTGTGTAAACGGCTGGTTTCAGTGTTATACATCATAATGAAGGTTGATGAGGTCATTCATTAGGTTTCATTCACTTTTATTTAAAGGGACACAAGTTTATTTTAAGGATGGGTGAAGTAGTCTGTCTGCGTCAGCATTAACCAGCAGCTGCCTCCTAACCTCAGTCAGAGTACTGGCACAGCTACTAACAGTCCTGAATTTGCCAATACAGTCCCAAAATCATGTCATGTACAGATGATGTATGAGATGGGTGCCGCTAGTGCAGCAACCTAAACGTAGACAATCCATTCCCCAACTGTATGGTAAGGATGGCTGTGAGTGATGGGAGTTCTTTTCTAACAGCCAGGAGATTCGTCCAATGGGTTTTCTGTGCATGGGGGAGGGGGTCGCTTGGGCATGACCTACAATAAATATTATCTGCACAATAAGCGTGCAAGGATCAGTGAAAGGAGCAGCGAGAGGAGCAGCCAAAGGAGCAGCAAAAGGATCAGCGAGAGCAGCAACGAAAGGAGCAGTGAAAGGAGCAGCGAGAGGAGCAGTGAGAGGAGCAGCCAAAGGAGCAGCAAGAGGAGCAGCGAGAGCAGCAGCGAAAGGAGCAGTGAAAGGAGCAGCAAAAGGAGCAGCGAGAGGAGCAGCGTTCACTTACTGCCCCAGTCCCATTACTCACATAACAATCAAAGGGAGATCACGTGAAAATCACGCAGCAGGCTTGGGCGCTCCCTATACGGATCACGCTAAGTCCGCGGGATCGCTCTCTTCTCTCGGGCCCCTCATTAGTTTTGCTGTTATATATTTTCTTGCGTAACGCAGCGAATTGTCAGCAGCTTTTTGTAAATTACCTTCCGTTCTTCAATCCTCCAAGGAATCCAAAAACTGGGACAATAAGAAGTCCAATCTGAAGATCTGGCAGGGCAAAAACTGCTGTCCCAGGGGCCGCACATTAAACTTTAACACTTTAACTCCCTCCACCTGCAAAGCAACTGATCTTATTACAGCCGCTGTGAATATTACGCCGGGACAAGAACCGGATCCAAGAGCTCATTGAAAAGGGAACCCCCGTCATTCTACTGGAGAGACCCCCGACTCCGTATCCCACTGCATGAGCGAAACAAAAGAATGGCTTAGCCTTCATCACCCTCCCAGACACTCTGACTAATAAAAGTCTATGGAGGAAGGGACTTCATTAGTATTACCAAAAGTATCCGCTCAGCCAAAATATCACATGACTGACAATGATGGCGGCTCCAGGACTGCAGATAAACAGGATGTTTTGGAACAAAATAGATAAAAACATTTGTGACAGACCGACATTACTGTATACAGCGCTGGGGGTTATTACTGTATACAGCGCTGGGGGTTATATTACTGTATACAGCGCTGGGTGTTATATTACTGTATACAGTGCTGGGGGTTATTACTGTATACAGCGCTGGGGGGGTTATATTATTGTATACAGCACTAGGGGGTTATATTACTGTATACAGCACTGGGGGGTTATATTACTGTATACAGCGCTGGGGGTTATATTACTGTATACAGTGCTGGGGGTTATATTACTGTATACAGCACTGGGGGGTTATATTCCTGTATACAGCACTGGGGGTTATATTACTGTATACAGCGCTGGGGGGTTATATTACTGTATACAGCGCTGGGGGTTATATTACTGTATACAGCGCTGGGGGGTATATTACTGTATACAGCGCTGGGGGTTATATTACTGTATACAGCGCTGGGGGTTATATTACTGTATACAGCGCTGGGGTATATATTACTGTATACAGCGCTGGGGGTTATATTACTGTATACAGCGCTGGGGTTATATTACTGTATACAGCGCTGGGGGTTATATTACTGTATACAGCGCTGGGGGTTATTACTGTATACAGCGCTGGGGGTTATATTACTGTATGCAGCGCTGGGGGTTATATTACTGTATACAGCGCTGGGGTTATATTACTGTATACAGAGCTGGGGGTTATTACTGTATACAGCGCTGGGGTATATATTACTGTATACAGCGCTGGGGGTTATATTACTGTATACAGCGCTGGGGGTTATATTACTGTATACAGCGCGGGGGGGTTATTACTGTATACAGCGCAGGGGTTATATTACTGTATACAGCGCTGGGGGTTATTACTGTGTACAGCGCTGGGGTATATGCTGAAGGAGTCCTTCCGTCATTTTGTCACAGGATGTTATGGCTGCGTTCCAAAGTATTAATTAATTACACAAATTCCAGGAAATGCCCTGATCCCAACGTCACATGGTTCCCACTTCTGTAGTAATGCAGTTATTAACGTCCCTCCCCAACTCATATACTTGGCAGCACCGGCTATCACGTTCATGGCGGTGTGATCCCCCCAACACATCTCCTGTACAGTAAATAATTGGGAGGGGGGGCACATGGGATGCCTCCCAACTGTCCCGCTTTTGCCACAATATCCCATCGAGCTCTTACCCTGTCGTGCTTTTTTTGGGACAGAGGTAGAGTTTTTAAAGGGAATGCATACTGAGCATGCGCGGAATTGTGCACACGCACAGTAGCTCTGCCAGTTTGAGTGACACCTCCCAAACTCCGCCCCCTCTGTGAATCAGGACTAGGTAGAAGTTGGGATGTATGATATGGGGGATCCTCTAATGCATTAAATAATTGCCCCCCGTAGCACGTTAAGCAAGAGCCTTCTGGCATCTCAGTACCTGCCATTGCGTCAGGTCTGTCACACGTACCCACAAACTGTCCTGGATTTTGGGAAACAGTCATAATTAAGAAGCGGTATCTTTTTTAGTAAATATTCTCCCAAATCAATCCAAATGAACCAGTTTTTATCGTCTTAATGAGACGACACACATATATCCGTGTTCTAATAAACGTGTTCCATACATTCCGGGGGCTGTACGGAGCGGACCTCGTACCCGGTGACCGGAGGGGCCGGGAACTCAAAGCGACCAACGAGCGTCTGTCACGCTGCTTCACGGCTCTTAATTCACTTTGCTAACTTACCACAAACTTACGGGGAATGATTTAAAGCGGCCGGGAGAGTTTATCGGCTCCTCCTACCGCTGACCGGCGCAAGCAGACGTCACCTTGTGTGTCAATGGCACATTAACCCTTTAATGGCAATACAAACGCACAATATATATATATATTTCTTTATATTTAATTATTTACAATGCAGAATTACACATAAAAAAAAAATAATAAATCCGATGAGCAGAGCCAGAAAAAAAATATAATATAAGAAAAAAAAAAATTCTATACAAGAAAAAACATTCACTGAACCGCAGCCAACTTCACCGGTAAGCGCAGAGTATTACCGTTCCAGAACCCGAGACGCAGAGCCATCAGTCGTTGGAATCTCTTAGACCGAGGAGCCGTATGTCTATCCCATGCATGTTTAATACCCTCACTGTATTACCCTCTACCACTTCTGCTGGGAGGCTGTTCCACTTATCTACTACCCTCTCAGTAAAGTAAAACTTCCTTCCATTCCATCTCAGCCTCTGACCCTCTAGTTTTAGACTCTGGAAACATTAAACATCCCCCTTTATGTATTTAAATGTCTCTCTCCCCTCTCGTTTCTCTCTTCTCTCCCCCAAGCCGCGATCCCTCCGTCTCTCCTGACCGCTTTCACCTCTCGCTCATCACTACCTATAAAACACGACGGCCACAGAGAGAGAAGCATCCACTCCCCGACATAACCCCCAAAGTATCCCCCCCCCAGTGTAACCCGGGTGATTGACAGCTCTGTCGCCTCTCCACCCCAAAAAAAAAATGGAAATTCTGCTATTCCAAAACCAAACTTTTTAAACAAAAAAAGCCACAAAACCAGAAATTATTTACATTAAAAAAAAAAAAAAAAACATTATGAAAAAAACAGAATATTTACAGCGTAAAAACAACGTTACAAAAAATCGAAACTTTCCAGCACGAGCACAATTTAACTCTCGGTACGCCAGGTTCTTGCCAAATTCCTTTTTTTTAGACTCAGATTGTTCAAAATGTTACATTTGGACAAATAAAATAAAAAAAAACACAAAAGAAACAAGCAATTTTTTTTTTTTTATGGGTTTTTTTTTGGTGATTTTAATTTTGTTTTTCATCAATTTATTAAAAGATCACTTTATAAATTATTGGGGGTTTCGGACTTTTTTTATACTTATTTTTTTATTTTTATAATTATTTTATAATTATAAAATGTATTAATTTCAAGTTAATAATCGTCATTAGACACCGGCAACTCCAGGGCTTGTTACATTATTACACGCATTATTACTTTACTTATGATGTCATTCAGTCTCATACCAAATGGCACCCCAGGCAAGAATAGTCTTTGGTGCCCCCCCAACCTATTTCTACCCCATTTGTTTTGGGTTTTTTTTGCTTAGTTTTGCTGTTTCATCTGAAAAAAAAATGAACTTTGGGTTCGCACTCTTCTGCATTCTTACATTGGGGAGGAAAAAGGGGTTTTGGGGGATTTGAGCTGCCGCCACTTCCGACCTGTACCCCTAGGAGGAATACGGCGCCGCTCAGTGGCCCCCACGATTCAGATACCCCCCCTAGGCAGCTGCCTGGTGCTAATTTAAAGGGAACTGAGAAATTTGGTTCTGGGTGTGAATTTGGGGCAGAAATAAAATAAAAGGGGATTTTTGTTAACAGACGGTTATAAAGAAGATATTTTGGAATGTCGGGGTGGAATTAACCGGTTAATGGGCATATAACTGGGGTACGTTGAGGGGGAGGGGGACCCCGGGAGTGCAGTAGAGAGCGAAAATTCTTAAAGGGACAGTGTCTATTTAGTGGGGGGGATCAAATGGGATAAATGGGCAGAGGGATCTGGGGGGGTCATGATGTAGAAATAGGGGGTGCATGGCGTGGAACGCTTTGGGGTTATCTATTAAACTGTTGCGGAGGAGCATAAGGGGTTGCACCAATGGGGGGTGCATAAAATTGCTCTTGCCCCTAGGAGGGGGGAGCAGTTGCCCCAATGTGTACATTTTCCAGATTGCGACGTTCACACCAAAAAAGTAGATCGGTGAATGAAAAAGGATGCAAAAATCACGCCGGAAAAACCCGCCACATCTTAACGGTGGATATTTAAAGGGTTTTGCCCCCCAAAAAACAGGCAGTATCCGCCGCTATGTGCTAAGCGGCGCTAAGGCACCTGCCATATTGTACGTGGCGGCTTCTCACCCGCACGTTTAAAGGCCGTGACGCCACAAAATGTGATTTTTAGGTATTGTCCATTTATACATAACCCCTGTAGGGTAGGTGTATAGCGAGGGGGCAAATAGCGGGTAAATAAAAGCTAGCGTACATTGGTGTGTATGCGAAAGAATTAGGGTATATGTGAGAGAATTAGGGTATATCGGTATATTGGGGGCTGGTTTAAATATAAGCGAGGGGGGGCACAGGTGGGTAATGAGGGTAAATAATAGTGAAGCCTGGATCTTCCATATGTTTATGATGGGGTTCCCTGTCCTTGCATGACCCCCCACTGTATACCAGACAGACCCTTATGTCACACACACAGCGCAGGGTATGGGATCCCCACCCATGTAATAAACACTTACCTTTCAGGCACATGACAGCTCCTAGGGGCAGCCAGATCCCCCAAAATCCTGGTCCCCTCATCCTGCAAGGGGCAGATCTGCCCAGGGAGGGGGCTGACGCTGAGCAGGGTCCCTCCAAATATCCCAAAAGCAGCAGTCAGCACCAATCCAAAGCACATGGAGGAGACCCTCCGGGCAGCCCAGCTGATTCACACCCAAGTGAGCAGGAGGGCAGAATGGAGCCTGGACCCACGTGGGCTGCAGGGATCCGCTCCACAACTGCCCACCCTGATCACTGGAAGCCCTGCACTGGGGGGGGGGGTAGATCACTGTTTCTCGGGGAAATCCATGGCATCCATGTGCAAATACGGATCCAGTAAGGAATGGCAGGTACAGATCCCGGGAAGGGGCAGTGGCGGCACCGTGCAGGATCCTCCCGGCTGCCAGGTGGGTGCTGGAAGCGTGCAGGGCAGGGGATCTGCCGGATCTCGGCTGCCTTAATCCTGATCCTGTGCAGCCCAAATCCCAGACAAGTCAATCCGCTACCCGGCTGGCTCTGCTGCTGCTGCAAACTACAAGGAGGATGCGCACAAAGAGCTCTCAGACATTTCAAAAGCAGGATCCACGTGGAGAGGCTGCAGGAGATCCCGGGACCTGCTCACCATCCTCTGACGGGATCTCCGATCTGGCTTCCCGCAGCAGGGTACCCGGGATCCGCTCGTTCTGGGGACAGGATTTGGGATCTAGTCACTTGCTGAAGGCCAATACCCCCAGGTTCGTTCGGTTGGAGATGGGATCCTTGGATCTGCTTTTGGGGAAGTGATCCTGTTCAGAGAAAGCCTGGGATCTGATTACTTCCCAGGAAGATCCCGAGATCTAATGCTGACCGTGCAGCGTCTTGGCTTGGGATCGCACTGTGCAGAAAGCCTGTGGTCCTGAAAGTCCTGGGTTGCCCCGGTCACTGGATCCCTTGGGGTGATCTGGGATCACTTTAGATGTGCTGGTGATCCGCTCAGTTCCCGGAGACAGCCTTCAGTGTGATCCTTTTCTCCTGCCCCTCAGACTCACTCTCTATAACTCGGGGCATGTGGTGGGCTCCCTGCTTTGTGTCCCCCACCAGGAGGAGTTGGTTATACCCCAGCTAGGGGCAGTTTCCTGGGTCCTGCTGATTCCCTAGATCCTAGTTATACTCAGCTAGGGGCAGTTACCTAGATACTGATGACCCCCAGCCAGGGGGCAGTTCGCTGGGTACCTGGAAATTCTCTAGTTAGCGGTGACCCAGGTTAGGGGCGGTTTGCTTGGTACTGGTGATCCCCAGCAGGAGGCAGTTCTCTGGGTAGTGATGATCCACAGCAAAGGACAGCTCCCGAGGTCATGGTTATCCACAGCTGGGCAGTTTGCTGGCCCCGATGACCCCAGCTTGGGGCACTTTGCTAGGTAGCGGTGATCCCCAGCTAGGGGCAGCTCGATGAATGCTAGTGATTGTCTTATTGGGGTTATTTGTCCATATGTTACCCCTCTTTGGGGTAGTTGTCTGGATGTTCCAGGTCCCCGGCTCCTGTTAGAGGGCAGTTTGAAGAGTCCTGCTGGCCACCAGGTCCTGGCGGACTGCTGGCTGCTTCTGTTACCCCTGCTAGTGGTAGTTTGCAACCTCCTGTCGCTCTGCAGCTCCTGTTAGTATGCTGTACACCGCTATTACCCCATGCAGGGGCAGTTATCACGCCGCTCGCTGCAGCCCCGTCTCCTGACTGTCCTGGGACCGCTGGGCACGTGCTCCCCCCCCACCCCGTCTCATTGACAGGCAGAGCCGTTTCCAGGGCAACCGGAGGACGCTGCCCCTCTCCGTACTCTGCAGCCTGTCTATCGTGCGCAACAGCACCACCTAGCGGCTAAACCCGCCACTGCAGCAGAGCGAGGCGCTTGGTGCATAGAGCGCAACAAGCGGCAACTGCAGTCACTGCGGGGGCTCAGGGTGACCCATAGGGCGCTGCAACCTGCCCCAGGGGGGGCACAGGCGGCTCTGCAGGGGTCGGGGGTTAACAGTATGAGGAAACTCTAGAGAGACAGGGTGATTCTGTGTCACAGTGATGATAAATGGATATAAAGGCATTGGGGTAACATACAGTGATACTGGGTATTACCGGGGGTACTGGTATAAGGGGATCGGGGTGATGTAGGGTGATACCGGGTATTACCAGGCATACAGGTATAACGGGATCGGGGTGATATACAGTGATACCGGGTATTACCGGTGATACAGGTGGAACGGGATCGGGGTGATGTAGGGTGATACTGGGTATTACCGGGGATACAGGTATAAAGGGATCGGGGTGATGTAGGGTGATACTGGGTATTACCGGGGATACAGGTGTAACAGGATCGGGGTGATGTAAGGCGTTACCGGGTATTACCGGGGATACAGGTATAAAGGGATCGGGTGATGTAAGGCGTTACCGGGTATTACCGGGGATACAGGTATAAGGGGATCGGGGTGATGTACTTTTGGTGTATGTGTGGGGATAAGGAGCAGTTATTCTTGGAAGTTCCTGAGGGAACAGGCCCTTCATTCCTCTTGTATGTCAATTACTTGTCATTACCTGTTAAATTTTTATCTTGTACAGCGCTGCAGAATCTGTCGGCGCTTTATAAATAAAGTATAATAATAAAAATAGGAGTTTGAGGCGCTTCCAAAGATGCCCACATTCTGCCTCACACTCACTCTCATACACACATATACACCGGCGTATTCACTAAACTGGGAGTCTGCTGAACGTTTGCAGTGTCACATCCCTGGCGATAACCTCGTACTGTGTACAGTATATATATATATATCGCCCCCCCAAAACACACTGCATTTAAGAACAGTGAAAATCTATATAGAAATCCATGATCCGTTTGCATTGGCAGGAGATCTGTTCCATCGACAGCCTGCTCTTCTCTCTCCCGACACAAAGCAGATTTACTGGACCCAATCTGACGACAGAGCGCCAGGAACCTCAACACCCGCATTACCGTCCAACAATAAAAACATCGCGTTTGCTGCCACATCGGCCCCATCCGGCCCCCGTCTAGTCGCCCGGTTCTCCTGCTGTAGAGACTCAAACCTTAATCAGTCGTTGGTCTCGTCTTAGATTCAGGAGCCGTATGTTTATCCCATGCATGTTTAATCCCCTCACTGTATTACCCTCTACCACCTCTGCTGGGAGGCTGCTCCACTTACATAAGACATTGCCTGGGCTGAAACTGCAAGAGGGATCCCTTACTGTGACAGAGATCCAGCAGACCCCTCTCTGATCCCCCCCCCCCAGTGCTGGAGATCTTACATATGTGTGACCATCCTTTGCCTTCAAAACAGCATCTCTCCGAACCAGCACAGAGACATTACGAAGGGAGACGCTAAGTTCCCGCAGTCCTCCATAGTTTGCTTCCGCCCGGTGCCCCCCATTCCTCAAGGAATTTGCCATCTCCCGTAGTAAAGATGGCAGCATGGAGCGGGGGGGGCTCTTGGCGAGGCTTAGGGCAGTGACAAAGATAAATACACCACTGACTCCGCCAAGCCGCTAAATGCGTCAACTACTACTCCATAAACAATTTTTTTTTATAGGCGCTATAAAAACCTTATGTGTAAAACGGCTGCACATTTCTGGTAATTTGTCCTCCTTCCTCCTGGATTTCAGACGTAATGATATTACAGAAATAAACGCGCGAGGCGATAAAACGGCACCACGGTCTCATTTACAAAGTCCCTACGTACGTTCTGTGTGGCCACGGTGAACTAAACGGCTGCAGAACAATATCTTACTCAAGAATTCTTCTGGTCTCCAACCTCTTGGTTGTATGTAGAGCTGTGCATTGGGATAAGGTTAGGTATATTTGTATGTATGTGAGCATGAATGTGTATGTTTAAGTGTGTGTGAGCATGAATGTATATGTTTAAGTGTGTGTGAGCATGAATGTGTATGTTTAAGTGTGTGTGAGCATGGATGTCTGTGTATGAGTGTATGTGAGCATGAATGTGTATGTTTAAGTGTGTGTGAGCATGAATGTGTATGTTTAAGTGTGTGTGTGAGCATGAATGTGTAGGTGAAAGCGTCTGTATGAGTGTTAATGTGTGTCTGTGTGTGAGCATAGATGTGTTTGTGTGAGAGAATGTATGTTTAAGTGATGTGAGATGGAGTGTGCGTTAGCACGAGTGTGTAAGCGTTTGTGATAGCATGAATGTATCTGTGTTGTGTTTGCGTGTGAGCATGAATGTGTATGTGGTGCGGGAGGGAGTATATGTGTTAGAATGAGTTTGTGTATATGTGTGTGTATGTGTATGTGTGTGTTTTTACATATGTGTGCCAGAGTGTATGTTGCAAGGGGCAAAAAATGTCACAGACAAGCTGTTTGGGGGCAATGATGGTGCAGACCAGCCGGTAGGGGACAGGCAGGGTGTTCGGTGTTAATAATATACCGAAAAAACAAAAAGTTAGATGGCTCGTAAGACCCATTCTAGTCTGCTGTAAAGACTCAAACCCATGCATGTTTAACTCCCCTTACTGTATTAACCTCTACCACTTCTGCTTGGAGGCTGCTCCATGTATCCAATACTCTCCCAGTAAAGTAAAACATCGTTTTTTTGTAATTCAGCATTTTTATTCATGCTGATAATTGTCTCCTAATAAAGCGAAGATGTGAATTCTCCCCGTTACCTTGGCTACAAATCAAATGCCCCATTTACCCCAATTAGTCTGGAGGGGGATTAATCTGTAATCATCTGGCTCGCTGGGGATTTCCTGATGAAGCTTTTGAAGCAATTTGTGTCTTTCTAGAAATGGTATTTTTTTGCGTAATGTGACATGTAGCCAGCGCGCATGTTCTTTGTTGTAGGTTGTAGCCCGCGGCTTAGAGCGTTATTATGATGTAACGGCCCGAATCCCCCGTGACGGCAGGCGAAGGGTCACAAATTAATATAATTTTTATAAAACTATTTTCCGTGCATCAGCAGCCGCTTCAAGGAGACGTCTTCTCCTCCCCCCCCCCCGGCTCTACCGGTCATTTAAATGCTAATTCACCTCCCTACAAGAACATGGCTGCGCAGGTACATCGTGGAGGAGGAGGAGACCTCACTGGATCTGCTGTGGAGAAGGGACAGTTCTGACCCTAAAACAAACTCATTGGGAAGAGGTTCCTCAACTCCTACTCAGTTCTGGACCTTCTCCAGGACCTCACTTGGTGGCCGCCATTGAAGGAACCGCCGGATCCTGAGGAGGAAAGCACTGATGCAGGACCCTGACCGCTGTCCCTGGTGCTGAAGCTGATACCGGAACTATAGCTGTCCAGCACTGGGAGCCAACTGGTATTTTACAAAGAACAATACCCCGTAAGAAGGCTGGCTTTGAGGGTCATAAGATTTGCAGCCATGTCCCTCATTATATTAGCTGCTACCTCTTCTGCTGGGAGGCTGTTCCACTTATCTACCACCCTTCCATCTAAGCTTGTGATGCTCTAGTTCTAGATTATGGCCTCTCGTTCTAACATTTCTCCTGTCCTTTAAATCGAGATGTAGAATGCACACCTATCCTTTATCTATACTCCTCCTTAATACGACGTGCTGAGTATACCGTCAGGATCGCCCGAGCAGCTGTTAGACTTTGATAAACGTCTTGCCAACACCCCAGACGTTCGAATTCTTTTGATGTTCTGAGTAAATGTTCCGCTAACCCGTCGCTGCCAAGACCGGGAGGAAAAAAAATACGATACCGGAAGGATTTCTATCGGACGGACAGCAAGTGCTTTACAGCAGCCGCCTGACCTTGACTTGGCGCACACACAACTCGTGTCAGGTATACGTGGCTTTAGCCGAATAGCAGCGGGGAGGAATAAAAAAGAAAAGATTCCCAGCCTGCAAATCCATCTCAAGCCTTTAATCTGTCCTGGGGGCCGCCAAACGAATTCATTCCCAGCGTTTAAAGCTCCTAATGTTACTGGGCGTGAAGTTACAAAAGTAACGCTCAGCCGCGGCTCACAACAGAGCAGCGGAATCCTATTAAATAGCTGACTGCACAGATAACAGTCCTTGGGTCAGATCGGCCCCATCCGGCCCCCGTTTGGTCGCCCGTTTCTCCTGCTGTAACGACTCAAACCTTAATCAGTCGTTGGTCTCGTCTTAGATTCAGGAGCCGTATGTCTATCCCATGCATGTTTAATCCCCTCACTGTATTACCCTCTACCACTTCTGCTGGGAGGCTGTTCCACGTGTCTACCACTCAGTAAAGGTCCATCCATATGAGCCAAAACACAAGGTATGGGGATTGTTAAATACCAAGAAATCAGTGTCTGGTCTTCTAAACGGAGAGACGCAGGACCATAATATTAAGGAACTCCGTTATTGGTCACGGGGAGATGAAGGCTCCTGTAGGACGCTCAGTCTTAGAGGTCAGAAGAAGTAACATTATGCTGTTCTTTGTCACATTAACGAACTTCCCGTCACCGCCAGGATGCGCCTATCAGGTTATTTTTAACCATGTAAAATGTATAGATTTATTTTATTGATTTTATGCATTATTTACTTTTCATTGTTCCTTAACTCTTTCCACGCCCAACTTTTTTTGTTTTTGTTTTTTTTAATCTATTTTTCCTTTTCCAGGGATTGGACTCATCGATGTAAGAAAATGTTGGGGCCCGCTGGGTTGGTGGGCCCCACTGTCTCTAGAGGCCGCTTCAAATGTCTTACTTGTGCCCTAAGAAGCTTTTGGGGGAGCCAGGTGTGTCATATAAAGGAAAAAAGAGACAATAAAGGGGTTAACTCATTCTGTTGTTTGTCTAGTGCAGTAAGATAAGGTATCGATCGGTTCATCCTGCGTCTGAGAAATTTAGATACCAACTAAGTAAATATACCTTAAAATGCCTAAAAACACTGATGCTCATGAAAAAATACTGGTTTTTTTTTAAATCTGGAAAATAAAGGAGAGCCGCGTGGTTAAAGGGACATCAGTTTAATGCCATCGACAACCTCACCAAAGAAGGAACTTACCTTAGGAGAAGCCTCCTTCTTCTCTATGGTCTGATGGTTCTCACTACCGATTGGCTGCTTGAAACAGCCAATCAGTGACAAGAAATCCCTTCCATTGTTTTCTGTGCGTGGCAAAGGGGATCTTATTAGACCCCCTGGGATGTTTGCCGGTACAGCGCCGAAGCTGACTGGCTGTAAGTATAAACTGGGGGGGGGGGGGCAAATGCATCTGAGAGGGGTCGGCAAAATTCCCCCATTCGTTTGCAAAAGGGAACCACTTAAATTTAAAGATACCTCACAGCTCACATAGTCAGCTCTTCTTCCCCATAAAATACGAAAAAAAATTATTTTCCATACGTTCCAAGGTTCAAAAAATATTTAGACGCTATTTCCAGCTTCAGCAGACAAAAACCCCTTTCTATTTACCTTATCATAGCATTCAATTTAATGTGATACATTCTGATAAGCCATTTGAGTTTCCGTGGCAACCACACACATCAAACATATTCTGGGGTATCCTTTGTTCATCTACATTATGATTAAAATTGTTCTAATTTTCCGCAGACCGCAAATTATTTTCATGCGCATGTCTTTCCTCCCTATGACGATATCGGTTTTAATTATATTATTATTATTATTATTATTATTATTATATTCATATTATTATTATTATTATATTATATTATTACTATTATTATATTATATTATTATTATATTATATTTTTACTATTATTATTATATTATATTATTATTATATTATATAATTACTATTATTATATTATATTATTATTATTACATTATATTATTATTATATTATTATTATTATATTATATAATTACTATTATTATATTATATTATTATATTATTATTATTATTATTATATTATATTATATTATATTATATTATTATTATTATATTATATTATTACTATTATTATTATATTATTATTTTATTATATTATTACTATTATTATTATATTATATTATTATTATTATATTATTATATTATATTATTATATTATTATATTATATTATTATTATATTATATTATTATTATTATTATATTATATTATTTTTTATTATTGCTATTTTATTTTTTTCTGGTCGGTTTGCCGATTGAAACTCGGTTATAGTGGGAGGTCCGGGACCTTGATTAAAAAAATATTTCCAAAAAATTGTATGTAAAGAGATCGGCTTAAAAGAACTTTAAATCTATATTTGAATATTTTATTGTGTGGTTTAGCCGGTTACCGAAGCCGTAGAAATGGGATTTAATAAATCGAAGTACAGTTTGTGAGAACGAGGATAGCGAAGGTTAGAAAAAACAAATTATTTGAAGAATTTTTTTTGTTCTGAATGGTAATAGCGTTTCCAAGAGAAGAAGCCTCCAGAACTTGTAATATACAGCGCTCTGGTGATTTATAGCCACGTCGCCTCCTAATCTCGTCTGGTAAGAAGTAACGCTGTTAGAATTTAGCTTGTGTTGGATCCGTGTTTTGTGAGACAACCGGTACGTGACCTGCAGGCGCAAACAATTTGGGTCCGGATCAGGGACCAGAAGAAGGGGTCGGTCAAAAATGGGACCTTAAATAATGAGCCCAACGGGACTCTTTGTTGGCTGGAGATACATCATCACAACCGAACCGAAACCAAGGATTTCATGGGGGATTTTTCCTGTAAATCCAAGTCAATTTAAGAAAAATGTTACAGATTACATATTTAAAAAAACAAAGATATAAATGAAAATAAAAAAGGATAAAAAATGAATCTTTAGTTAGAAAATTAAAAGAAAAAAGTATAAATCTAGACTATGGGCAGTTGTCTGGTTCATTATTTCTAGATCTTTTACCATAATCTCTTAAATTAGTCATTTTTAATATTTTTCACTCTCCAATATTCTAATAGAGCTATGGATCCTTTGGTGAGATATATTTATATATATATTTAACTATGACAGTTGAGGGCTCTTTTCATGATGAGATGTTGAGTGAAGGCCTCGGTTCCTCATTCATAGGGATGTTTCCACCTGGGCTTAGAACGTTGGGTTATGATACAATGTAGCACAGATGAAAACTCAGGAATGTTGACAGCTATTAGACCCAGTAAAAATCTCGTGTACAGATCTGCCTAAGAGTTTTTGCTTTAGGTGTGAAAGGGCAGGTTTTGGTTAAGATGTTGATGGCCTCCAGGCTAACATTTGCCATTTTGTTTCTGCTCAAACCAGTTACGGGGAATCGGTCCTGTTCTATGAGCACTAAATACTGCCGGATTTCATCATGTTTTCTCAGATGATGTCATAACTCAGGTCTGGCGGCCATTCTATTCTTTGGGGCATGCAACATGGAGAGGTTTAGAAGTGGTCACAGTGTGGTTCTAGGTCTTAGTCAGGAGCCAAAATGGGACTAAGCCTCCCATAACTCCATTGTTACCCAATTCTCCATGGGGATACCGCAGCTCCTAATGATGTCAGGGGATGAATGACTTGATGTAAAACATTTTTATTTCTTGCTTTTTAAAATGATTGTAAAACACGACAAATTGGCTTCTAGCTAAACTTTCCACCATCCGTGGCCACTTTGCAACCTTGAGAAACATTTATGAAAGTTCTCGTTGAAGCCACGGGTGATTTAGCAATTTCTCCTTGGCTTCTCCATTTCCTTTCACCAATCGATCCTCCTGCCCTTTGGAGACAATATTCTTTTTTTTTCTGTTGTGCTGGAGAATCATTTAACGATAATATGCGAGTTTCTTAGCAACATCCTTCTCTAAGGTCTTATTAACCGGCAGGTATCCTTTTCTGTTCTGTTATGGATGACACTATCCAGAGAGATCCAGATATCTTGTAAATGTTTCACAATTAAATATCAGCAGCGTTCATTCTCCGGGCAGAACTTCATTCTTTACCAAGGATTCTATGCCGAAGAACGGAATGAATCTTAAAATACAATTTTAGGACATTTCTGGGTTGTCCACTCCTTCAGAACCCATGGCGCTATTACAATAGAGGGACAGTGAAAATTAGCCATAACATTAAAAATTCAAAATGTCAAAAATTGACACATGTGAAGACATACTGGTTCAGAAGGAGAAGTCCTGCACCTGTGAGCTTACAATCTATTAGAATGTTCAGGAAGAAAGACAGAAGGAACGGACCTCTTGGGCGAGATTTGATTGTAGTGGGGGGGTGTAGAAGTCAGTGGTCTGGAGCTCTTAAAAGTTGAGGGACCCCCCACGAAGTTTACAGGCTCTTTCACTTCAACTTAATCACACTCTCTGAATGTCTCCCTACCATCTCTGCCAACCACTTCCATGTCTCGCAGCTCTGCCTCTGTGTTTCGCATCTTCTGGTTCTTCATCTTCTTGTTCCTCTCGCTTCTCTCGTCTTTCTTCTCTCTTCCTTCTTCGTCCATCTCCATGGACATAACCTCTCGGGGAAAACGTCCACCAAAATGGTGGAGCTTCCGGAGAGGTCCTCAACCCCGATTGGAGCCTCGGGGTAGAGGATGCCACCAGAAGCTTCGCCATTTTGCACTAAGAGGAGCCTCTGGTGTTGTCCTCTCCCCCCTGATTGGAGGATTGTGGAGAGGACATTACCAGAATCCCCCCCCACCTTTGCATTACGATTCACTGATGTGAACTTCGCCCAAAATGGGGACAGGACATCACCATAAGCTCCGCCATTTTCGCGGATGTTCACCAGGAGGTTATATCCGTGGAGATGTGGACGAAGAGAGAGGAGGAAGGAGAGGAAGAAGATACAGAACAAGAAGATGCGAGACAACAAAGCTGAGCTGCGAGACACGGAAGTGGAAGTGGTCTTCAGGGAAGGTAGGGAGACATTCAGAGAGCATGAGAGAGAGAATGAACTAACATAAGAGTGTGAGAGTCAGAGAGAGTGCGAGAGAGTGAGAGTAAATGTGGGAGTTGGACATGGGCCAAAAATTAACTGAAAAATGTGTTTTTGGCCCATTTGGACATCTAATAACTAATGCCTAAAATATGTTATAAATTAAACAGCAATCCAGTGATGTCATCAGAACCTTGATCAGGAACCCAATATCAGAGAATGATGTTGAATCACGAAGCTGACGTTCTAATCCCAGAGAAAGGTTATCATTATAGGAGATGTTTTTTTTTTTTGTGGTATTAGATAAAAAAAAGGGCTGGTTAATGTCATCTATAACCACTTTCAGCTCATTTTCTTCTCTTTTTTTTTCTGGTCCTCCTAAATGTCTGCAGTAATTGGAAGCTTCTAGAAAAAAAAAAAAAAACTCTACCTTAATGTAAACATCATCCCAGCAATTACTGCACATGGAGGAAAGCTATTTATCAGCGCCCATAAAGGTTAGATTGGCTTTACAATTACTTGGATGGATACGTTTAACCCCTTAATGACAAAGCCTGTACATGTACGGGCTCAAAATGCATTGTTTTCAAATGGGTTTAGGGACCGCCCACTGTCCTTAAGGGGTTAAACATTGTCACTGCCGGTACCGTGGAGGTAATGTATGGTGATGCTGCTTAACTCGCATTAGCAAATTAAACGGCCGGTGAATATATAACGCCGACAGATATACTGAGGGGGCATTTTATCCGACGTGCGTCGTTTAATTCATCCGCCAGAGAGGTGAGCGGTGAGTTGAGGAGCACCAAAAGGGTTAAAAGTGCATCATCTTCAATCTTTTTCAGCCTGGAATGTTGCAAAATTGTTCTTTTTTTGTCGCCAAAAAATCCTTACAGTAGTAAAATAGTAATAAGACTTTGTAAGGACTCATCATTCCTGCTACGCTCCCTTTACGTATATATTCGCTGATATATAATGATCAGTAACGCACGCTTTTATTACTTTTATTTTATGAAATGCGCTTAAAACCACACCCACCAAAACCACTCCCACCAAAACCACTCCCACCAAAACCACACCCACATGCATTATGTTTTATTATTAATACATTTATTATTATTATTATTATTATTATTATTATTTTTTATTTATATAGCGCCAACAGTTTACGCAGCGCTTAATACAATACATATATTCAAGGGGTCTGACAAGACGAGAATCGACAGACTGAGACAAACCGATATATTAGGTGGAGAGAGCCCGGCTTACAATCTTGAGGGAAACATTTACTCGTGCCTGCTCTCTCACTCACGCTCTCTCACACTCTCAATCCGTCTCTCTAATGCTCTCTCACAGTCGCATTCACACTCTCTAACGTTCTCTCTCAATGTCTTCCTACCTTCTCCGCCGATCGCCACAGAGTAGCCTTCTCCTTTCCCGCATCTCTCCTTCTCTTGCCTCTTCTTGTGCTTCTGTCTTCTATCTGGAGGAACGGGGGAGAGGCTGTCCCCGTGGCTCTGCCATATTGTGTCACTATGCCAGTGACAGCCTAATTTACCTTTCCTCTTGCCAGGGGCGTAACTAGAAACCTCAGGGCCCCGGTGGGAGAATCTGTTAAGGGCCCCCCCACCCCCAACCCATCTATCCCTTTCTCATGATCTACCCTCTCTCTCCCTACCCCCCATTCTCACGATCTACCCTCTCCCTCCCTACCCCCCCTTCTCACAATCTATCCTCTCCCTCACTACCCCCCTTCTCATGATCTACCCTCTCCCTCCCTACCCCCCTTCTCACGATCTACCCTCTCCCTCCCTACCCCCCTTCTCACGATCTACCCTCTCCCTCCCTACCCCCCCTTCTCACGATCTACCCACTCCCTCCCTACCCCCCCTTTGTAGGTCACTTACCGTCAACTCCTGTGTTGGGAGCGTGAGGCGCTTGTCTCGGGTGCCGGCGCTTCACTGCCGAGCGCCGGCATATGACGTCACATGCCGGCGCTCAGCTTGAAGCGCCGGCACCCGAGACAAACGCCTCACGCTCCCAACACTGCACTCTGGGCAGCGCTGAGGCAGGTGGTGGCTGCGGCAGCAGCGGCAGGGAGCGGAGGCATCCTGGATTTCTGTCAGTCAGGGGGGCCCAAAAGTTGCCGAGCGGTCGTTTTCAGCAACCGCTCGGCACCCCTCTGACTGGCAGAGCTCCAGGGCCCGGTCGCAGTCGCGACCCCTGCGACCCCGGTAGTTCCGCCACTGCCTCTTGCCATTTCTTCTCACCTGGATGTCATTCTCCTCTATCTAGAATTCCTGATATCTCCATAATCTGCTAAGAATTCCTCGATCCGCTCAAGTTTTCTGCCTTGGTGTCACACGTGGCTTCAAGCTGTGGAGATCTGTATTTTATCTTGGAGAATTAAATAAAGGCCACCAATGATGATAATTCTCAGGTGTGTCAGGAACCAGCCAGGGAAGCGATCGGACATGGGGAGCCTTTTGGCTAAGATCCAGTGGCTACATCTGAGAGAGGGAAAGCTTGGTCCTCTGGCCTAAAGGCCGAGGAAATCAGAAGCCTGAGGTTCCTTCATCTTCACCCAAGAAGTCCATTCTCCTTTCATCTCATTCCACCACAAACCCCTAATGAACTGTAAGCTCACGAGCCCAGGGTCCTCTTCTCCTTCTCTAGCAGCATATATTTTGTAGGTCAATTTTCTATAATATGGAAATTTAGCCCCTTGAGGACCAATTTTTTTCAATTAATTTTCAACGTACTAACAATTCTTATTGCATGTTCCAGGTATAAGAGACATAAACACAATCTAACATACACAAAGAGTAAACGCAAAGCTTGCAGAGTTCTTACATCATTTGGTTTCTTTGAGCCAAAAACATTCAACAAAAATAAACATGAATAACAAAACATCTCTTAACCAAAGTGGCTTCTCTTTGTTATTTCAAGTGGTGCGCATGTAGGCGATAATAAAAGGGATCGTGTTAACATCCTCGCAGTATTCAAATTACCCAAGTGTTTATACTCACATGAAATAAAATAAGCCAAAAAAATAAAAAAAAACTTAAAATTCCATTTTATTGGGCAACCAAATTATCCAACGCAACCAATTCCCCCAATTCTTCCGCCCCCCCCCATCTGTCCCACGAGTCATCGCTGGCCAAGCTGGTTTGTGTATCAAAGCATGTATTTACCTTTGCATTGTGGGAACGAGTGAGCAGACTTGGTGTGATGGGGCAAGGAGGTCCATGCCTATAGGCACCTTTCCACTTGAGGTGGACACCAGAAGACCCCTGAAAGGTGAATGTACATAGAAGGGTATGAGAGGAGCTCTACCGGGAACAGAAAGCACCTGAAGCACCTGACGGGGCGTCTCAAGTTTTAGCTCACTTGTGTCAAATCCTGGTTGGTGCTTCTGTGAGTGAAGACGGAAGAAATGCCTGCCTCTTATCGGCCATGATTTTCGGAAGAGGAGCGGGATGTACTTCTTTGTCATTTATAAGGAAAGTTCAGGGTCTGCGTTATGGAGGGTCTGCGTTATGGAGGGTCTGCGTTATTAAGGGTCTGCGTTATTAAGGGTCTGCGTTATGGAGGGTCTGCGTTATGGAGGGTCTGCGTTATGGAGGGTCTCAGTATTCAGACGGAAACCTGGATCAAATCGCAAATTTCGCCCCCTCCTCCCCATCCGTTGGGGCATTAAGTATTTTTGACGGGGTTCGTAGGTAAGTTTAGGTTCGAGGAAAGTTTCCAATGGACTGGGTAAGGCACTCTTTTCTTTTTAACCCTGCATGCGCTGGATGGCTGCCAGATAGACAGGGTGCTCGGAAGGTTAAGTCGAGCTCCTCTAGTGCAGCCGCCTATCCATTTAACTGAGGGATGGAGCTGTCTTTCTCAGCCTCTCCGCCTGGAGAACCTCTGATTCCTCCTGACACATCTTTCGGTGTGGATGATATCGCTTTCCTAGGATGCTCTGGCTCCCTGCCCTCCTTACGCAGCCCCGTATCTGCTCTCCAAACCCTGGCCCTGGCAGCATTTCCAATGAGCTCTCGCCACATCTCATATCCATTGTACAGCGCTGCAGAATACGACGGCGCTATAAACAATATAATTAATAATAATAATGCATATTTTAGGCTTGCGAGTATTGGTGCCACAGCTGGATGGACTAGGGTGACAATTATCTAGCTTCTAGTCATAGCCTTGCTATGTATATGATGGGCTCCATAACACGTGCTGGACCAATCTCCCTTTTATAATGTGGTGTAGAAAAAAAGGGCCACGTTAAGAGCTGGGAGGAAAAGTAGATTTTTGGGAAAATTCACAAATACCTTGCGTTTCCCCCCCCTTTTTTTTTCAAGAATCCACCGTCAAGAACATGATTCCTGCGCGAGAAGCGCCGGATCTTCAAATGTTCTCTCGTGTCACGACGCAGGCAATGGCTTACTATTTCTTATATAATAAAATATTTCTTAATATTTATAATAATTCATAATTTAAAAACAAAAATCAAGGTATCTTTGCCTCCTTAAAACCGTGGGTTGCTCCACTAGGGATTCACTACGATGGAATCCTCGCGACTGGCTATCAAAGGGTTAATATTGAAAGAGCCCCGGGAGGTCGGCTTGTTTGCCCGGCGACGTCAGAGTCCAAAAAAAAAAAATGTCCAAACTGGTCCCAAGACGCGAAAGCGTTTGAGAAGCGCTAAGTATCTGCCCGCTCCGATCTCCCATTTCCTCTCTCTCCGTCCTTATCGCCACGAAGGATCCGTCACCCTCGGAAACGTCGCCTTCAGCGGAGCATAAAAACCTTTCTTAGCATCTTCTCGAGTGGTGAGGCGTTCTATTAACACGCTAACACGCTTCCCCTACAGTCACCCGCCTCGTGTAGATGGAACGTGACACTTTGCACCATGCTCTCTCTTTTTTTTCCCAACATCGTTACATGTTTTATAACTGGTGCAAGACTCAGACGGAAGGGGAGAGGGACTCTAGCCGGTTTATAAAGTTGAGTTTTATTGTAAAGGTTTTTAGGCAGGGGAAGGCTGGCAGAGGAGGTTGGGGTAAGTGTTCCGTGGGCTGGCTCTTGTTTCAACATTTTGGGCTACTGCCTAAAATCGTCTCCGTTTGACTTGCAGTTCCACACATGGCCACCAGAGGGCTTTGGGCAACAATGGCTTTAGGCAGAATGTACGACATGAATGTGCCTTTTTTTTATGAATTCTGTCTGTCTTCACTGCTCAGTCTGCCCGTCTCTGACATCACAGAAGGGGCGTTACCTTTAAGCTCTCATCACACCTATCACACAGAACACCTCACTCACTCACTCACTCACTCACACTCACTCACTCACTCACTCACTCGCTGGCCATCACTGTATACATGTGGATATGAAATGGCAGCTGGGAACGGCTGTAGGCGGTCAGGCGGTTATGCTTTAATACATAGGGAATGGCAGGACTCTATTTCTAGGCAACTGTTGGATATCAATATATTTTTAAACACAGTTTTTAATAGACATAAAGGAGCATTAAAGAAAAAAAAAAACAAAATGACAGAAAGCGTTCTTTTACTTCTCTCTACATGATGCAGAACTTATTTGGGCTCCGTAACATATGCTGGACCAATCTCCCTTTTATAATGTGGTGTAGAAAAATCCTGCACCCAAGGGCCACGCTTAGAGCTGGGAGGAAAAGTTGATTTTTGGGGAAATTCACGAATACCTTGCGTTTTTCTTTTCCCCCTTTTTTTTTCCCAAGAATCCACCGACAAGAACATGATTCCTGCGTGAGAAGCGCCGAATCTTCAAATGTTCTCTCGTGTCACGACGCACGCAGTGGCTTACTATTTCTAATAGAATAAAACATTTCTTAATATTTAGAATAATTCATAAAAAAATAAAAAAAATCAGGCTATCTTTGCGTTCTTTTACTTCTCTCTACATAATGCAGAACTTATTTGGGGATATATTAAGAGGCACGTTTAAGTATACTGTACCCCAATTTTTTTTATTCATGGGAGGGCTTACAAAAGAGGCGGGGGAGGGGGGATTGTTTATTTGGGCTACTACCAGAAATCTCTGTTTACTTGCAATTCTACACATGGCCACCAGGGGGGTCTAAAGCAACTAAGACTTCAATCAGAATGTATGATCCGAATGCTCCATGTTTATAGCTCCATTCTTACCCCATTCTCACCCCTTTATTTGCACTAGACATTAACCCTTGAGGTTCCTGTATCACCAATGGGTTTTGGGGCCGCCCCCGTGACCGGAGTCCTCGGCTGAGCCCCGGCTCCTGGGCCGCTTAAAGATCCGCTTTAATAATTCTTTACCGATCAAGAAATAATTCACACAAACGGCATTAATAATACACGGAATGTGCGGCTTCGCTCCGGTATCCTGCTGATTCAAGCAAAAAAAAGCCGAAAAAGCTCGATTTCTTTGAGATGAAAGTATTTGGCGCGATACCCGCAGCGCATGTACAGCCGAAAACCTTGACGTAATAAATTACTAAAGGCTTTCCGTTTTTTTCCATCAGCGCAGCAAAAAAAAAAAATAATGACATCATTGGCCGAAGCAATTACCTTTTTTTTTTTTTTCATCCAAAAACCTGTCAATTCTTTGAAATTGGAAGGAAAACGCGGTCGGCGGCTGCCCATTTACTGATCAATAGTACCGGCGCGAACATTTCTGCTGAGAAACGGACAAAAAATTCCGGAGTATTATAAAAAATTCCAATCACAGTCATTCTGTCGCTTGATTTCAGTAAATTTCAGCTGCCAAAATGAGGGCCGCTCGGCCGCTTTCCAGCCGCTGACCAAAAGAGCTCCTCCAGCAACGTAAAAATTGAACTTTTTTGCAGTACCTTTGGAAAAGAAAAAAAAAATAACATGAAAAAGGACACTGCGGTTTCTATAGCAACAGGCGAAGACGAGTGAAAATTTTCTTATCACCTTACGGAAAGCTGCGAATGAATGTTGTGTTTTAATTAGAAGAAAACATTACACCTCTACCCCGAAAACTGTTTGCTTGCGTCATTACCTATGAGCAGGTAACAAATCGCTTGCTTCCCCCAAAACATGCGAATCATTTACATTTACGTAAAAAAAAAATTACCAAGTAATTAGTAAATGGCTGCAAATCTTTCTTGTCATTCTATTTTTTATTTATTTTACTGTAAGGGTGTTAGATGTGTGGAACAGCCTCCCAGCAGAAGTGGTAGAGGCCAATACAGTGAGAGAATTTAAACATGCATGGCGTAGGCATATGACTCATTTTCAGAAATATCATGCCCATTCTATAAAGAAATTAAAGCTTAAATATAATGTTTTCAGACAGCTGCATATCAGCCATTTGTATGATTCTCGCTCTGTTATCTGATCCCCGATCTACTAAACCCCCCCGACTCCTTATCATACTCCCTGTGGGGAGCAATAGAATGACTCAGTCTTAATCACCCAGTCGGACTCTCTGACTAAAGAAAGTCTATGGAGGAACGGACTTCATTAGCATGGCCATAAAGCATCAGCTCAGTGTGGTGTTTGAGCCAGGAAAACCGCCGGGGGTTATATCACTGTATACAGCGCTGGGGGTTATATTACTGTATACAGCGCTGGGGGTTATATTACTGTATACAGCGCTGGGGGGGTTATATTACTGTATACAGCGCTGGGGGGTGTTATATTACTGTATACAGCGCTGGGGGTTATATTACTGTATACAGTGCTGGGGGTTATATTACTGTATACAGCGCTGGGGGTTATTACTGTATACAGTGCTGGGGGTTATATTACTGTATACAGCGCTGGGGGGGTTATATTACTGTATACAGCGCTGGGGGTTATATTACTGTATACAGCGCTGGGGGTTATATTACTGTATACAGCGCTGGGGGTTATATTACTGTATACAGCGCTGGGGGTTATATTACTGTATACAGCGCTGGGGGTTATATTACTGTATACAGTGCTGGGGGTTATATTACTGTATACAGTGCTGGGGGTTATATTACTGTATACAGCGCTGGGGTTATATTACTGTATACAGCGCTGGGGGTTATTACTGTATACAGTGCTGGGGGTTATATTACTGTATACAGCGCTGGGGGGTTATATTACTGTATACAGCGCTGGGTGTTCTATTACTGTATACAGTGCTGGGGGGTTATTACTGTATACAGTGCTGGGGGTTATATTACTGTATACAGCGCTGGGGGTTATATTACTGTATACAGCGCTGGGGTGTTATATTACTGTATACAGTGCTGGGGGTTATATCACTGTATACAGCGCTGGGGGGTTATATTATTGTATACAGCGCTGGGTGTTCTATTACTGTATACAGCGCTGGGGGTTATATTACTGTATACAGTGCTGGGGGTTATATTACTGTATACAGCGCTGGGGGTTATATTACTGTATACAGCACTGGGGTGTTATATTACTGTATACAGCGCTGGGGGTTATATTACTGTATACAGTGCTGGGGGTTATATTACTGTATACAGCGCTGGGGGTTATATTACTGTATACAGTGCGGGGGGTTGTTACTGTATACAGCGCTGGGTGTTATATTACTGTATACAGCGCTGGGGGTTATATTACTGTATACAGCGCTGGGGGTTATTGCTGTATACAGCGCTGGGGGGTTATATTACTGTATACAGCACTGGGGGGTTATATAACTGTATACAGTGCTGGGGGTTATATTAGTGTATACAGCGCTGGGGGTTATATTACTGTATACAGCGCTGGGGGGTTATATAACTGTATACAGTGCTGGGGGTTATATTAGTGTATACAGCGCTGGGGGTTATATTACTGTATACAGCGCTGGGGGTTATATTACTGTATACAGCGCTGGGGGGTTATATTACTGTATACAGCGCTGAGGGTTATATTACTGTATACAGCGCTGGGGGTTATATTACTGTATACAGCGCTGGGGGTTATATTACTGTATACAGCGCTGGGGGTTATATTACTGTATACAGAGCTGGGGGTTATATTACTGTATACAGCGCTGGGGGTTATATTATTGTATACAGCGCTGGGGGTTATATTACTGTATACAGCGCTGGGGGTTATATTACTGTATACAGCGCTGGGGGGTAATATTACTGTATACAGTGCTGGGGGTTATATTACTGTATACAGCGCTGGGGGTATATTACTGTATACAGCGCTGGGGGTTATATTACTGTATACAGCGCTGGGGGTTATATTACTGTATACAGCGCTGGGGGTTATATTACTGTATACAGTGCTGGGGGGTTATATTACTGTATACAGCGCTGGGGGGTAATATTACTGTATACAGCGCTGGGGGTTATATTACTGTATACAGCGCTGGGGGTTATATTACTGTATACAGCTCTGGGGGGGTTATATTACTGTATACAGCGCTGGGGGGTAATATTACTGTATACAGCGCTGGGGGTTATATTACTGTATACAGCGCTGGGGGTTATATTACTGTATACAGCGCTGGGGGGGTTATGTTACTGTATACAGCGCTGGGGGGTTATATTACTGTATACAGCGCTGGGGGTTATTACTGTATACAGCGCTGGGGGGGGTCTTGATACATTTGTGAATAGGAAGGTTTTGTATCACACGCATCTTCTGACTGAAATGTAATAAAAAAGGAAACGGCATTCTCTTTTCCCATGTGTTATTTTTCGAATAGCCCAGCTGCGTCTTTTCCTTTTTTTCCTCCCCATACATTTGTTATTTCCGGCATCGTTTTCTCTTGCTCCAGGACGGATCCGTGTAGGATTCGGTTTCGTTGCCGGCATCCGTCGAAATCTCACTTCAGACGCCCGACGAGAGCCGCAAAAACAATGGGGGTATTTTTAGTCGTCGTAATGAATTATGGAGATGGTTAGGAATGATAATTTATTGAAGAAAGGAAGCCGGTGAATAAATGGAGATAAATTTGAATGATTAATTAATGTGAATTTTTCTAACTCAATGGGAGCTTTTAACATGTTGAATGCTAAAAGGATTTAATAATTCTCTGTTGAAAGGCGGCAGATGCCGCATCTCGGCCAATTAATGGTTTTCAGTATTAATAGCGCATGATATTTCAGACCTAATTATAGTATTATAGAACTTCCTGTGACAGCTCTCCCGAGAGACAGAAATTACCCGCCGTCTATTAATGTAACGGAGGTCATCGCCCTAGCAGCGCTACTTACAGTTACTAACATTCAACGGACTACTTATAATTATAGGAGAAATATACTGCCAAAAATAATAATAATCAGCTGGCAGTTTGGGGTCGGAAGTTTTACGTGGAGGCAGCCATGTTTGGGATAACAGGACCGCCCCCATACTGGAGTCATTTCATTGCTTTAACAGAACCAACACTTGCTATCGGTGTCGATCGAGGGCGGCGCCACTGGCCATACCGCCCAACTTCTGGCCTCAGCGAATCGGGAGTCTGGGGATGGGGCTTGGGGGGTAGATTCTGTCCCATCGAGCTCTACTTCTGTCCCATCGAGCTCTACTTCTGTCCCAAAAAAGCGAGAAAGAGGCAGAACTTGGCGGGATAGACTGTCCCGTGCAAAGTAAGACGGTTAAGAGGCATGCCCCTATCAGCTCCCTTTACAGTTGGCATCCTGTGTGCCTTAAAGGCACAGAACGCTAGTATATGATGTCATATTCCTGTGTGTCATGTCTCAATGCAGTTGGTGCAGGCAATGCCGAGCCGCCACAGCCTCCGTAGTATAAATGAGCCCATTGGGGAGATAACCAGGCCCTTACGCAGAAGTACACTGTCGGCTTTACACCATCACACAATCTAATACGTGCCCAGGATATTTGTGTGTCTCAGTTTTTTAGCGAAAACCACTGATTTTTGTTCAGTGAGTAGCTGAGATCCTCGGATTTCCCAGGAAAAAAAAAATAGCAATTTGTGAATTTTTGCGAAGATGTTTTTCTTATTTACTGTACATAAATAAAGGATATCCTTAAACTTTTGGCAAAATGAAATATTTACACCAATTTACACCAATACGGGCACGTCCAACAACCCTGCTCTGAATTTAGATCGCCCAACGCACTTTGAGAATCCTAGGAGGAGATATGAAGACAAGGACACAAGGTAGAAAACATTCTGATTTCTTACCCACAGTTCCTTGGTACGTCTCATTTGCATATCGTCGGACGTTCGGATATATGGAACAGATCGCTGGGTTTCTCTTGGCCCTGTGAGGTCACATTGAGTCTTGTGTCCCACAGCGAGCGAGAAGAACATTACGACCCAAAGTTCTACTCTTCACTGTATTTTTGGAGAGCGATATAAGAGGTACAGCTCCTGCTCTGCCATTACGCACAGTCAGAGATTCTCCGGTCGCCCGTCACCGAACCGCCGGTAACGCGAACACGACAGGCATTCTAGCAGAGTTCTAGGTCTTGGCGCTGAAACAGAAAGTGGATGAGACAGTTCCAGCGCAGATTGTGTCAGACTCGGAGAAAGCGTTGATATGTATATTTATAGACCTATTAGGTTTTCACCGGCCGGCACAGCGGAATATATAATGACCGGATCGCCGCAGGGTGTGGGCGTCAGGATCAGGCAGAGCGCATGGCTAATGGGGAACGTAGTGCATTCCCTGGGCATTGTTGTCTTTGAAGGGGGTGATTAATATGCATCGTAGCTTCAAAGCAAAGTCTGGGAAAGGAAACTACCAATTTAATGTAAATTAAAAAAAAAAATCAAAAGAGAAATATTTTTTTGTATATTGGAGTGTTTTTTTTCTGTTATTCAAAATTAGAATAAAAGTATAGACGTGAAAATAATGAGCTACGCATGAGATCTTTATCGTTTAGGATCACACTCAGGAGAAGTGTCTATGCCGGTTTAGGAACGATGATGAAGAAATTAGGAGATACAATATTACAGGAAAGAGAACAACAAGGTGCCCAGGGGATGCGGGTCCACCACAGGCAGCGGCCAGGAGAAGCATACCCATAAACGTTTCAGGTGCCCAAATGGAGACACCTGTTTTGGGGAGTGACAGGAGGCAGGGAGTGGTGGAACCAGCCCCAAAAATGGTTAAGATAAGTGGCATGGCCACCTGCCCTCTTTACCCAAAAACCACCATGTGGTGCTCAGCTTCAGAGCTTCGCAAGGTGGCCACATGAAAGCCCCAATGGAGGTCTGAGTTGGTGATCTCGCCAACCGTCCCATGAGCTCCACTGCCTAGAAAAGGTGGACAGTGCGTGAGAACTCTTGTGAGGCGTGGAGATGTAATAGCACCACAGTATGAAGGAGGAGAGCACTTGGAAGGTGTACCATCAATACAGTAAGAAGGAGGAAGAGGACACATTCGAGATGAATCATCACCATAGTGGCAACGAAGATGACAGCATCAAGGTGATGTAGCTGCCCCACCGCAGTAAAGAGGAAGAGGACACACAAGAGATGTCTTTGTAGCCCACCATGAAAGAGGAAAACACAAAACAGTTACAGTTAAGTAAGAATAAAAACCCATAAAACCCCGTTCTATAAGTGGAACCTTTGTATCTCCAGAGTCAGCCTCAACATATAAGTGACCAACGCATCTGGCACTGGTGTCTGACTGTTAGAGGACATCACTACTAAGCCCCCTCTTCATTTTGGAAGCAAGAAGGAGATGGGCTCTCGAGATAGTTTGCCCGGGTTCACCTAGTTCTCAGGGGAACCTTAAAGCCACCTATGCCAGGGATAGAAAGCAACAGGCATTCTGGTGGTCAATTCTCTAAAAGCCCTACAGACACCAATGACTAGAACTGGGGGGAAAAGTCAAAATGGGGGTAGTGCTAAAACTTGAAATATCCACTAATTAACATCGGCTACCACAGCATGCAGCATTTTCTGCCATATTTGCAATGTGGATGAAGGTTTCCCCCTCTCAATCAATGATCCACAAACCTTTTAATGACCACCTGTGTCCTTGTAGATAAACCACAGTTCAGAATTTTGGGGTCACTTAGAAAGCCTCTTGTTTTTGAAAGAAAAGTAAATTTTGTCCATGAAATGGATGAGAAATCCAGCACAGACGGGGTTAATGTTGTAAATGACTATTGTAGCTGGAAACGGCTGATTTTTAATGGAATCTCTTCATAGACTTACAGAGGCCCTTTATCACTCCCATCACTCCTGTGTTCCAATGGCCCTTTATCACTCCCATCACTCCTGTGTTCCAATGGCCCTTTATCACTCCCATCACCCCTGTGTTCCAATGGCCCTTTATCACGCCCATCACCCCTGTGTTCCAATGGCCCTTTATCACTCCCATTACTCCTGTGTTCCAATGGCCCTTTATCACTCCCATCACTCCTGTGATCCAATGGCCCTTTATCACTCCCATCACTCCTGTGTTCCAATGGCACGTTGTGTTCCCATGGCACGTTGTGTTCCCTAATCCAAGTTTACAAGGCTAACCCTTTTGAACAATGCTGTACATCTTGTCATCTTACACTATATAATTTTGTGCATTACCCTGGTGGAGAAAAGACGACAGATTGAAACAGACATCCTCATGGGGAACGAAGAGTTAAAAACAGAACCTAATAGCAAATCTAATATATATATATATATATTGTAGGTATTCTTTCTCTTTTATTCCCACAGCGGTACACAAGGTAATTTTGTAACAACATAAGAGACATCGGTGAAGACTTTCATACTTGATCCAGTATCTTGGTCATCGGTCATCGTGTTTATCCTGCCTTCCAAAATAAAATGATTTATGGGAAAGTGAACCCAAAGTCAGTAATAAGCTTTAGGAGAATTCTCCCGGCATCACTGCGTCCGTTTTACATTTAGAGATTTATGACAATACGGAACAGGTCGTTTATTTCTCCAGAAGATAGGGGCTGCTGCGTTCTCAGCAAGGATAGCATCTAAAATTCTGGAGAGTTCGTAAAAGATTTTTTCGAGAGCATGTTAAGCCCTGAATTTTTTATTGTATTTATTTATTGTATTGTATTAATTTATTCATTTATGTATTGTATTTATTTATATAGTGTATTTACTTATTCATTGTATTTATTTATTCATTTATTTATAGTATTTATTCATTCATTTATTTATTGTATTTATTCATTACAATATATAAATACAATAAATAAATGAATGAATAAATAAATACAATTTATAAATACAATTAATAAATGATTTATTCATTCATTTATTAATTGTATTTATAAATTGTATTTATTTATTCATTCATTTATTTATTGTATTTATTCATTTATTTATTGTAATTATATATTGTATTTATTTATTCATTCATTTATTTATTGTATTTATTCATTTATTTATTGTAATTATATATTGTATTTATTTATTCATTCATTTATTTATTGTATTTATTCATTTATTTATTGTAATTATATATTGTATTTATTTATTCATTTATTTATTGTATTTATATATTGTAATTATTTATTGTATTTATTTATTTATTGTAATTATATATTGTATTTATTTATTCATTCATTTATTTATTGTATTTATTCATTTATTTATTGTAATTATATATTGTATTTATTTATTCATTCATTTATTTATTGTAATTATATATTGTATTTATTTATTCATTTATTTATTGTATTTATTTATTGTATTTTTTTTTCCATTTATTTATTGTTTTTTATTGTAGGGTTGGTTATTGGACCGATTGGACATTTCAGTGTATCCTAAATAAACCAGTGGAATAGTGTTTATATTAAAAATAAAATAAACAGTATAGATCTATTATAAACCCACCTTGTGTGTTCCATGGAGGCAGCATTATTTCTCCCCACTAAAGGGGAATCAAATTTTTGCCCACGGACACTAAGTGCCGATACCAGCCTGAGCTGGCTTGAGAAGCCAGAATATTTTTGAAAATAAAGGCACATTTTGCTACTTTTCCATAAAAGTATGGCAGGAGTTTCCATTAAGTTGCTGATTGTTGTTCATTGGTTCAGGCGGCCTTTGTAAGAGTGAGAGGAGGAAAAGAGAGAGAACTCCAGGACATAAAATGGTTAAAAAATTAAATATATAAAATATGTATCCTGAATTCTGATTGGTCACTGAAATAAAACTAAAAAAATGGATTTTAGGAGCCTACTTGATGTATTATTGATATATTTTAGTAAAAAATAAAAGACATTTCTTTTACTTTTACCAATCTGGTGCAGACACAGCCCGTTAGGGACGCATGAATACGTAATGAGAAATATGCAAATGCTCGTATTTCACAATGTATAAGGAAGACATGATTGACATAAAATATAATCGTCACGTCTGTAGAAAAATCACATTTATTAATTATGACATCATATACAGCACATTCTGGGTCAGAGCGTACAGGGGGATATACAGAGCAGATGGGTCCATGGCAAGCAATTTTCCTCACTGGTCTACCTCGTCATTGTGACCAATGAATTCTTGCAGAAGTTTCTCCTGAACTCTGCTGGGGAAGGAAACATGAATCTTAACGTAATTTATAAATCTGTTTCCTGCTGTTTCTATACACATTGTCGGGGCTTTTAGGGCCTAGAACTCTGCGATCCCCTCATACCCAGCAAACATTCCGAGCTCCTAGAAAAGAGGGGGCATCAGGGGCTGGGAAGATGGGCATCAGAAGAAGAAAGAGGGTTATCGGGGGAGGAAAGGGATGCACCAGGGGAGGAAAGAGGGTCATCAGGGGTTGGGAAGAAGGGCACCAGAGGAGGAAAGATGGACATCCGCGATTTGGGTCCCAAAGAGGGAAAATTCCTCCTAAACAGGGACACTTGGAAGGTATGATATAGTATTGAAGGAGAAACAGGTGAATTTTAACTTATTACTCCATCAGCAGCGCTATTAGGCCATAAGGGAATCCGGGCGGTCCGACGGCACCTTCCACGTACCTTGATTGGCTGATCCACTTCTGTAGCGCACAGCCGCATTTATCTAGCCGGCAGCTGACCTTAAAGTGCCAGGGACAATTTAAATCCTCACTCCGACCCCGAGTCTAAATAAATCCAAACTTCCCAGTATTATAAAGAAGTCTTTTCTGTATCGGTCTTATTAGTGGAACTTTGGAGACATCTTTTTAATTGGCGAATATATTTAGCGTGTGTGTGTGTGTTTTTTCTCCAAAGTAGAGATTTTTCTTAATTAACAAAAGCATAAAGCAGAGCGCAGAAGAATTAATTAACTTCACTCCCACGTCCTGCTGATAGGCCTTTACTGATACTTACCCTTTAACTGCCAAAACATATTCCAGGCACAAGATTTGTCTTCTGAATGAAGGCAAATACATTTTGGAGCCACTTTCTTCAGCTGTTCTTCTACATCCTTTATGATCAACCAAATATTATGCCCATACATAGGAACTCCGGCTATCCGGAGCCCCCCCTTTGCGGGATGCGGGTAGGAGGTCCTAATGACGTCAGCGGGTGGAAACACATTATTTGGGGTGAGGGGGTGTTGTTAGCTGCGCAGGGGCAGGGCTAGCCACAAGAAGGGTGGGGGCTTAGCCACAACAAGAAAGAGGGACAGTAGATGACTGCAGGAGCTGCTTCAGCGGCAGATAAGATACATTCTTGTCAATATGTAGCTTTTCAGACACTGGATCTGGGTAGAAAAAGGTCATTTCAGCGTCATATTCTGACTGCATGGCTGCTCGGCACCTTGGCAAACTGAATGAAGCTCTTTTCAACTAGTTTATACATTCTGCTGATAAACACATTGGAGCAAAGTTCCACCCGGGGTCAGGCTAAAAATTGTACAGCACTGCGGACTATAATGGCGCTACATAAATCAATAAATAATAATAATAAAAAATATTGCGGGGAAATCATTTAGAAAGCGAGCAGGCAGATAATCATAATTGCGCTGTGTTATAGCGCCTCTGCTGGTCAATTTGCACATTACACACACAGGTGGGAATACCGTATACCAGCAGCAAACCGGTAGATGTTTAATCTATTAACCCCTTCAATCCCAGGGGTATTTGGTACCTCAAAGCCCGGAGCAATTTTGCCATTTTTGCGCTATGTCGGTTCAGCGATTATTTTCTTTTCCTGTGAAGAGAGATAGAGCTTTCTTTTGATACCATAGTTGGATGATTAGCTGAAAATTTAGAATTAGAAATTTAGTAAAAACTAGCAAAAATTATAAAAAAACATATAAGTTTTTTTACATTTTCCCTCTGAATTAGGTAAAGAGACAGAAAATTCCATCCAGATTTATCAATTCAGGTGTCCTGATTTCAGAAATAACTAATTTATATAGAATTTTCATACTTTTCCAGCACATAAAGCCAACATACTATAAGGTGTACATTACTTTATACAAAGCCGTAACATTTTTATATTAGGTATGATGGGACTGTAACTCTAATTTTAAACAAATAAAACAAAAACACCCACAAAGGTATATATTTCTGTAAAGCAGACAACCCAGGCTATCCTATCAGGGGTATTTGGGCTCTACATGCAGGTATTTGGCCACCAATCACTGTCAAAGGTGGCCACAGAAATGAGTTCCTGCGCTTTTTTCAACAACGCGTCGTAGTATTTTGTAGTATTCTTAGGATTTTTTGTACAGGGTATGTGTTACGGCAGAGTTTTTGCCCCAATCTCAGGGTGAAGGGGCAGATTCTCGGGGTCACACAGTCTGACTCCTTCCTATTCCCCCCAGGCCCCCACCCCCCACTGCGATCATATATAAGACTCCCAGTTTGTGATTTTGCTCCCAGTATGTTACGGTTGATATCCCTGCTTGAAAGCAGGTGACTCAATTAAGTGTCTCTTTAAATAATGACAAGTCAAGGTTTCTATGACAACCAGTACTACAGCCATTCGGTAAATCACTACAATCTCTATGTTGGGCTATTAAAGGGTCAAAGGCATCACCAGTCAGGGAACCCCTTGAACCACTCGCCACCTGCATACCGACACATTTACAGGTTTTACCTGTTTTTACCTGTCGAGGCCCAACGCTAGCAACTGACACGGGACTGTCCAGACAAACTCTAGACATTTGACAACTATGATCACACAAATAATGTACATTCACATTTATAATAAGTAACTGTTCCATGGAGGCAATCATTGGCCCCCACGACCAACCCCTATCGCTCTCAGCTATCCTGGCAGAGGGCATCATGGGAATCGTAGTCCACAGCAGCTGCCGGCCACAAGCCGCACGAGCCCCGCTTCTACCAGGTCTTTCCAGCTTGGGCTTATGTTTCCATGGTGAGCGCGCGTCGTCACGTGACTGATCCTCGCAGCTTCCGGGTCCTGAATTGGTCCGGTTGCCAAGGAGACGCTGTCAGCGTCCTGTCTACGGAAACCGAGGTGGGATAAGGAGCGCAACTCTTTGCAGCAGGTGAGCTGGGGGCCACGGGTGGATCCGTCTATCACACCTTGGGTTCTGTGTGTGGCCCTTCCCAGCCTGGGCACCCCCCTGTCCCGCTAACCCCCGCACAGGCGGCCGGCTGGCAGGTAAAGGCAGTGGGCGCAGGGATTGGAGGCACGGCTGCTGCAGAACTTCTTGGAGCATCTAAAGTGTTTTATGATTAGGCCGCAGCTACCTCAGTGTGTATACTGTGTGTGTAATGTATGTAACGTGTGCTGTACACTGTGCATACTGTGTGTAATGTATGTAACGTGTGCTGTACCCTGTGCATACTGTGTGTAATGTATGTAACGTGTGCTGTACGCTGTGCATACTGTGTGTAATGTATGTAACGTGTGCTGTACACTGTGCATACTGTGTGTAATGTATGTAACGTGTGCTGTACCTTGTGCATACTGTGTGTAATGTATGTAACGTGTGCTGTACGCTGTGCATACTGTGTGTAATGTATGTAACATGTGCTGTACCCTGTGCATACTGTGTGTAATGTATGTAACGTGTGCTGTACGCTGTGCATACTGTGTGTAATGTGTGTAACGTGTTCTGTACCCTGTGCATAATGTGTGTAATGTGTGTAACGTGTGCTGTACTCTGTGCATACTGTGTGTAATGTATGTAACGTGTGCTGTACGCTGTGCATACTGTGTGTAATGTATGTAACGTGTGCTGTACACTGTGCATACTGTGTGTAATGTATGTAACGTGTGCTGTACCCTGTGCATACTGTGTGTAATGTATGTAACGTGTGCTGTACGCTGTGCATACTGTGTGTAATGTATGTAACATGTGCTGTACCCTGTGCATACTGTGTGTAATGTATGTAACGTGTGCTGTACGCTGTGCATACTGTGTGTAATGTATGTAACGTGTTCTGTACCCTGTGCATAATGTGTGTAATGTGTGTAACGTGTGCTGTACTCTGTGCATACTGTGTGTAATGTATGTAACGTGTGCTGTACGCTGTGCATACTGTGTGTAATGTATGTAACGTGTTCTGTACCCTGTGCATAATGTGTGTAATGTGTGTAACGTGTGCTGTACTCTGTGCATACTGTGTCTGTGTGTATATATATATATGTGTCTGTATGTATATATAAATGTATGTGTGTGTCTGTATGTATGTGTGTGTATATGTAGTTGTGTACATGTATGAGCGCATGGAAGCAGAGAAAGGAGATAGAAATAAGAGAGGAAAAGATGTCAACGAGTGAGGTGAGAAAAACAGAGACGAACAAAAGAAAGAATAGAAAGAAGGAAAAAAAGACAGCAAAATGTAGGCGGAAAAAGAGGAAAAACCAAGTTGCTCCGGGGCCGGAAGCTCGTTCATCGCTCCTTGCGGGTTCTTTAAAGTCGCCGTCAGTTTCCAGCAGATTTCATTTACATTTATTTATTTATTTGCCCAGCTTACTTATTTTATTTCTTTTCTCATCATATTTTTTTAGACTGTAAGAAACATGGAGAATGCGAAGGAATCCCCGTCGGCTGCGTCTCGAGACCTGGAAGGGGTGAGGCGGCCGACACAATTATTCATTCATTTAGGGTTATAGGGCCAAGAAGACGGAGATAACAGATAAAATGATCAGCTCCGGCTTTATATCTTAATCATTCTGCATTGTTCTTCTCATCTTAAATAATATTTAGAACAAAAAATCCTCAAATAATCCACTAACCAGGAAAACAGCAAAGAAATAGATAAATAAAAATAAACTTTATTTATTTCCCTCTGAAAGAAAAACAATGTAACAAATCAACGCAGAGTCGCAAACGCAATTCATGTTTTTATTATTATCATTAAAAAAAACAGAAAATGTAAAAAAAAAAAATGAAATCCACTTTATTTCACGTTAAGCCCCTGAACCATTCCAGAAAATGGCAAATTCTGTTCTCTCCCTGACAGGAAATAAAAATATTAACTAATCCCCCAAAATAGCCCGGAAAAATAGTAAAATAATAATAATAATAATAATAATGATACAATAAAAATAATAGTGAAATAATAATAATAAAATAATATTTATATTAATAATAATAAAAGGAAAATAATTATAATAATAATACGAGTAAAATAATACTAATAATATTAATCATAATAATAATAGTAAAATAATACTAATAATATTAATCATAATAATAATAGTAAAATAATACTAATAATATTAATCATAATAATAATAGTAAAATAATAATGATAATAATAATAGTAAAATAATAATAATATGTACAAACAGTCCAGAAATCCATCTCTCCATGGGCTCCCAGGACCACAGTGGTCCCTTCTTCACTTATGTTTTAGTTAATCTTGCGCTGTGTATCTTCACGCCTTTGCGAGTCTTTAAATTTGACACCCGTAAAGATTATAAGAGGGAGTAGAACACTCAGGCCAGGGTTCTCCGGTTAAAGAAAGCTACGCATGGCCAAGGTATCGAGAGGTTCTTCCTTCCCTCCTTAATGACGGCATTTCTTTTAATTTTTACGGTTATATATAGATTTTATTAACATTTTTAGTGAGAGTGAGTGGTGGATCCACACTATAACACACCCTAACCCTCAGGCATGGAGTGTCCTGGTCACTGACCATAGCCAGGGAGTTACCTGTTGGAGACGCAGCATGATCGGACAATTGAAATATAATGGCAGAATGTGCGTGATTATTAAGTTACCCCCTTATTGCTATGTTGCTTGATGTAGTTGATTGGTCCAAACAGCCTTTGTGGGAGGAGCGTCCTTCCCACAAAACTAACATCTTCAAAACAATTCCATTGATTGTCAAACACAAAGCTATAGGTAGCATTAATGACTGTATTTATGGGGATATATGTGACCCCATCACATGCCACCAACTCATTAGCATAGTGCAGTCATTTTGTCACAGTTAATCACCGTACTGGGCAGGAGAGAGGCGGGGCAAGTAGCAGGGGCGGAGCTTTCTATTCCTTATGCCCATAAGTGGAAGAACCGGCTTCCTGTTCAACAATAAAAAAACATTTAAAGCATCTAAATGACAAATGTTTGGATTTTGGCTCCCGCGATAAACATTTATTTCTCCGTAAGCGCGTAACGAGCCTTTTGTTGTTGTTAGAAAAGAAATCCTTGGCATCGTTAACTCCCATCATCAGCCGCTTGCACTATTTGTTTGAAATAACAGCAATTCAACCAAATTGACAGCGTTTTTTTCTCATCATAGAATTGAGCTATTTAAAAATGAGTATTCCCCCCCGCCCCCGCTCGTTTATTGTCACGTTGTTCTAGAAAGCCGTCCTGATTATGACTTCGCGTATCCAGCGGTGAAAAAAAAAATCAGCCAAAAAATGAAACCATCAAGGAAAATGACGCTTGGCAGGCGGAGGGTAATTTCCCATCCATTTATTCCCAGTATTTTTTTTTAGAGGAGATTGGATCTGCGTAGAGAAAGCGGTTACTAATGAAATGTGGAAGGACCGATCTCATTTAATGGTTATGCATACAATGTGGAAATGAAACGCGGAATGCGGGGCGATACAACATTCTATTAAACGTATGTAATAAAATACGCAGTGTGATGGAAGGAAAGCGTTCCTTCCGATGGGCTCAATAGGACAAGATAGTAAGTGGGGTCTCAACACTGCATTCAGGGCTGGACTGATCATCGGACGCACCGGGCAAGTGGCCAGCGGGCCACCGGTCGGCCGTGCTCCATATTCACCCCATCTGCAGCTCCAGTGAAGAACCCGGAGCCCTCCCCTTCCAGAACGCGGGTGGTCGGTCGGCTGACGTCGGCGGTCGGTCCCCCTTGAAAGTTGCCTGTTTTTGGAGGGGAAGTGGGCATGGAGTGGCGTGCGCCGCAACACCGTGACCCCGGAGTTTCTCTGTGGTGACTCAGGAGACCCAGAGAAGGGGCAAGTCACCCGGAGTCTCCGGGGCAAAACGCAGAGAAATCCCAGGTGTGGATGTGTCTAGCCGCACGCTGCATGAGCATGAAAATTTAGCATGCAGCCTCTTATATCCAACCTTTGGCCAACCCCCTTAAAGCGATAGGGCGGCCGCCGGCCTTAAAGTGACAGGGTGGCCCCGGCCCGGCCCCAATATGTAACAGTTTAACATGGTACTTTCTGTCTTAGCAGACTTTTCACCCCAAAAGAACAACCCAATTGAATATACTCAATAAAAAATCTGGGTTAGGCAGAAGCAGTTGCTGCACAGGAGATGTGAGGGTAATTAAAATAAGAGCTGATACCATGATTCAAGGATCCAGTACTTGTGTAAAATCCTCATAAAACTTTATTGTTCCATTTTTGCATAAAGGCTCAGGAAGGTTTCGTACCATGGCCTGGTTCATTGCTTTTCAGGATTGCGGTTCATATGTTGTGTTGCTATGGAAGTTCTGTGTGATCTTTGCGTGTTATGGCTCATAAGGGACAGTATTATTCAGCATGAGGGTCTAAAAGGAGACTTCTGAGGATACATGGAAGCAAGTAAGTAAAAGTAGATGAAATGTAACTAAAAGATCTAACCTCTATGTCTTCCTTCACGCCAGACGGTTTTAATTAGTGCAGAACAGGGAGCTTCTGTTACCCTGATCAACGAACCCTTACCTTCACCTTCCCAAGAAGAAGCTGAGGGGACCTCCCAGGTCCAAGAAGGAGCCTCGGTCCCTGAAAGCCAAGAAAGTGCGGCACCCCTAAATCCTCCAGAAGAGACCAGCGCACCTCTCCAAAGTGATGCTGGAGATTCTCAGCCCCAAGAAGGAGATTTGCCCTTAACGAATCACGAAACGTTCCCCGCAGCTCCTTTGGCACACGGTGAAGACCCAACATCTTCTGTGCCTCAAGAAGAAACAGACGTATCCCATGAACAAGAAGCTCCACCATCCATGACACAAGAAAAAGGATCTTCACCCTCATTACCCTACGATGAAAGCACTCCTCAATCTGAGACCCCGGGCGACAGTCAATCAAAGCTTGTCCGAGATTTTATGGCATCACTGATGAGTGTTCAGCTAACCACAGATCCTTCGATGCCTCAAGAACCTGACGGTTCTCAAAGTTCTGGAAAGGACGCCGTCGCGTCTTCTCCTCCACCACCAGAAAATACCGGTCCTTCTCAGCCAGTGAAGGAAGAGACTTCGTCAGGAGAAAGAAACATAATATCGCCAGCAAGCGACGCCAGCAAATACCCCTCCATAGACGTGGAAGTTGTTGATCAGCGACTCCATCGGGACGCGGAATCCTTGGAAGGTTTTCAGGAACACAAAGGAGCTCCTGCATCAGAACACAAGGAACATTACTCTGAGCCGCCCAAGGGAGGCATGTCCCCTCCATGCCCCCAAGATGCAGAGGGTCTCTCGCAGCCCCCAGAACAGGGGGTAAGTATTTGCCCCTTTGCAGTGTTCGTTGGTTTGCGGCTTGAAAATCATTTATTGGGTGTTGGTGGCTTTTGCACTGAAAAGATCTTCTAATTATACGTCAAAAAAAAATCAAAATCAATCAGGTTTAGCTTTGGCTTTTTTCTTTCGGTGACTTTTAACTTCAGCACTTGTTTTACCCGATCTGTGCAAATTCTGCCCAGATCTGCCCTTTCCCTCCGCAGTGCTGCCCCTCGGGTTGGTTTGGGTGTAAAATCACTGTAGCTCCAGACTTGCAATCTAATTACGGTCCCATTTACAGACCCCCTATTGGCTGCTGGTAGCAGCCAATCTGTAGTAGCCTAGCGCTTACTTTGAAATCATTACCCTTTATTGGTCAACATAGAAAAAGGGATTAAGTTACATAAGCTTGTGAGACCTCGGTGGTCTCTTCTTCAGAAAGACTATGGCTGAAGAAGTCCATGGGCGGCAGGAAAATCAACAGGCAATGCTTTCTGCGCCTGTGTCCGGAACTGTCACCGACCTGTATGGAGGTGAGGGCACAGGCAGCCGAACGCGTCTCTGGCGAGCCTAGGGGCTGCGGCAGGTGGGGAATGAGGCCAATGAATGGAGGGGGGGTTTCAGTAGGACCCTCCATGCATTTTCACATAATCATTTTTGGAGGGACCCCTCAACCATCTCATTCTTTAACGTGTATATGATGGCTGGAGCGCCCCTTTAAGGAAAAGGTACCCCTAAAGTGATAGCGCTTATTTTTTTTAATCTGTTTAATGAGTTTTGCACTTTATTCCTGTAAACGGATGCGTACGCCGTCTTTATGACATCAATAAAATGATTTATCCGTGATCAATCTCACTTCGCTCAACGTGCTTTCTTTACTCGATACCCCCCCCCAATCACATGGAACGGGTCTAACCTCCGATTTTAATCTCAGACTGTTCGGGGTTAAATGTATTCAAAAAAGAGCCTCCGACACAAAAATTGGTGCATTTCCATCTAAATCGCGCTCTCTAACCCTATCGCCTTCTATTGATTCGCTTCTGTCTTAAGTTGCTTAACTAACACGCGTGTGCGGCAAATGACGGCGACGATCGATACAGACCGGCATATTTATCAGGGGGTTCTGGGAATCAACCAAAAATGTGCTATTGCTTTGTAAATATATGTGATGTATAAACATTGTCACTGTATATATATATATATTTTAGGCATTTTTAACCGTATCATCCTGCCTGATTCTGGGCATTTTGGGCATATTTCAAAGCTACCTTCTACTTCCTGTTTTCTCCACCAATCAAAAAAAGTCATGCGTATACGGGACATTTTTTTCAGATTTTATTTTAGCATTTTTTTTACATAATTTAATATTATTTACTGATATTTTAAAACCCCGTGCTGTTATCGTTACATGCATTAAGTCTCGGCATTTAACTGGTTAAGGTCTCTATTCTCCAAAACGCATTTATTACCAGATCCTGAGCTTCTACCTGATGATGTCGTTTTGCGCCAAGAGACAGGAAAAAGAAACCCGCGCTGTAAATACTCCTAAGAGTCCCCGCGCATGCATACATTCACAACATGTGCTGACTCAGCAAGACTCTCGGCTCCATTGAGTGGCAGGAGGGACTTTGTTGGCTGTAAATACAAACCTGATAGCAATAAATCACCCTCTGATTTACCCCCCACATCCCTTCGCTCTCCGCTACGTCACCCCCTCCAGTAAATTAACTCCGAAGGGCTTTATCGGCACGTTAGATGCAGACGAGGCAGGGGGGGCAGCTTTCACCTAATTACCTTGGCTGGGTCCCTCTGACTTATTATCGCCATTGATTGCCACTGGAACGTAGATCTATGTCTAATAATCAATCCTTATTTACACACTGACCGGAAAAATAGGAACTTTCCACGTATTAGACGATTAAATATTCCCAACTTTTATTTGATTTCTTGTATCGGATTAAAAATCTGCTTTAAAAATATTTTTACCCCAGTTGTAGTTTTTGCCCCATAATATATAACGTTTTCAGGCAGCTGCATATCAGCCGTTTGTATGATTCTCGCTCTGTTATCTGAGTCCCGATCTACTAAACCCCCCGACTCCTTATCATACTGCCTGTGGGAAGCAATAGAATCACTCGGCCTTAATCGCCCAGTTGGACTCTCTGACTAATGAAAGTCTATGGAGGTGCTGACTTCATTAGCATTGCCGTAAAGCATCAGCTCAGTGTGGTGTCGGAGCCGGGAAATTCACCCAAAATATCACATGACTGACAGCAACGGCGGCTCCAGGTCTGCAGATGAAGGGAGTTTATTGGGGCAAAATGAGATAAAAGCAGGTTTTTACCGACACTACTGTCGGGGTTATTACTGTATACAGCGTTGGGGGTTATTACTTATTATAAAAAGTTATACAGCATTTAAAATTGGGAAGACATCTTAGGACCGTTCCTGCTTCTGGGTCTTTGTTTACAGGGAATTGGAAAACGCGTTATTTTCCCAAATCATTGAAACATCGAGTCCTTTCTTTTTTTAGGTTCTCATTCATTTCCTTTTTCCTCCCCATTTAGGCCGATGTCGGGAAATTCCTGATAACAGAAATCCTCCAGCCTGTGGGCCGCGGGCTCTCCGCGCCCTCCGTTTATGAGGACCCGTTTGAACGTTCTCTGAAATACATGGAAAAACACAACATTCTGCAGATATTCCAGGTGCTTTGCGGGTGCTGCGCGGCATCGAGGCTCCGCCTTACTAACGGGATTGGTGGCTGATATGGGGGTCATTTCCAAAATGGGGTCACTTTTGCAAGTAGTGGATATAGGGGATGGCCTTTAACTTGAACTCTTTAGGTTTGACCCAGAGCCTCCGGATGAAGCCTTGATTCTTCTGCTCTCTGGGTCGGTTCTCCAGCCACGCCCACTCTCCGCCCACATTCCGCCTACTTATAGAAAACATAGAATCTGCCCCGTTTTCCCCACCCCCAGCTATTTCCCATGCAGGGAATGTATTCGGCCAAACACAGCTCCATGCACTTAGCACAGGCTTCAGCGGTGGCTCAGAGAACATTGCAGGGGGTCTAACGAGACCCCCTATGCATAAGAGGGAGCTTTCCTGCCACTGATTGGCTGCTTCCAGGTGATCTCTTCACTGTTCAGTGGGTCTCCGACCGCACTGGAGCCAAAAGCATTGTGGGATCCTTACTTGGTTCAACCAACCACAAAAGTGCCGCCGTCACTTTATTGTTTTATATTGATAGCGCCATCATATTCCGTAGCGCCGTACAATGGGTAAACAGGACATAACAAGTAGTCTGTAACATAACAATTCGACTTACAGAAACAACAAGTAAGGAGGGCCCTGGGCACAGGAGCTTACAATTTAGACACAAACATTAAAGGAGTCAAGGGAAGAATGAGAGACAAAGGGATTTGGGGCCCAAAAAGGACTGTGCCTCCTCAACAGGGACACTTGGGAGGTATGCAGATCTTTACATAGATGTATATACCAGCAGGCATCCTCTGGGTTAGTAAAACGCAGATCATTGGAAGCTCAGGGACTGGCGGCCGGCAGCGAGGGTTGGGTTTGTAGAGCAATACTGCCCCTTAGTGGCGGTTCTGTGAATGGCGCTTGCACTACGAACACAACTGCTTCGGTATTTTATTCTATATTTTTCTATTGAACTAATACATTCGAATGACATGCGAAGAGCAATGCGCTAAAGACATGACCCTCTAGATTGTAAGCTCACGTGCCAGGCCCTTGTTACCTAACGCATCGGTTTGTCTTCGTCGGTCAGTTCTTGGTCGGTCAGACTCTATCATTGTATGGACCGGAAGAAGCTCTGCGGAATTTGTTGGCGCCATATAAATAAAAGACAGAAAATATCTGCAAAATGCTATTTGGGCTGAATGTTTGATCCGTGGAACTGAGCGTGTCGACCCCCCCCATCAATAACCACCGGATGGAATTAAATTTTTTTTAAAAAGCCAGAAATCGGTTGCTTTGCACAGTCTGATATTCTTACTTATTTTTACTTTTGCTTTTTTCAGGAAATCACAGAAAATCTGGTTTATGAGAAGCCAGAGAATCCCTTGGAATTTATGCTCGAAAGGGTAAGTACCATCCGACAGGGACGAGGGGGGCATCAGGGATGGGTGTAGGTGACCCCCCCAGTTTATTATCCGGAGGAATTGTGGACCATTCTTGGGATGCCGGGTGTGAACTGAGGCCCCCCCCCCACATCATCTCGATAGGCGCTGAGGTCACTTTTTCCACCAACTGTATATATAATGGTAAAGCTATGAGGTCATCACTACGCGGTCACAAGGATCTGTAGCTTAACCGTCTCATGTGGAACGGACCATTAGCAGGTCATCTCAATAATCCCCCGAAGTATCTCCTGCTGTCCAGCCCCGAACGGAATCTGGATAAAACCTCAAAATCGCTTCCTTCAGAAATCCTGCATTTACCTCAAATTATACCTCGGAACGGCAGCCGCGACGTTATGTGCCCAGCAACGGCAGCCGTACGCTGCGATACTCTGCAGAGATCTCTGAAACGTCTAGCGAGTCTCCTCTCTCCCCTCCGCGAGCCCAACACTCGGGGGTCCGCCGTCCTTCCCCATCACAGGCATCGGCATCGTGCTCCGCCGGCTCGCTGAGTAGCCCTCTGCCCCGGGGTAACGTTCGAGGCGCGTTACTGGCGGAGAACGTCCTTGTGGCAGAATATGTGAGGCTGTTTTGCAGTAAAAAGCAATAAAAAGCTTATTAGGTTGTTGCTTTTTTAACCCCTTAATGACAAAGCCCGTACATGTACGGGCTCAAAATGCATTGTTTTCAGTGGGTTTAGGGACCGCCCATTGTCCTTAAGTGGTTAATATAATCCCGCTAGTAGTATTGATGCGTCCATTAGCAGGTAATAAGAGCGGGGGTAGCGGTAACGGGGGTCCCATTAGTGCCGTCGAGGACGATAATACACGGAGTAGATTCGACAGCATCTATCGCGGCCAAATCCGCCTGGGGAAGGGTCGGTGTAAACACGGGGGGGGGGGCGAGTATTAATACCGGTCTGTCTTCTCCATCATCCCGTCGCCCGCAATAAAGACACCTCGAGGCCGTTTACCGGGGAAACATTCTAATAAGCGCGACTTGGGTTTTGCTGAATGTTTTGCTTCCAGGGATTAAGCCGGAGCCCAAACAGCTCACGTTTGCCGCTTAATGGCCGCCGAGCCGCGTTAATAGATAATATGCATTAAAGCTGCGGAAACAGCGGCGGAGCAAATGTTGTTTTTAGATTGGAAATGCATATTAAATTACCCCTTCGCCAGCCGGGGGGGGGGCAGTGCGGTTATTTGGATTTACTGGCCGGGAACGTGTTTTTTTTGGCGGGGAACGTGTTTGTTGGCGGGGAACGTGTTTGTTGGCGGGGAACGTGTTTGTGCGACGCGCGGACGTGTCTGATGTTTTATAGGGTCAGGGATGTTTGGCATGGGGCTTAAAGGAGCAGTTTTTGGGCACTCTGGGCTCCCGAGCTGTCACCGTCCCACTTCCGGTATGCAATACGCTGCATTGGGAATATGCGCCCCTTAATCCCTAGAGAAGCTGCTTGGGGCATAGCTACCAACAGTCCTGAATCTGCCCTTGCTCGTGTCTTAATGGGACGCTGGCAGCTTTGGGTGTTCCATGAGTAGAGCGCCAGGCGATGGCCGCCCATGTAATATGAACCGAGCATGACGAGGGTGAGCACGTTGAGCCATTGTTTCAGGCTACAAAGACATTTGACACGTTACTGGTGCTATACCCCCTGTACTGCGGGGGGCAGCGTGTTACATATGATTCTCCGCAGCATGCGATATGTGACATGGAAGGCTCAATGCGGCGACCTTGGCGTGTTGCCCTCGGGTTATTTACACCCACCCAGGGCCATAACATCTACGGGGTGAGAAGCACCACAAGGCGACAGGAGAGCTTCAGCCGGCATATGTGATGTCAAAGCGAGGCGAGAGATCCGACGCTGTCCCAGGGGCCATGAGCCCTGGTTATTTATACACGACGCTCCTCGACACATGGAGTTACTTGGCATTGGCCGACGAGCCACCAGAAACTGGCCGGTTCCCGCCGGAGACTCCATTCCCGCGGAACGCCATCTTTTATTTTAAAAAACAAACCCTCCAGTGTTGACCTTAAGCGTTCCTTCTTTCCTTCCAGGTGCAGTCTATGATCGCCAGCAGGAAGGAGCAGTGACGGGAAGCCTCTGAGCCGATATGACCCCGTTTGCCTCCGGATGCTCGTTCCGTGGCCTCCGTGGCTTGCGTTCGTGTCTGTGGGACACAATCATAGACGTTAACTATACCTGCTCTCCTTACCATTATTACTACTTCTGCTCCCGTTACATATCAATGAACTCATATTCAATTATTGCTATTAATGTCCGCACGTTTCCCCTCCCAAGAGGAGATTGTGGACCCCCAGAGAAGCCTGGAGCTCACGTCAGACACCTCATCGAACCCAATAAAAGAATATGACGCCGGATCGGGGGCTTGGCAACGCATTTAACCCTGTACCTATTTGCATTCTCTGCGGGGGGGCAGTGCGATTGGGGGGTGGCACAGAGTTGGGGGTGTAACGCCTTGTGGCCCTCTGCGAGCTCTGGGGCCAAAAAACACAAATTAGAAATGTTGAAATTTTTTTGCATTTATTTCTTTTTTTGGATAATGTTTTATTCTAATTATCTGTAAAGAATATTAACCCACAGAGCTGTGTGAAGCAGAGTCATATACGGCGGCGAGTCCGAGTCCGCCTGACTTTATTGACGCCCCCTTCTCTTCATGGATGAGCTCTTGGCCACCGAGGGACTTTGTTTGCGGTTGTTTTGCTCATCGATACTGCATCTTCTTTTGTTTAATGATGCGATTGTGATCCCGCGAATGTATCGATGTCATTTTCATTTGTCAATAAAACATTACGTTTTAGGAGGCTTTTAGATGAAGAGTAACGCGGGTGAGCTGCCTCGATACCTTCCAACTATCCCAGGACAGTCACGGTTTGGGACCTGAATCTGACCGGGTTATTCCTGCAAACTCGCAGCCAGGGAGAAAGAATTATGATTATTGGCGATCTGAGCAATAGCCAAATGCTTACCTTCCAACTGTCCCGGTTTTCACAGGACAGTCCTGATTTTCAGGCACTGCCCACATTGCGCCTTCATTGGTCTGATAGGGGATCATCTCTCTCTCTCCAGACCAGCTTCCCATATGGCCTCCACCCTGCACTTTGCAGCTGAGCGCTGTGAGGTGGCTCTTCATGTATGGTGAGCCGGAGGTCCATGTCCTCTCCCGGGTCTGACCGTATCCCCTCCCCACCTGTAGCCATACGGCTAATACAGGTGTCCTGATACATTGGAGAACATGCAAACCTAGTGTCCGATGCGCACGCACCATATGCAGCTGCTCTACGTGCACCAGGGGTGGCTTTTTTTGGATGGGACAAGCTCCAGTGAGAAGTGCGGCTACTGCGGGCCAAAGCTTTGCCTTCAGCTTCCGGGTGTTTCGTTCCCAGAAGTAAAGATCAAAGACCTGGCAGCTTCCTGATATCATAGGAGCAACCAACATTTGAAAGCCCTTGTTGCTTTTTTTGATCTATACATTCTATTGCTGCTTTTTTGATCTATACATTCTATTGCTGCTTTTTTGATCTATACATTCTATTGCAGTCCCGCTAGCGCTAAACACGGATGGTTTTCAGCCTTTATATGCAGCTCACCCCCTTTAATAAATCCGCATTACAGTAACAGTCAACAGAACTATTTTAAGACACCAGCGCATGTAGTGTTAAAGCGATCGGCACCCGCTGTGCATGCGCCGGCATGTTATTTATCTAATCATGTATAATACATTTTTACATTCTGATTTCCTACTTGCACATCTTCTCCGTACGGCACAGAGTCTCCTGATGGTCTTCCGACCGCGTTTAATCACGTAATCATGTGTTCTACTAATTCTCTTCCATCAGATTACTATGCAAACGAGGGGGCTGATTTCGCAATCTGATGATTGACAGTTTATTTTTCGTATAAATACCTGTAGTAGGAGGAGAGACACTTTACGGCTGCAGAATTTGCGCATCTCATTATGTCACCTGTTCGCAGACCCGCGCGTTTATTGTCCATAACGGCCCATCCTACGCATCATTTACCGTGTGACAAATCTTAGCAAAAAGTATTTAAATAACAAAAATACTTTGCGCAACCCACCTGCCGAGAGCAACCCGAGCAAGGATCTGGATTCACATACATTCAAGAAATGAGGCCAATTCAAAGAAAAATAAGAAAAAATAATTTCTCATATATGGATAATAAGTTATTTTTTGCAGAAAATATTAATATTATTTTTTTTTTATTAATATAATATAATATTAATAAAAATAATAATATTGAGAAATTAGCATAGATGGGAACGCTGCAGGTTTGACTCGGAGTCCCCGGGTCAGTTTCCGGATTCCAGTTTCATTGGGATCCGGCTAATTTGGGTCTTTGAATTTCCTTCTTTATTTGCGGTGACTTTTCGGTGCTTCATAAATAAAATGAAAATCTTGCAGTTTTGAGTGCCCAGAAAAAGAAAGACAAACGATCAGTTACTGACCCGAACCTGGCTTCTCCATGAAGTCAGAAACTCCAATAATTAACCACTTAATGACAAAGCATGTACATGTACGGGCTCACAATGCATTTTTATTAATGGGTTTAAGGACAACCCATTGTCCTTAAGGGGTTAAAGTCTTCACCGTCAGCATGTTTTAGGCTCCTAGTGTTTTTCACTTTGGATTTTGTTCGTTTAGTTCTGTCGGCGATAATCAAGCAGTGGGTTCCGACTCTCCTGTAGCGCGTCTGCGGCTGGTTATGAACATGCGCGGCTCCCCGTACACTCAGATATTTGAATCCCAAGATTAAAGAACGCCCCGGAAAATAAGCCCAGAGCTCATATCTCAAACAGCGTGCCGCCGCCTGTGATTTCCCCCATCGTGTATCCCCCAGCTCTCCGCTGTTTCATCCAAACTTAACTCTGTTAAACATTAATATCGGCGCCGCTACATAGAGCGAACGTGATAAAGCTGAGTGCTTTCCGTCTGAAATTCATAGTTCTCGTTTCCAGTAAAATAAAAATAAAAAATTTGTCAGTGGGATATTTGATTGATTTGGGTCCTTGCTGGATAAATCTAGCAGGCCCTTATCATATGGCGTTGTGGTCAGCAGCAAGACATTGGTTTCTTAACACATTGGAATCATTTTATCTACAAAAGGATTTAAATGGCATCCGTCCCACCTCAAAAAAAATATTTTTGATATCCAAAAATTTAAAATATATATATATATTTATTATTCCACCAGATAGTTATACCATGGGAGCAATGATTATTCCTCCCCATTAAAGTTAAGTTAGCGATAGTTCATTAAAGGTGTAATGCTACAAATATCCACTTGAGGGCAGCAAAGCATGCTGATGTCCGCATCTGAACCCGTTTATACAAAATACTGTCAGGATTTATTGAAAGGGGATATCATTCCATCTTCTTTTTTGGTAATAATGTTTTTTGTTAAGTTCTCCATTAACAGAAATTAATACACATCAAAATAACAAAAACCCCCAGACATTTCAGTGGTGCCCACTACATGACATACACATATATCCTTTACATAGATTTACAATTTATATAAAGGGGAAAAACAAATAATGAATGTAACAAGAATAATAATGTAAATAACATTTCCGTGTTTTATATTTCCTCTCAGGTTTTTGTATATCATATAATGGAGGATGTCCTTTAACTGGGATTGGGCTCACTTCAGTAGCGTCATTAGTGGCCCTGGTCACCGGCTCCCTTCATCCACCCAAGCGCATAACCGGTGGCGAATCCAGAACATGATCTGGAGTGGCACCAACACACACATACACCCAGACACTTACACTAACACACACACTCAGACCCGCACACATCCAGACACTTACACTAACACACACACTCAGACCCGCACACATCCAGACACTTACACTAACACACACTCAGACCCGCACACATCCAGACACTTACACTAACACACACTCAGACCCGCACACATCCAGACACTTACACTAACACACACATTCAGATCTCCACACGTACACCCAGACACTTACACTAACACGCACTCAGACCCGCATGCATCCAGACACTCACGCTAACACAACCAGACACTCAACACTAACACACATACACAAACCCTCACTCTGCATGACATCATCATGCCCGACTGCTCCCTTGGCACTAGAGCTACGTATTAATGACTGCTCCATCCTGTTTGATCATCTCCTCCGCGTGAACTGGGTGACCCTTTCCCACCATCATATCTGAAAATAAAGGCATGCTTTGTGTATCGGGTGGGGGGGGGGGATAAACAGACATGTCTTACACAACATCTGGCACTCAAAGGGTTAAGCACATCATCATAAAGGAAAATGGATGCTCCTTTAAATTTTTAAATGCGCAGAATTATTATTCATTGATTTTTGTAGCGCCGTCATATTCGGTGGCGATGTACATCGGATAAAGAGGACATAACAAGTAGTGCATCACATCAGAATTTGGTCTTACATAAGCAAAATATTAGGAGGACCCTGCTCAAAGGAGCTTACAATCTACAACACCAATACTGTGTAATGGGGGGGTATTAAAGGTGCAAAAATATATAATGAATCTGATGGTAGTTACTTAGCACCCATAGTTAACATGAAATAAGGACACACAGTCCTGAATTTGCTGGCACAGTCCTGACAACAAGGGAAAAAGGGAGATGGAACACGTCAGGACATCAGGACCGGTTTTATTACACGAAAAGAAAAAAGAAAAACATTTACATGCGGGATTGAAAATCACCATTTGCTAGAAGTCCAGAGAAAAATGCAAAGGAAGAAGGGAGTCCAAAACGTCACTGTATATCCCCAAAAATATCATTGGAGATAATCAGGTTTGACGTCGTTCTTTTGCTCTTTGTAACCAATGACGAACCAGGAACATCATAAAAATATGTCCCTAGAGGACCAGTGACGTCCTCGGCACGTCATCGATCAAAAAAAAAAACAGTCCAGCAACTCCATGATCACAGCAATCGCTTCGGTGCATGTGATCGCTGCTACACCAATCACATGCACAGATAGAGTTAGCAGGGGTTAAGTACTATGTCTCGTTGTGATTGTGAGACAGAAAACAGTAAGAAAAATCTCTAGGTTATTAAGGAAATACTTTTTAAAATTTCTTTATTTTTTTAAAAACTTCCCCTGACCCTAAGGGGTTAATTTTTTATATCTAATTTTAATGTATATTGGGTAGTCGGTGTGGTGGGGGTTAGTTAGATAGGGTTAGGTAGGGTTAAAAAAAGAAAAAAAGCCTAAAAAAATGGAAAACAACATAAATGAAAATCAGCTGTATAAATATAGGGTGTTTTTTCGGCAAGTTAACGAATATATTTTTAGTGTGTTTCACCTTTATCCGAGCTTTATATCCACTTTCATACTTGCAAAATTGTGAATAAAGATATTATAGCGTAAAAAACAAACTCCCTGGTCCTTAAGGGGTTAAAGGGCTTTGCACTGTACACTGTAACACGCTATTAACCCCTAGTGCATTGCCCACCCTAAAAATTCATTGATTGTGGCTGAGCAGGCGAAATCGTCTCTTAGAAAAAAGGAATTTACTGCATTTATATTTCCGGAAAGAATCATAGAACCGGCCGACAGATCGGCCCCATCCGGCCCCCGTCTAGTCGCCCGTTTTTCCTGCTCAAACCTTAATCAGCCGTTGGTCTCGTCTTAGATTCAGGAGCCGTATGTTTATCCCATGCATGTTTAATACCCTCACTGTATTACCCTCTACCACTTCTGCTGGGAGGCTGTTCCGCTTGTCCACCATTTTATTTCAGCCGTGCGGCACTCGGAAGTACAGAAGCTGCACCCCTGCCTCTGGCATACGAGATACTTCTGCCGCTCATCATTCCGATAATTGCTACGGAGAAATTGTTCAAATTCTGACAACAATAAATAGACCAAAAAAAAAATATCATAAAAATATCTCTGCTTTCAAACGTTTCTTCCTTTTTTACCAGTAGATTCGGGGAAAAAAAAGCTAAAATAAAGAATATATATTATATATTTTTTACATTAATGCAGAAACGCAGAATGCGCTCATTTGATATTCGCCGGCGGCGGGAAATTCCTGTGAGGATTCCCGTAACCCCCGCGCGATGACAGCGCTCTGCAGACTTCTAATTACAGAATCATTTGATGACGGCTCCAATGGCAATTAGTTCAGCGGAGCAAATAAACCGTTTTATTGGCCGAGCTAAATTACCAATCCCTTGGTAATTGGGGCGTCCGTTTCACGAAGCTGCATTTAGCTGCCATTCCCCTAAACAGCGAGAATAAATAAGTCCTTAAGTGCCCTGAGCCGTCCCTCTGATCTGCCTGAGCACAGGTGGAATGTATTTGAAGACGTCTCAGATGTCTCTTCTTCTTCTGTGTTTCCACATCCTGCTCTGTGAATGGTGGTCCGTCGAAGGGGGCCACAAACTTCGTCATATCCATTGTGTGTGGCAGGGGGGGTACATTGCAGATCACGAAAAATAAATAAATAAATATATATAAAAGAAGGTTTGAAAAGTAGATGGCCAATCAGAAACAAGCCAAGTCCACAGGGTTGCATTTTCCGTTCTAAAAGCAAATAAAAAGTGGCTTTTTCTAAAAAATACTGAAATAATATTGTGTTGTTTTCTTTTTTTTGCCCCATAATATAATGTTTTCAGGCAGCTGCATATCAGCCGTTTGTATGATTCTCGCTCTGTTATCTGATCCCCGATCTACTAAACACCCCGACTCCTTATCATACTGCCTGTGGGGAACTGTAGAATGGCTCAGTCTAAATAACCCAGCTGGACTCTCTGACTAATGAAAGTCTATGGAGGAAGGGACTTCATTAGCATCGCCATAAAGCATCAGCTCAGTGTGGTGTTTGAGCCAGGAAAGTCACCCAAAATATCACAGACATGACTGACAGCAACGGCGGCTCCAGGTCTGCAGATAAACGAATTTCAATAAAACCCATTTTTCATCACTGTATACAGCGCTGTATTTAGTGAGGAGAAAAAAATATAAATTTTTCCATGGGGCTTCCCCTTTAAGACATAAAATAAAATCCACAAAACCTAAAAAGCTCTGTGACCCCCCCAAGAGGTGAGGGTTTTAAGGTTTACATGAGGTAAATATTCTTGAAGAATAACTCTTTCCCCCCTGACAAGCTGAAAACTGTATTGTTTATTATTATTTGTTGGTTTAGGAGAACCCTGCTCAGATGAGCTTACAATCTAGAAATCAGCTGAGCTCAAAAGAAAGGTCCACCTCTGACCAGCGGCCACTTCAGAATCTAGCTGATGATATCAATTTAACTTAATTATTTGTTATTTATCTTGAAAAAAAGACCTTTGGTGCTTTTACAGTTGCTATCCCTGCTTGAAAGGAGGTGACTCAATTCAGTGTATCTTTAAATAATGACAAGTCAAGGTTTCCATGAGGACCGGGATTAGAGCCATTTGGGTAACACATTTGGCGAATCACTACGCAGAATCTTCACAATAGGCTATTAAAGGGTTAATATTCCAAGAGTCTCATGGTCCGCTCATATACAAAGTTGCCCGCTATGCTGATTGGCTCTTCGAAGCATCCCCATTTAAATCACTCATGTACATGGGGGGGGGGAGCTAGTGGTAAAGATATCACACGGTAGATATATATGTAGATGGTAGATATACGGTATATCGCATGGAACGGCAAATAGCACGGGGGAGGGGAAAGCTGATGGGGGGGTTCACCAAGCAATTCCTTATTTCGGATGAGATGTTGGGATTCGCCGCCTCGTGTTACTGGAAGGCGTGCTGATCCTTAATGTGCCAATTAAATTGTTGCGGTTATAGTAAAACAAATTGGATCGGTGTCAGATCAGCCGCAGATAAATAAACCTGCTTGACAAGAAAATTAATTAATGGGTTACTAACCTGTGATTTCCTATTTGGGTGTCAGAATTCTATTTTTTTCATATTTGGTTATGAAAATCACAAGGGACTGCATTTCCATTATGCTCTTAAGGGGGGCTTTAAGAGGTAATTTTAATATAAGAAAGCCCCGTTTCCTTTATATTAAGGATTCTTGAACATTTAATAATAATATATAATTAATGATAATATAATTAGTTGTTCTTCGATCATTGCTGGAATTTTCAGAAATCATAGAGAAAGCATATCGTAACTTTACAATTTCCTCAAAATTCCACGAATATAAAAAAAAAATAATAATAAGTTTGGCTTCTCCACAAGAGGGTTAAGAAGAGATTAATAAAGATGTTGCCGGCATGGGAATGGGGGAAATGGGGCACAAAAGTACAATTCTGGCAGTGTAAAAATAGTTGTTTTTTACATTTGAAATTTTTTATAAATTACTATATTGTATTTTAATGCATTTAAATTTTATAAAAGGCTCCTCTCCTGGAAAATGCTGGATTTAACTCACGTTACTCCTCATCCCGTGGTCATGGATTTTCGTAGCTTCGGTGAAATCGGACATGCGTATAAAGCATGCGGAGACATAATGTTTAGTGTTTGGGGGGGGTGGGGGGGCATTGTACGTATGTGGAGATGACCCATCGTCCCGTCAATGCAGAGATGACAATTTTTTTTAAGATATCAAAGGTATATTTTATGTTTTCTGATGCAGGTCCAAATGTCACTACTCTCCGTCAGTAGTTTCTCTCTCTCTTCTAGTTTAGCTCTTTTTTCCTTCTTTTCTTTTCCGTTGTGTCTCCTTTATCTCTATCCTCCTCTTTCTCTCATAAACTTTTCCCTTCCTCTTTCCTCTTTCCTAACTTTTCTCTCTGTTTTCTCCTTTTTCAGTCTTCTTCCTCTCCTTTCTCTTCTCACTCCCTGTTAATTCTGTCTCATTCCTCTTTTTTTCTCTTATCTCTCTTTCTCTTCCCTCCTTCTTCTCTCTTCTTTCTTGGCTCTGCTATCTCTCACGTCTTCTGTCCCTCTAACAAACCAAACATTTTATCTGCCGCTGGTAAATCTACCCCCATGGCCACAGGCAGAACCTCACAAAAGGGTATCCAAGAAATCACGTGGCAAAAGGTGGCAACCCTACCCAGAATTATTTTTCTCTTCTCTTTTAGAATCCCACCGGAGAAAATCTCCTTATGGAAACATCAACAGCCTTTTGTTTTCGCAGAGTAGTGTGGCTGACCCCGCCATGCATGTAACCCATGACAGGCGCATCGTCGAGATAGGGCTTGTGAAGAAACACCAAACATTTTACCCCGCTGTGAACCCAAATAATGGAGACCACACAGATATGATGGAAAATAATTGTCCACAGCTTTATTATAAACCATAACAGAATAAATATATTAACATATATATAACATACCAAACAATAAGTCATTGTCCACAACAAATAACACACAATATAACCTTCACACATTCCCCACATATCAACACATAGACAATGACCCCCCAAATTATACCATATAAACCTCACTATACCAGTGAGGTACACACTAACACCAAACCAACAGTAGGGGCATACAGAGATACCCCTACCACCCCAGGTTCTGAGCCACAGACCAGCTCGAAACCTACCAAAACGAACCAACCATACCAACCAGACAACCATAACCAACCAAAACATCCCCATTCTACCCCCCACCTAACCAATCCAGCCCCGCCGCTGTGACCAAGCGAAGCCGAAAGAAAAACGAAAAACAGGGAGGGAGGGTGGGACAAAAACAGCTAAGTGGCTCAAATTAATTGTGACAGGATCTAAAATGTCCGCCCATTTATACCTCTCACTAAAAACCCCCACCCATCAAAAACTACCACCAATCACAACCATTGAAACCCTTGGAGCCCTCCTCCTAGCTCTGTCAAGGCCTGTTCCGCTAAGCTGCGCAGCTCCTCTGGCTACAGGAAGCTTAATGAGTTAGAGTTTCTTTCTTCATGAAAGAAGGAAAGAGCAAAGCCCGTGACTCCTTGAGTCTGGCTACCGTTTCTCCATACATATTATGGCCAATTATGCCTTCCATTCATTAGCAATGGCCAGACTGCTCTTTTTGTCAGCTCTTTGGGGTCTAAGACCCATTTACTAGGGGTCCGACTCCGCCATACCGCTCCACATTCATACCGCAGGTGTCTCCCGTGTTCTCCTGCCCATTTATCGGTAACACCCCGTCTTCTGCTTTTTCACATAAGAAAAATATCGCATCACTGGATGCATCACAATGATGTCGGTTCACACCCAGCATTTACGAGCTGCCCTGGGGGCAGGCGCGCATGCCAGCTCCAGAACTCCATAAATATATTTCTGCGCAATCAGCCATCAAAGAACAGAATCAGATCGTGCTTTAAATCTCTTGATTCCAGTGTTTTATGTTCAAATTATACACATCATGAAAATCTTTGTTCATTTAATACACATAAAAAAAAAACGACGTACAGAGAACGGGCAAAAAAATGACTATAAAGAAAAAAAATAAAGTGAAAGCCAAGATTGGAGTCCAGGTATCCACCACTCCCAAAAAAAGGGAAAAAGCTGAGATTAAAAGAAAAATAAAGGCCAAAAATATAGCATCCAAGAACCGCTACTCTATAAGTCAATTAATAATCCATCCAAACATTTATTGTAACAAAAAAAAAATGAAGAATATACTTCATCAAAACTCTTTTTGGACTCAAATATCAGTTAGGGAGCTGATGACGCAGGGCTAGACGATTCTAAATATTACAGAAAATCTAGTGGACTTATATATAAATAATATATATATATATCAATATTTCTTTATTAAAATTCCCACCGACCAAATTATTTTATTGAATTGAAAAATAAAATCGATGACATTGAATGTTCCTTCTTTTATTCCTTTCCCCTGTAGTTGGAATCGGATAAAGTTTTGAGCTAATAGTCAATAAAGAAAAAGTCTGCTTCCCAGCCCCCCCCCAAAAAAATTCATGTGTACATTTTAAATGTATCTCCTACATTTTGTTCTTTATTCTTTGAGGATCAGCCTGCGAAGGTCTCAGACAGCGACATGTTCGCTTTTCAGGACCAGGAGGTTCCTGGCAAACCACAAAGCGTCCATAACACAAGGCGGTAGGCGCCGAGGTTCCTACATGGAACCCTCAGTGTGACTTTCTGGAGAGTTCCATACAGAATCGATGGGTAGGAGAGGAACTTCCTCCCCGCAGAGTCCTTGGGCTCGTTTTCCAGGGATCACAACAAGGCCTGTGCAAAAGGACACTGCCAGGACATGTGTGATGATCTACCATGATGCACTGCACTGCCATTAGATGCTGCACCCCTTCTCTGGAATTCCCTTCCCTGTTCTGTCAGATCTTCTCCTTCATAAGCAAAATTCAGAAGCTCTCTGAAAACCCAACTCTTTCGATAAGCCTAAAACATTTCCTCCTAACACTCTCAGCCGGCATGCTGTCTAAGCCATCTGAACAGCCAACTACCTCGACCAACTCATCCACATCCAAGCCTCTCATACTGTTTCACTTCCCCCTCTGACTAGATTGTAAGCTCACAGGAGCCGGGCCCTCTTCACCTTATGAACCAATTAGGCCCAAGCCTTCTCTGCCATGGCATTGAGGAACCCTGAGATCTCCTTCATTATGTCATTGGTTCTAAATATGAGCTTATAGATCATCCTAAGTGACCACAAGACCACTTTAACCCCTTCCAGTCGATGTTCTTTCCTATACTTGATAACATCCAGATACAATCAAGGTTTGTGTCAGTTTTAAGGGCAGGAGCTTAACCCTTAACCCATTTCAGATTCCTCCAGAGAAGGAGCAGGTTGTATCTCTCAGAGTCCTAAACAGTTGCACACAAAAGAGGCTCTCAGCAAAGTTGGTATATCGGGCGCCACCTTTGGAAAGGTTCTGGAACCTGACTGGGCCAGTAATTAGCAGTCTGCCATTCAATCGGAAGAAGAGACCTCTGAGGACCTGAAGGCCTAACCCATCAGCTTCAACTAAAGACTCGCTTAGTCTAACATCCCTACATCCATAGTCTTATCAGGGCAACATATAGGAAATAGGAAGCCATAGGCCTTAGCGCATACGGCTCTTAGAGGCTCGTGCTTGGTCTACTAAAAGAAGGCCGTTACGCGTCCAGGAAGTTGGATACCACTTCCTGTTTTGGCTGACAATAGGATTCTAACGCAGTCTGCACTGAGGGATCATGGGAAACGGAATGATCAGGCTGTACGTTCGGTCGACAACATAAACAACTATAAAGATAATATGAAATAAAGAGAACAGACGGGATGGATGGTTCCCGGAGCCGGATTCAGCGATGCTTTTATCTCACTGGAGACGGCTGGCGTTGGAATAATGTATATATTTTTCACACTTTCATAAACACGAATTCTTTGATAAATGATCGCCTGCCTTTTAAAAAGCTGATGTGGTGAGGGCTTTGGGTTCAAGCACCTCGTAATCCGCAAATTCCAGTTCTGCTTCCCGGCAGAATGAGATCTATAAAAATGCAAATGGGGACACCCATCCCTATAATTTCTTTAGTTATTCGATTTAACTTATAAAAACTAATTGCCGTAATTATAATTTTATTTGAGCGCATACGTTACCTGGAAAGGAAGAACAGGCGTGCGAGGGAGTGGCGGGATTTAACCCCTATCAGGGCACAGATCTTCATTGATTTGCCACCGATTGCCACGCTATGCTGCCAACCAATGTGTCTACAACCATGGGGACCAATCAGATGGACAAAAGCCACTCGAGACTGGTGCAGTCTGTTTCTTGCAGCCAATCAGGATGACTTTGGGCCACTTTTATCCTGCACCCTTATTGGCTCTCGGTTTCAACATCCGACAGGAAAACTATAGAGCCCCATTTTAAAGTATTTCATTCCCCACCAAGCCGACAGCTAACCTGCTAGCGTTTGTGTAGGAGCTCATTTTACATACGTTGACAAGACACTTATTCTCCTGATTTGGTGCTCTAGTCCTGTATAAAGATGGGGTTTGGTGCTCTGGTTCTGTATAAAGATGGGGTTTGGTGCTCTAGTCCTGTATAAAGATGGGGTTTGGTGCTCTGGTTCTGTATAAAGATGAGGTTTGGTGCTCTAGTCTTGTATAAAGATGGGGTTTGGTGCTCTAGTCCTGTATAAAGATGGGGTTTGGGGCTCTAGCCCTGTATAAAGAAGGGGTTTGGTGCTCTAGCCCTGTATAAAGAAGGGGTTTGGTGCTCTGGTTCTGTATAAAGATGGGGTTTGGTGCTCTAGTTCTGTATAAAGATGGGTTTTGGGTCCTCAGAGTTGCGGATAATGCTATCTATCTATATATTATAGACTGAACCATAGAGGTTGGATTTTTGATGACCAATCATGATCACGAATCTCACGCAGAATAACATTGTTATAGAATTGGCCGTGAATGCAGGGGTTCAGGGGTTATACGTCGTTACCACTTGGTTTGTTCTTGGCGTAAACCAGCGGAATTCCGACACAGATCATATCTTGACCGCATCAGTAATTATTTTTATGGGAAAATGAAGGCTTCTTCTATGAGGAAGTTCTGTTATTTATTGTAATTTTGGTTAATTAGGTTGATGCCTTTTTTATTATCACTGGTATCCTATAGGATAAATCATCTTAATTTCCGGTTACTAGGCTCTGAATGGTTATTCCTCCCCATTAAATGAATTATCCTCATTGTTAAATTGCTGGGGGGGGCTGATTAGATAAACAGACTGACAAGTTCATGGGAGGATAAGTTAAAGGTGGGTAATTTGTAGGTAAATTAAACTAAAACGGTAATTTCTTCTGGTTCTTCTGGATCAGAATTAACTGGATGAAGCCTGGATCTGGAAAGGCTATCTTACCATTGGTGGCCATGGAAGATCCAGAAAAGTTGTCATCTATTTTTGGGATATTTATAGGAATTTCCTCATTCAGCCTCGTTCTAAGGGAATACATTGTGTGTCTTTCTTCATGTTGTGCAAGATGTCGCAGGAACAAAAAGAGAGGGAAACCATGCAAATCTACAATCACACCAAGAAGAAATGGTTTATGACAACAAATATGGACGTTGCCCGCAGATCGGCCCCATCCGGCCCCCGTCTAGTCGCCCGTTTCTCCTGCTGCAAACCTTAATCAGTCGTTGGTCTCGTCTTAGATTCAGGAGCCGTATGTCTATCCCATGCATGTTTAATACCCTCACTGTATTACCCTCTACCACCTCTGCTGGGAGGCTGTTCCACTTATCTACAGTAAAGTAAATTTTCTTTACATTAGCAGATTCACTATGATTTTTTTTTCTGCCGTTTCACGAATGGACCATCGGTGGAGTTTCTAGAGATGTCAGCGTCATGAATGTCATTGGATGGGAAGAACGAGCATAATAAATAGGGCAGCTTGAAAATGTACAGGTAACCAGAAAGGTGTCAGGAATTCTAGGAACCCTGTAATAATAGATCCCCGCGATGGCCCAACGCGTCGAACGCTGCCAAAAATACCCAGCTGTAACATGTCTCATTTTACGAGATAATTCCAGGTCATTGTCACATGTGCAGACACGGCTCTGTCACCTCTACCGGGGCGCGGGACACTCACCAACTTGTAATGCCCCATACCGGGCCACCAAACCGTGCCGTCCAGCCAATGGGATACCCCGTATCCTCTCACCATCCTGGCTAAGCTGCCGGCAGTACAAATTAATGTGCCGTTTGCTAACAAGCCAGACATAAGCCTGGCTTCGGGACAGTTGGCAGCTATAGCCTATAGATACACAGATAGCAGCGGCACAGCGGAACCAATTGGCCAATTAGTCTAGCTTTATGCACACAAATGTTCTTCAGTTCCTTTAACGTTGTTGGCCGTACCACATCCACTAAAAGTCTATTCCAGGTAGCTACTACCCTTTCTGTAAAGCGTGAGGGGGCAGAAAGTGACTGCAGGGACTTCCCACATAACCTCCATTGCTCCAGAAAGCAGCAAATTGCATAGGCGGATGTAAAATTCTAGCTGGCAGGTGAAGTCACCCCCTAAAGCGGGCTCCGAGACCAGGAAAGAGAGGTGTCCAGTGATGCTGTAACTCAGGGACCCCCATGGAAACCCCCCGCATCATGAAACACCGACTCCAGTAAGATTCTCCGGCAAGCGGGACTGATCGAGCCCTGTACAATGTATACTTCAATAGGTGAGAAGACTTTCAAGACCTATACACCAGTCAGGCACCAACTCCTGATGCAGAAGCTCACCGGTAGCAGTCCTTACCTTAAAGAGTTAAAATAAGAGCTTTTCTGGGACAAAAACCCCACTTAAGTGAACAAAACCCCAAAGAGTTACTTGGAACCAAACTATTAATGGCTCCAAACTCACGCTTTGTGACCCTGCTGCTCCAGAGAAGACGATTCAAGCGAAGACTTCGGTGGTAACGCCAGACACGTTGTTTCAGCTTCGAAATATTATTAGCAACAATATATCTCATTTATTTCTTCTAGAAGCCCAAGGTATCTCCCGTCTCCTCTTATCGTGTGAAGATGACGGAGGATGATCCAAGGGCCACAGAGGAAATGAAATCCTCAATGTTCCTCTTCTGGGGATGCAGTCCCCATGGTGGGAGATGCAGACCCTTCCTTCCTTCCCTGGACAAAGCTTAAGAAGGCCCTGATCTTCTAGGGTGTCCCTCACCCATGGGAAGAGGGGACCATTAATGGGCGACATCCAAAAAGGCACCTTCTCCCACCAAAAACGGGTCCTTCAGAGACTCTGCTCCACTGTGACATATCCAGTGCAAAAAGAACCCCAAGGCCCGGGGCAACGAGGGCTAAAAAGTGCATCAAGGATACTTGGACCCTTACCGACCCAATGCCGCGAACCGGTACCCCATCACAAAAACCCACCGACATAAACCCTACTGAGGATTATTCACTAAACCGTGAGCTGTGGGAGGGAAACAATATTCTCGCAGCAACAAAGAGGAGACTTCTGTATATATTATAGGCTGACAGCCGCCATCGCTGCTTTCTCTCTGAATATCCACAATAATAGCTTTACAGAGGAACCACGTGGCCGGAAACGGACTCTAGCGGGAGAGGCTCATGCGGGAAGAGTCCAGGAAGTAGGCCGCAACTTCCTGTTCCTGACGGTACGATTCGAACGCAATCAGCACTGAGGCATCATGGGATACAGCGTGAAAATTTGCATGAAACTCTGCGGCTGCGCACATGGTGGATGTCAAAGCTGAAAAATATAGGAAAAAAATAAATAGTAAATATAGATAATTATGTGTGTGTGTGGGGGGGGTTATTGCAGGTGTGAGAGTTCTGTGTATTGCGAAGGGTTAAACTGTCAGGGCTGTACAAAGAAAGGCAGACTTATGAGGGTCCCACGCGTGAGCTTACGATCTAATATAAAATATTAACCCTTTAATAGGCTATCATAAAGAGTCCATTGGATAACGGTTGCCTTCTAAAGGTTCTAATGAAGGCGACTTGCCGGGAGGTAAAGATATGAAGTCACCTGTATTCAAGCAGGGATTTCAGCTGTGATAAAGCAGTGAAAAGAATACCACTTGGGATGTTCAGACATTATTAAATCAGAGTTGGATAGGAAGGAATTGTCTCTTTGTGACCCTGAGAATCTGGGGTAAAAACACAGAGAGGGGTAAATGCTCTGAGACTCGGGGGGGGCAGTTCCCAGGTGTGGTGATGGCCTTTACGCAGGTTACGCACGTTACTCAAATTGCTGTTTAGTAAATGTGCCCTAAAAAGTAGAGTCGTTTAATAACACTTTTTATCTTTGGCCGCCGGTCCAGGTTTCATGGCAGAAGCTGCTGCTTTTGACTCTAATCATTGTACAGCGCTACAGAATATGTTGGCGCTATATAAAACAATAAATAACTGTTATTATTATTATGTCTTCGGTGGGATATAAATAAAGCTCGCTGGGGTTTCAATAATCTGCCCCTTTTGTCTCCGAGCCAAAGTTGGAAACTTCAAATGTTGAAAATCTTCATTCCACGCATTTCCGCCTCATTCCTCCGCAGAGTCGCCGTTCAGGTTTTACAGAAACCTCTCCGACTCCGTCCTACGAAGCGAGGTCTTTTGTAGCTGAGCAGCGACCAAAACTCAGGGGCAAGGGGGGGCAGATAAACAACAGGGGGAAGATGCAGTTACCCCAGTATGGTCTGTCACTGAGCAATTAATGGTGGCTGTGGCAGCTGCTACATGGTGCCCCCGGCGCCCACCATATCTACCCGTCCAACCCAGCCTGGTGGGGCCAGATCTTCTGATCTCCCCTGACCAGCCCTGGGAGCTGGAATGCCGAGGTCTGTGGTCTGTGTTATTGCAACAAAGACCACCTCTGAAGCTCCCAAGCGGCCACCTTGCCCTGCAAGGTGACTCGTTGGGTATGGTGGTCCCATCCTCGAGCCTCCTGGGGTCAGGCACACCCCAAATGTTGGTGGGGTACGCATTCTTGGGCACAGTAATGTCAGCGAGGTCTGAACGGTGGTTTGGGGAGCTGTCTGCATGAAAGCCTCATCAGTACCAACTTACATCCGGGCTGAATTAGACATCTACTAGACAGCCACCAACTTTTTAGGGACACCACAGAGAGAGGGGCTTCACGACAGCCGTCTCCATCACCGACAACTCTCGGCAAATAATCCCCTCCGTCCCATCCCTGTTTGTTTTTTTGTGGCGGAACCTGTTTATCGGCCGGGTTCTGATCTGTAATACAGAGAACAGACCATAAGAGGTTAAATATGCAAAGACTGCGGGGTATTCGGCCTTCACCAAAACTTCACGTTCCCAAAAAAAAAGGCACTCCTGTTGGGGGTTATATATAGGTTTCCATACCTCCCAACAGTCCTGTTGCTCCTGTGATCTTCCCTGACCTGACCTCCATTGCCGCTTTTATTTTGCCCCCTTAAGACAATTGTGTCACTAGGTGGGCATTTGGATAAGGTGGGCAGGTGCCCTTTATTCCACCCACGCATCAAAAATTCATTTTCATCTAGAGCTAGAGGGTCAGAAGCTTAGATGTAATGTAAGGACATTTTACTTTACATAGAGAGTGGTAGATAAGTAGAACAGGTTCCCAGCAGAGGTGGTAGAGGGTAATACAGTAAGGGAAGTTAAACATGCATGGGATAGACATACGGCTCCTGAATCTAAGACGAGACCAAAGACTGATTAAGGTTTGAGTCTTTACAGCAGGAGAAACGGGCAACTAGACGGGGTGAACATGACGGATTTGCCAACAAATTCTATGTTTCTCCTCTCCTCCGTATCTGGCTGAGCTTCCCTCTCCATCTCTTTTTCCTTTCTTTGCTCTGTAGGGGGGGTGGAGGCAGAACTAGTTTTTCAGGATAAATTGGGATCGGTCCTCATCTCAGTATAATTATATATAAATAACTTTATTATTATTATTTAATTATTGTAATATTTATTCCCCCCCAGAAGCTGAAATCTGTGTCTAAATGTGGCACATCTAGAACTGATTCGATTTCCTGGAGTGCTCTCCCTTCTCCTCCCCAACTCTTACAACGGCTGCCTGAGCCATTGAGCAACAATCAGCAACTTAACTATAGGGAAGAGATAACTTAATGGGGAGGAATAATCACACAGATTCAGCGAACATCAGAAGAAAAGTAACTACCACAAGGACACCGACAATGCCCTAGATTGTATCCGAGAAAGAATGTGCCATTCGGAGAGAGGAGGGTTAATCTATGTTTGATCTATGCACTGCGTTATGTAAAATGTATAGAACAATGTATAGACCAAAAAACATTTTAAAAGAACATTCTTTCCTTCTGAGTGCAAACTGAGGGCGATAGACATGAAACAAAAGAACATTAAAAAAAATTTTGATCCATGCATTGACTAAAAATCTCCTGGATGTATAGATCAAATTTTCTTTTTTTAATAGAAATAAATTCTGCATTCCAGGTGCACTCGGTCTTACGCTGAGATATACTTTTAGCTAAAAATGTTGGCCAAATACTCCCATCACTACCGGACAAGCATATGCTGCAAAAATGATGGGAGTTGAAGTCCATGACAGCAGGAAATTTGCAAATTTTAAGAATTACAACACAGACCATTTGTGAATTTGTAGAATTCTTTATGTAAATTTACAGCAAGTAAATTTGTCAGCAAGCAGGGGAGGGGGTAAGGGAGATATTTTGTTGCACTTATCCCTACTTACAGACAGCTGAGGTATAAACTGACAGGAAGTGAAGCGTACAACTGGAAATTGCTTCCCCCAATTAACCAAAAAAAACAAACATTCAGATACCAAAAATTCTAGTCTGGAAACTACAAACGTAGTTAGTGGTATTTTGTAACCCTGGGAGACAGAGGGGGCAACAAACATCTCTCAGCGCTATGGCACTAAAATGGTAAAACATAATGTTTTTTTGCGTTCGTTTTTCTGCTTTTGGCCAAAACGGCCCAAAAAAATATTTTTTACGTGACAGCTGTAATGTGTGATGGAATTCTGAATACACAAATCGCAAAATTGCCCCATTCCTCCTAAAATGTCTACATTTCAAATGAAAACTAATATTTTTTTAAAGAAATATAAGCCTCCACCATTTTATCTGATGTTAATCGCCGATTACTTCAGGCAATGGGTGTGTTATTACATGTGATGTAAGGAAGTTTTACTTTACTGAGAGGGTGGTAGATAAGTGGAACAGCCTCCCAGCAGAGGTGGTAGAGGGTAATATAGCAAAGGGATTGAAACATGCATGGGATAGACATACGGCTCCTGAATCTAAGACGAGACCAACGACTGATTAAGGTTTGAGTCTTTACAGCAGGAGAAACGGGCGAATAGAAGGGCCGAACGGGTCATGTTCTAGGTTTCGCGTACCCCATGATTTATATTAATGAATCATTTGCCATCATTTATTTTAATTCCTGCTTTTAAACGACCAATTAACCCCACAGTCACTCTCGGTGAATGCGTATTAGTCAATATGCATGCGACATTTTGGTGTTTTTTTTTATTTTTTTAAAGCCACATTCCTGCATATTAAAAGAATAGCGAAGATACCGCGTTCCACCCAATTTCACAAACAGGTTGAGCCAGGTATCTTGACCATGTGACTCCTTTCCTCCAATGGCAGGGCTCGCTCGGCCAAGCTCTGGACATCCTTTAAAGACTTGCTGGAAGGCTCGGCAGCACAGGTGCATCTTATTAGCCGAGAGGCTGCTGCAGAGCGAGCGGGTGAGTGGAGTCAGCGGTTATGGGTCAAGCGAACAGGTGGCTGGCGATGGGGTGGACAGAATGCAGGGGGGGGGTTATGGCTTCAATTTCCAGTAACCTTGGGTGGGATTTAAGTAACTTTTAAGGAATTATCATCTGTAATAAGTGCCAGGATTCTGCAGGTAATGGTGCCACAAGAGCTTACAATCTAAAGGGGTGTCATAGATGCATTTTTAGGGCTTCTGTAAGCGTAGTGTGTTTTTATTCAACTATTTATAAGTATTAAGGGTGAGAAGACGTTTAATATCATTAAGATAAATCGCGGGGATCGTTAGGCAGACTGCGCTTATGTGCAAAATTCAGAGTTGTCCTGATTTACTGATGTTAAGCTTTGAAGCTAAATTCTTATATATATTCATTAAATATTTATACAGATATGCTATAGTTTATGGTCTGGCTAAGATCTTGGATTAGAGTGAGGGTAAAAAAAAAATAAAAGTGATGTGTTTCTAATGCTTTAGAGATCATAGATGGCATATGAAAGGGTTAATACGGCCTTCGGTTCCTCCTGGCTGTTGGTTTAAATATTATATATATTCTTTTATAAATTTCCCTATTTGTATCATTTTAGGGTAGATTTCCATGTAAGGTGTCATTTGTATCAGTTTTTAGGAATCCATTCTACCATTAAATATTTATTTAAATCCAATATTTTTATTTATATATATATATTTTTTTTTAGCCTTTTATAGTGATTGCGCATGGTTGTTGTTGTGCGGTACACTCTGCTCGAGGCCATGCTTCTCAGAACCTTGTAGGTGTGGCCGGCTTTTCGTGTTTCTCCTAAATACAGACCGTACACGCCGGGTATTCTGCCAAAACTCACCTTTATCTTCCTGTTTCTACTGTATAACAATCTTTAATAATAAAAAAAATAATAATAACAATAAAAAAGATTTATTCAGTTAAAATATAGCGTGAGACGCACCGTATGGACAATGTTTCTGCTTCTTGGTTTTATGTCGATTTTATATATATATATATAATAATGTTTTTGTTTTTTAAGGCCAACATAATATCTGGTTGTTGAGCGTTTCTTTATTACCAGCACAAAATATAATTTTTCCGTGCTATTAAATTTTGTAACTTAACCCCTTAATGACAAAGCCCGTACATGTACGGGCTCAAAATGCATTGTTTTCAATGGGTTTAGGGACCGCCCATTGTCCTTAAGAGGTTAATTGTTTGTATGTATGTATGTGTGTGTGTGTGTGTATATGTGTATATGTGTGTGTATATATATATATATATATCCTAAATATGCGTGCTTTTTTTAATCTATGCATATTCTTAATGTAACGTATAAGCGAGGGGTATCATATGGCACTCACGGGGTTAAATGAAAACACTTTTAATAGAGATTTCGGAGCCCACCTCATGGGTTTAGTGGCTATTCTAGGGGTATTGGGGCGTAGTACGTGTGAGTTTGGCCTCAGCTCGTTGTTGGGGTGGGTCGATCTATACTTGTGTATTGTGTTCGTGGCAGCAGACAGTGAGCTGCGTCATAAAGCACTGAGTGTCTGTGAGCTTCATCAGGCCTCGTCTAAAAGCACCTAAAACGTACACAATGCCTATAGAAACGTTCCTTACTGGGTAAAATTAACCCCTATAGGCGATCACTGCAACTTATAGAGAAACTGCTTACGGAAAACCGTGTAAATGTAGAGGATAAGAAGCAAATGTATAGATCGACAATAGTTTGGAGCCTTTTGGGCTTCTCCTTTTGTGACATCACCACTTGGCATGATACGTAAATTCTTCTTTGTTATCCCGTATGGTGATACAAAATGTCACAGCCAGTGGCTACATCCCTGCTTGATCTATACATCGTGCAAGTGATGCTTAGGTGACAGTCTCGTCCAGGTTGTCACGCTTCACCGGTTTATATATAAAAACAAAACCATAAACAAACTGTCCTCTTTTCTTGGTAAAAACTGTCTAGTTTTGTCTTCTTGGACCTATTTGTCCTAAATTCCCACTAAAGCTACACCTTATGTATGTGGGATGAAACAGACCTCTAACATTACAGAGGGGACTGTTGTGACGTGTGCCATTCATGGGTAGCCCAATTCTTATGACTGGCCTTGGGCTCTTTTCAACCATTTTAAAAGTTCTTCACGTTGACCACCTATAGATCCGGTATATCTAAGCTTCTTGTGATCGGGGCTGTCTGTAATTTACCCCCATATTTTCCTAACTTCCTGCCCCTTTAGGTGTTGGGGGAGCTGAGTGACCCGCGTCTCAGATGGATATCTAGCACGAATGGCCCAGAGATCCAGGTTCTTTGGGACTCTTAGTTACCCTTATTATATAAAAATGGTGTCTACAACACTGGTAGCTGAAGACCACCTGAAGTTCTGTGGGAACCTCGCTATGAATTTTCCACCCCGCTCCCTAAACTCAAAGTGTTACATTCTAGATAACGTACAGACGACATTCCATTCTAGAATGAAACCTGTAGAACGCGTCGTCGTCCTGTTCTCTGGCCGGTTTCTGGTTTGGTGGGTCAGGATGTTCCTCTCCTTTTATCTTCCAATCTCGCATATCTCCAGTTCAGAGAGAGGTCTCTTTACTTTCTGTCCCTCTGTGTACGAGGTGGCGTGGTGTTTGCTTAAAGGCTCTGGAATGAGTAATGAGGAGGAATGCGGCCGGGCCGGTCCGAGAACACGTCGAGGGTCTTTCCCGAGATCCAACTAGCAGAACTGGTGTTGGTGTGTATGTGTTAACGTGTGTTGGTGTGTCTATCACGGCACAACTAGATTGGATTCCAAAAAAACACAAAATTTAGAGGACGTGGCAGAAACATTCTGTTTGTTCTGCGGCGTTATTGTGAATTCAGCGCCTGGGGCTCTGCCCGAGGTTGGCCAAGACGCTAGATACATCCCTGATCACAGGGTTCTAAAGCCATAAAAGCCCCGAAAAGGTGTATATTAAATCATGTCCATTAAATCATGAAAATAAAATGTTCTACTAAAGTTTTTATGGTTATCGTAGTTCTAGGTAACTGCAACCCAACTGATTGTTTCCTCTAACCTAATGATCTAGAACTAAAGTGGCCTTGTTGTTGCTCGTGGTCGTTCTTTATTAGTCTCGGTCGCTATGCTTACGTTGGTTTTATTTTTGCTGTTATTAGGCTTCTGAGCGATTAGAAAAATGCCGGACGGTTCAGGCGTTCGCTGTTTCCAAGGCATCCTCATCTTCGGGAACGTCGTAGTCGGGGTAAGGATGAACTTGTTACATTTCTGTTCTTGCATCTGAGTTTTCAGAAACGTGTCCCACATGTATCGGGGTCACATGGCCCAGAGGTGGAGTTTAATAGATTGTAAGCCCACAAGACCAGGGCCCTCTTCTCCTCCTGTAACAGTATGTCTTTAATGTGTGTTAACGCTAATATTTTGCCGGTTTTAATGTTGTTGGCATTCAACCTTCCCTCTTAAAATAGGGCTATGGAACCTTTAGTATCTTATAAGGAAGCTAAGTCCACCGGGCACTCTTAATGCCCATAGGAGGGGTAAGACAAAGGTTCCTCTTAAAGCCCTAAGCTCCTGCTACCCCAAGAGCCACCATGGGGCTTTCCGCTGCAAGGTAACCTCGTAGGAGCCGCGATGGTGGCTCGCGATGCCCAGCACAGTCTAATTTTAAATCTCCATTGGACTGCCGGCGGAGATCAAATAATTTCAAAACCAGCCCCTGATCCCTATTGCCCCCCCCCCCGAAGTGGATCAACAGGAGGGTGCGGAAAAGCAGGACTGTCCCACGGAATCTGGCACCGTTGGGAGGTTACGTTTTAGTTGTTCGGACTGGGTTTGAATGGTCCCTCTCGGGAATCTTTCCTAGCCCAATGGTCCCTTTTTCCGATTATAACCATAATCTGTAATGCATCTCTCCTCTACCCCTCCCCCCCAGCTGTGCGGACTCGCGCTGACCGCCGAATGCATCTTCTTCGTCTCAGACCAGCGGGAACTTTACCCCCTGCTGGAAGCCACCGACAACGATGACATCTACGCGGCCGCCTGGATCGGCATTTTTACCGGCTTCAGCTTCTTTTTGTTGTCTCTCCTGGGAATATATGGCATCATGAAGTCGAGCAGGCGGGTGTTGATGGCGGTAAGTCTTGGCGCAATCTGTTCTAGAATCTGTACCCTATTGCCAGCCTACGCCTTGGGGGTTATAACATACGTACCCAACACAGGAGTTGTAGACCCGACCCTGGACCATAGGGTCCCTCTCAATGTATATTTGCTGAGATGGAACTGCAGCTCTCCTGCCAACTGCCTCTTTAGTGAATAAGCACCAGGTTCTTCTGGAAAGGGTTCTGGAGCTCCTGATTAATCCTTGTGGTCCAGACCTCTTCTCCCTGCTTTAGAAACCAAGAACAGCCGACCAGGTAGTGGTGTCTGCACACATCAGACGGGCCCCAATTTATGTGCATAGACCTCCTTTCAGACGCTGTGTCCGGCATGCTTTAATCCTGGTGGCCCACCGCGTTCCAACCAGCAGATTTAATACTCAAGTAAGCACTCAAGTTCTCTGAGTCATTCCTTGAGCAGCTGGTGCTCTGAACATAGAAACCCCCTACTGAATCATACCAGGACATCTACACATTAGTCGGAGTTCGTTTGCCTGAGAATAATTTGTTTGGTTTTTTTTTGTTCATAAAGCTTGTGAATTTTCTATTGGTTTTAAATTGTTTGTTTTGTTTGTTTTGTTCTTGTGCCTCGGCTTCCTCTGCAGTACCTGATCCTGATGTTCATCGTCTATTGCTTTGAAGTGGCCTCCTCCATCACCGCAGCGACGCAAAGAGATTTTGTAAGTAATATTTCCCAACCTGGTCCGGAAAAAGAGCGTTTTTGTAAATATGGCCATTCACAAAAACTACATTTTTTTTTCCCAGTTCACCCCCGAGCTATTCCTGAGACAGATGCTGGAATTTTACCAGAATAAAGACATCATCAACAATGACCATCGCTGGAAAGTAGAAGGAGTGACCAGGACCTGGGACCGCCTCATGCTCTGGGTACGATCAGCCGTGTCTAATGTCCGCGGGGACGTGTCAGTGAGGTTGAGTAAGGCCCATAAAATCCATCGTGGCAAATGTGTTCCTAATCGCACCTCAATGAAGGCAAAACACCTTTTTAAGCAGGTGAAACTAAAAGTCCTTCATGGGCATTTGGAATAATCTCTGGATCGACATTCCGCCTACATAAACGGTGCATTCCGGAGCTTTACCGCCCTTACTGTGGTGATGTCCATGAAGTGAAGACTTCCCCCTACAATGGTCTCCTATAAATTACACTATGAAGTCGCACCTTAGGACCCCTCTTATTTGGGGCAAGAAAAAAATGGAGTCTCTGGTTGAAGGTGATACCTTCTTGGGCCAACAAGATGTAGCCATGACAAGCTTTAAAGACCTAGGAGGTCTCTTCTTTTAGATGGAGTCCTCATCAACATTGAGCTGTGTGCTCCTGGCCAACTCTCGGTATAGAAACCGATTAATGACGTGTCAGATGAATAGCAGCATGAGTGTCAGTGTTTAATTGTGTGGATGGTCCCTATCTGCTGGTATCTTCTACTTTCCTATGACCTGTGGCCCTATCTGCACTTCTGTGGAGGAGAAACTCTTGCGAGTCAGAGTAGGCTCTGGGATTAATGGGCTCGCGTTCTAGTTCCATGCCACTGAACTTCTCCCTGTTCTTCTCCAGAACGATTGCTGCGGTGTGTACGGCCCCCAGGACTGGCAGAACTACAACTCCGCGTTCCGGAGGCAAAACAGCGACTCCGAGTTCCCCTGGCCTCAGCAGTGCTGCGTGATGAACAACCTGGCGCAACCGTCAAACCTCTTGGCCTGCCGCGTAGGGGTGGAGGGATACCTGAAAATGAACGTAAGATTTCTTTTTTTCATGCCCCCCCCTCCTCCTTATGGTTTAATCCAGCTGCCGGTATTGCCACGTAATATGTATCGTTAATTCAAAGGCTGAATTTTTGGCTGTACGTGATTTTTTTGTGCCTTCTTCATTGACAGGGCTGCTACGACCAGATCGCCGGCCCGATGTCCCGTCACGCCTGGGGCGTCGCGTGGTTTGGGTTTGCCATTTTATGTTGGACGGTAAGTATCCCAGCGACCTCGGTCACTCGGAAAGTTAGACGTTCAAACCATGCGTGAGGGTTATTCTGAGTCCAGCTGCTTTCTCATAAACTGGGCCCTTCTTGCATGGGGTTGGCCCTAAGTTAGTCCGTCCCAATGTCTCAACAAACTGCTGCTCTAGACGTTAACCCCCCCCAGTCTTTTCTTGGTGGTCCTGTGAATCTGATTACCTCGTTCCGTTCCTAAAATTTCCTAATCTAATACTAAACTAATCATGCCCCCCCCAAAAAAAATTATATTTTTTAATTCTTTATTCTGTTTTATGATGTCATAGGGAGAGTAGGAATTATTTCTAGGGACAATTTTTTATTTTAACGGTTGATTCTTGTCTTCTAGTTTTGGGTTCTCCTCGGCAGCATGTTCTACTGGACTCGCATTGAGTATTGAAGAAGACAACTGACTCCCCGCTTCTTGGAATTTTTTTTTTAAACGAAGGTCTCCGGCGTGTGCTGGGCCAGTATGGGAAATAAAAATCCTTTCCAAAATCCCAGCTGTTCCCTCTGGCTCTGAAAGTTTTGGTGCATGGACATCTTTTTATTGGGGGGATATAGGAAGTTACCGACCGACGGCCCGTATTTTTGTAAATGGATCGCTTTCTCGTAATCTCTGCCTTTTTTTAGAGGCTGTGCTGTTCTAGAACCCGTTTCAGGTCGCAGCCGGGTGCAGCGTAGTCTTCAATCAGTTGCCAACGTGGCTTGTAAGATTTTTCGTGGGTCCGGATTTATGGATCGCTTTGTCCGTGTTTTTTGCTTGTTTTTTTTTCCCCCTTTCTAGTTATGTTTTAATGAGATATTGTCACACTACTATCCTAATATTCAATTTTTATTTTATTTTTAATTGTGGATTAAAGTATATAGAATTAATGTGAATTAAGATAATTACAGTAATTGCATATATATATATATATATATTATGGGTTTTTTTTGTTTGTTTTTTCTTTTCGCTGACACCTTTTTTGTTTGTGGGGCCCACGTAATACACGTATAAAGTGTACAAAAACACATCCGTTCCTCGCTTTATTTACAGGAAATGTTTGGATTCAATCTCTGTTCTGTTGTCACACAAAAAAAAAATAAACCGTAACTAGAATAGGCTTCTATTGACCCGTGATCCGCAAGAATGGGGATGAAAATGGCTTTTGTTATAACATACATACACGTACATACGTTATTCCTTCTCACCTATTGTATGAATCTGAAAAGGAGGATTAAAAGTGTTTTTTAACACTGTGCTTCTCTATAATAAACCAATGAGTGAAAGCCAAAGTTTGAAGCTCTCAGCTGGCACGTAACTGCAACCCCATGTTACATCTGAGAACACCCCCTGACACTTATTTATTTTGGCAGGTTGTTGCCCCACATATGTAATGTGCTGCCCCCTGCAGTCTGTATAATCTGTTATACATCACACATACTGCAGGGGGCAGCACTTTATCTGTGCGGTTACAAAATTGTGATGAAAACCATGGCTGATGCCATCACCCCCCTCTAGTGGCTAGATGAGGAACTGCGAGTAAAACATTAAATAAGAGATGCACCTTGTCCAGATATTGCCTGTAGGGTCACGGTTGTCTGCCCCCCACTCGCAGTAATTTATCACGAATTCATTGCCTTAAGAATACAATGTATCAAATAGTTTGCCGGTTGGAATTTTGGACGTTTTGGATGCTTATAATATTCCTATATTTGTTTGCTGTTACTTTAAGGGTTCCCTTTAAAGTTGCCAAGTTCTGGAACATAAATCTGACATCTGCGAGTCCCTGCTAAGGGGTGAGAGTCGCCTGCCGCCATGTTCTCAGGGGGTCTTCTATATATTATAATCAAACATCACATAGCCACGTTTGTAGTTCGTTCGAAAACAAATCTAGAGAAACGTTTATGGCGCTTGAAGCAAATTGGGGGTTATGTATATAAAACGATTCTGATGCAAGGGTGCTGAATAACAACAGTGTTACTTAGTACTTTGTTCCATACTAAACCTGCCCTGACAAATGACATCACACGGTGGAGATGAATTTGTGGAAATTGGGTGGATTTTTCTGTAGGGAATGGGTAGCGCTGATGGCCCCCATTTTCGTTTGGATTAAACAGAATTCCAAGTTGTGGGTATGCCCCAGAGACTTTAATAACTACCCCGGCTCTGGCCACACTCACTCACACTCGCTCTGGATTCAGGAGTTCTGCTCTTTTCTTGGCCATCTCGTTCTCAAGGTTGAAGAAACTCATAAATAATCTCACATCTGGGATTCCAAAATACAGTCCATGTCCTTCCAAAACAGCTGCGGATGTTCCCAGACCTGCTGCTGGTGCCCCGTCTTCTGGGCATACCTTATTGGTGTTTTTAATATTTGGTTCCTTTTAAAATCCAAGCTAGTAGTGATATCGCGCAAGATGGTTTGGCCACATTTCTTGAATCTCAACTGTAGGACAGTGGGCTCTGTTGTGGGTCCCACCGGCTTCGAGTCCCAGACTATGATGTCATTACCAAGCTTAATTGTTAGAACATAACAGGCTCACAGCACCAAGTGACTCCCTTTGTATTGTGATCTGTGCCGTGTTCATACTAAACCCATCATTTGTTTTTTAATCTATTACTATGTTTTTTTTTTTTGGGAATATCGGGGATTAATAAATAAAAGGTAATAATTAATAATTGGCCTCCACTGGGGCCACCTAGTGACAGCATGTGGGTATGACACCTATAACCTCCTGGAGTCGTAAAAAGGCATTAAGGGCGAATTTTTTGTGTGTTAAAGAAACAAAATATATATATTTACTATAAAAAAAAGTATTTATTCTTCAGCCAAAATCAGAATAAACCAGATTGAAAAAAACAGAAAAGCCACGTGTATTAACAGCACTGATAACCAATAAACAAAGGATCGACTGGATAGCCTGGCATCGATACCAGGCACCGCACGGGGCTCTGCCACCCCGAATCCCTCTCGTCAGCTTCTGATGCCTTCAACATTTGGCTTTTCCAGTTTAATCAGAAAGCGATACATTTAACGTACAATATAAGCACCTTTTCTTTATCAGCCGCGTTTTATGCTCCAGTTACACCGCCTGCTTTCTTTCATATATATTTATATATTTTTTTTTCCATATTTATATTATATTATTGTACAAATTAGTTTCAGGCACACATGATTTATATATATATATATCTTCACATATAGATACACAATAACAAAGGCAGTATAGTCACGATATTCCCTGTGTACATATAATACAGTCACGTAACAATGAAAACCACAAAAGAATATTTTCTGATGCCAACCCCAGACTGGCAGTTTGTGCCTTATACATTACTATAAACATCTTTAAATTCAATTCTGTTCCATATATAAGCGACATCAAAGGTTCTATTAACCTATTGGCCGACAGAAGACACGTTTAACCCCTTAATGACAAAGCCCGTACATGCACAGGCTCAAAATGCATTGTTTTCAAAGGGTTTAGGGGCCGCCCATTGTCCCTAAGGGGTTAAAAATATAAAAAAAATTCTGAATCCTATTTTTTTTCTTTTTATTGAAAAAAATTGCCTTCTATCCCTTCCCGTAACAGCGCGCTTTGTTATAAATTGTCTGGGGCAAAACTCAAAATAATTTGTTAAACCAATAGGAACTTGGAAATAGGAATATGGAACTTCCATAGCTCATGACCTAGAACAAAGAACTCTTCAGAACATGCTTGCCTAGAACAGTTCTAGAGTAAAGTTCTGAACAATGAAAACATCAGAACAATCATCTAAAGCTGTATATCTCCTGAACGTTGCCTTCAGCTCCCTATCAAAAAATAACTATTTTGAAACATTAACATTCCTTTAAAAAAAGATAAATGTTCTTTGAAGCCAAATGATGACAAAAAAAGCTGATAATGTTAAAAAAAAAATGTTTTTAACGTTCAACAATTTTAAAAAAAATATTTAAAAAATATAAGCAGAAAAAATTGTTTAAGATACCTGCTCTTTCAGATCTCTGGATGCTGGCAATAAAATATTTTAACAAAAAAAAAAAAATATATATATATATATTTTAACCAATTTTTTAAAAGTGCTATTTTTTTTTTAGACCTATATTTCAACCAGTTGAAATTGAAAATCAAAAGCAGACGCGCTTGCCGGGATATCTGGAAAAATGAAAGTTGAAATCAACTACAGTTTCCAAAAATTAGAAAATTCAAGAAAATGAGTATAAAAGGTCCCAAAAAATAAGCAGAATAACACATGGTATGAACATGGGCTCAGAAGGGGTACTTATGTAATTCTTCATATTATAGAAATAAAAGAATTTGTAGCGCTATAGAAAAGCACAGAATACTGGGGGAAAAAATCCAGAAAATCTGAATTTTTGCAATCAATAAATTGGATAACGAGGGGGGGGGGTTCATATGTACTTAAATTAACATAAAAAATGATTTTACTATGAGATTGTATAGAGACGTAGATAAAAAATACCCAGTAACAATATAACATAAAACTTGAGATCCAAGATAAGATGAGGCAACGTATCCCCCGAATCACACAGAACATTTCGCCGTCTTTGGAAAGTACAAGCAAAGTACGAAAGGTTGACGTCTCGCGCAGTCACTATTCTATCTGCCTTCCGCTTCGGCTGTCGAGGATTACAGATCTTCTCTGCGGTTGATAGAAACAGCTGGTGGACGTTTCTAATCGCTGGCCGTTTTTGGGGATTGTCAGTTTGTTCCTGAGAATGACTCCGTCGGGGGTCCTCTGGTTTTCAGGCGTTGTCTCTTGAGAGGACGCCTGACACGGGTTCTTTAAAGGCGTGAACATGATTTTCGAGTCGGCCGGGGAAGGATGGTCCATAATTGGGAACGGTGGACTAAAGAGAATGAGGCTTTGAGGCCTTCCTGGTCTGGACCTGAAAGAAGTCTTTGATATTCCTGAAGATCGCTCAATTTTGGAAGACCAGGGGGTGTCTGCAGTAGATTCCCCATCAGAGGTGCGCTTCCGACGTAGGACGGGATGCTCTTGGGCAGGAACATGGTTGCTGTCTGAGGTTGAGTTTAAACTGCTAAACGGGAAAGAGTCTGATGAGACTGGGTCATTGTTCTCCTTCTCCTCTATGGCTTTCTTCTCGGGTTTTGGACTCTGTGGAACGTCATTGCACCCCGTGCTCGATGATACAGCTTGCTGTGGAGTAGAGTTACAATCCGAAGGCGCCGCCGCCGTATGTTTCTTCTCAGGTGGAGAAACTTCACAATCGACGTTTACAGTCTGTAAGGGCTGGGGGATTTGGGTGTACTGAACTTTAGGGGGGATCACAGGCACAGCTTTAGCCTGGCACATTTTTATCATGAAAGAGGCTCTCACTGCTGACACGCTCACCGGCGCAGAGTTCCGACGACCTGATGGACCATGAGTAGACGGCGTGGACTCCAGCTCCGGAGCCTGGGTTTGTAAGCGAGGCTGGAGCTTCCAGGATTCATCTTTCCACTCTGTCACGTGCGTCGATCTTTCAGATGTGGATAATTTTGAGCCTGCGTTCGTTGGCTCCATTGGTTGACCTTGAACAGTGCTTGCAGAATGCGCCTTTTCAAGTGGAAAATGAGCGCCTGTTGTAATGGAGGGATCCAGTGTCAAAGATGAAGGTCTGGTTTTGGACTTCCCAACCGCATCTTCATTGCTACCGGTGCTGATTTTTACCGATTTCTCTGGATTGTAAATGGTTTCTAAGTTATTCCCACTTGGCGCTTTGGAAGAACCTTCAGCAGAATTTACGGGCGACGCAGGTAACAGCCGTTTGGAGCTTGGTGACTCCTTGTTCTTCACGCAGCAGGTATCTAAAACAGGCTGGATCTGTTGCCCTTCAGACGTTTCTTGCACTTCTCGGGACTCGTTCTTTTTCCCAAACACCGGTAACTCGGGGCGTTTGAAAGATTTCTGGCCGAGTTGGGCCGGGTCATTTTGTAAAACCGGTTTCAATAAGTTATTGGTTTCTGACCTTACATGAAGAACCCCGTCAGCTTTGCCCAGCGCTGTATGTCTAAGCGTCCATTGACTGGTACGAGTGTCTTTACTATCCAGCGACAAACTTCGAGTAAACTCTGGCCTCTTATAAAGTTCCCCGGTTGTTCCTCTCCTCTTAGGCTGTATCATTTGGGTGTCGTTCTCTAGAACGTTCTTTAACTTTGGAGAGTGTAAAGGACTCGTCACCCATTGATGATCTTCCCAAACCTCCTCCAGTTCGAACGCATGTATGCCATCTGTCTCAATATCTTCTTCATTTTCCAAAGACTCATTCGATTTCCTCTGAGTACTCTTTACTTTCGAGTCTTCTTCTCTGTTGACCGAGTCAATGTTGGGAGCAACCTGCAAATTACCATCTTTTTCCTTTTCAGTAAAGCCTCGACCCTTATCCTTCTGATCCATCGACGATGGGTGAGGACTTTGCCATACATCTCTAACACTAATAAAAGGTTCTTCTTGTTCCACATATTGGGGTATCTCTTGAGGTAGAGGAACATCAGTGCTGCAGCTGTGGGTAACACCAGGAGAAGATGGTGTCATCAATTTTTCCAGTTCTCGTTGACCCAAAGACTTCGATTCTTCCTTTTCGTTTCCGTTTTCGTCTTCCAAACCGACATGAACCAGTATTAGGGAATTAAAAATATCGGTATGATTACTTTCGGGTACAGGAAGGTCATTGCTAGATCTATCCGAATGGGCGTTTGGTTTGAAAGAACCAGGCGCCTCTTCGATCCGGCCAGATGGCGACGGAACTTGGCTGATCTCCGATGCGTAGTCTGACGGTACTGGAAGCTCTTCTGATTCAATTATCTTCAGCTCTTGTTGTAAATCGGTCCATAAAGGATCTATCAGGGTGATGGAAGCATCGTCGTCCTAGCAACGAAGAAGCACAAACAACAATTACACATATTTTGTATTTGGGGGGGAAAACACTAAATTAGGGAATGTTAGATAAAGAAAAGGCAGAGCAGATTATGTATTACTTAAATACTCCACGTTGCAGTTCAGCCAACAAGAGCTGCAAATTCAAACGACTTGAAACAATTTATACAATCATTCCAACCATTTACTATATACCCCCCCCCTAAAAAAGTGTGAGAAGCTGCAGTTCCAGGGCTGCAGCACACCACTCCCTCTGTGGTTGGCTGCTTGAAGAAACCAATCAGAGACAAGAAAACACTGAAGTGAATAACAGCTCTTTGCAGGCATGCAAATAGGTGGTCTCGTTAGAGCCCCTGAAGTCTCCCATGATGCCGAGCTGGAGCCGGGTGTCGTTGGGTATGGCGATCATGTACAGAGGTAAGGAAGAGATGCATCCAGCTGAATGCATCGCCTGCAAACCAAGAAGCTGGGGGGCAGGGAAAGAGTCGAATACATAGAGGGGTCCTGCTGAATCTCGTCACATATATAAAAAGGGGGGGACCTTCAGCTATCATATGTATTAAAGGATTAAGGATGATGAGCATACCTGGGAACTCTACGGGTTTGCCCGGAGATTGCCGGGTGAAGCCCCACTTCTCCGGTTCAAGACCCAAATGCTCCGGGTCGTGGGAGCGGGGTCTTGACACGCCCCACTCCCCGCCCATTTCCCCTTTAAATGGGGGTGTTTCCCACTGCCGTCAGCGGGAACGCCCCCGACGTCAGCGGGAACGCCCCCGATGTCAGCGGGAACAGTCCTGGCCGCGTCCCGCAAGGGAAGGCTCCGGGTAGCCGGAGTCCAGAAGTTCCCAGGTATGATGACGAAACACGTAGGTGCTCTTTAACCACGCAATGCAATACCGACCTGATCGTTGTCAAACAGCTCCTCGCTGTCGCTCCCCGAGGTCTCTCTCTGCCGAGTGCCGACCGTCTCTGGGCCATTCGACTCCAAGCTTAATACTTTCTCCAGCTCACTGATTGACACGAGTTCGTTTGACCTGCTTTCCGACAGAGGGCCAGAGCCTGCGCCCTCAACTTCCGTCCTCTCCGGGGATCCTTCCCAGATATACTTGGTTGCGTCATCTAACATGGAACCTAAAAATCATATAAAAAAAGAAAATTCAATATCAATGCTTAAATAACGCCTAATATATATGTATTTAGAGTACCGACTTAAAAGAGGCGGAAGTCGTACTTAGAAAAATGTTAAATGTTTGGGCAAACCATTCATATTTTGGTATTTTTGTGTAAATTCCGAACACCAAAAACCAATAGAACGCGTCCGGAATGTTAGGATTCTGCGAGTTTGGACAGTTCATGGTGAGGATCCCAGCGCGTTCCTTTACCTGTCGGGTTTTGAGAATCTAAATCTTTTGGGCACGGCTGCTTCGGTCCCTCCTGAGCTGCCTCCCCGCCAGAGTTTGGCGCAGGAGCTTTGTCTTTTGAAGCAGGATTGCTCAGTAGGTCCAAAACTGGGGATTTGGCCCCCGCGTTCGGCTCTAACAAAGGTAATTCTTCCAAGCTGGACAGGAGCGGGCGTTCTTTCGAGGTTCCTCTGCAGGGGGTGCTGTTGTTACTGATGACGGCGGACACTCGGAGTGGCACCGACACGGCAAACGGTTCCGAGATGTTGATGGCTTTCCTCTGGTGTCTGGGAGAAGCTTCCAAGGGAAAAAGGCTGGCGGGGAAACTGGATTTGGCGGCTCCGTCGCTGGAAGCGTAAAACAACTTCCTGACTTTTGGGGAGATCTGCTCGTTCTCCGCTTCGTCTTCAACTCGGAAGACCTTCATCTGCTCGGGTGGGGGCTTCGCTTGGGGGGTTTTGGGATTGGATCTGTCGTGGTTGGACGGTGAACCTCCCGTAGCGCCAGTAATTTCTTCCGTGCTGTATTCGCTCTCCGGTTTCCTGACGTCGTAAGTGCTTGCGCTGCCGGTGGCTCGGGACTTTGACATCGGTATGAAGAAGCCTCCGGTCCCCACCGACCGCTTGAATCGGCTGACTTTCTCCTCTTCCCCTAAAATTAGGAAACACGAAACCACAATTAACAAAAAGATCAATTAAACATGCGCGGGATAGACATCCGGCTCCTGAATCTACGACGACACCAACGACTGATTAAGGTTTGAGTCTTTACAGCAGGAGAAACGGGCAGACTAGACGGGGGCCGGATGGGGCCGAACAGAACAAATGACTAAACAGGAGTCAGCAGCAGACAATCCTGACCGGTATGGATGCTGAATGGCGACCCCAAGGGAGCTTCTTCTGCAAGAACAGCGTAGTTGGCCCCGTATAGAATAGTCCAACCAGTAAGATTTCTTGAAAGTCTCCTCATCTATTAAACAATACATTATACAGGGCCAACTAATCCCTTTTTGCTGAAAAAAAAACCTCCTAGGGTTAGCCCTGATACAGGGAAGTTAATAACCCGTGAGAAGGAAGGAGAGGGGTCTTTAGAAATGAGTCCCATGTGAAGCAGAATCTGGTTTCTTGTATTTCGTGAAGTTCTTCAATAAATTCAGCGCGTTTCGGAGAGTCGGAAGGAAAAGCTGTTGGGGGAGGAGAGGGGAGAGAGATGTCGGGAACGGTTAATATTAGCCAGCAGATAATCACAAGCACAGAAAGGTGGAGGAACCGTGAGGACAAGCAGAGACGTGACCTTCAGATATGGCGGGGAGGAGACGGGGTGACAGTAAGTCTAAATATCTTGGCAGAAGTCACGATCTGGAAGTCAAACAGTAAACAGGGAAGAAGAGGGAGGAAGTGTGCGATCTGTGTTTTGAGTTCTTTTTTTAAACAATGGACGCGCGTTTACATTAAGATGAACATGCGCCGGCGTGAAGGGGGTAGAGGGATTATATGGATGGACGTGGGCCGAGAGGAGACGGGGAAAGGAACAGGTGAAAGAGATATCTCCTTGGATCCAGGTCCTGCCTCTGGTTATAGGTGATGTGATAGGTGTGATAGGTGATGTGATAGGTGTGATAGGTGATGTGATAGGTGTGATAAGTGATCTTATAGGTGTGATAGGTGATGTGATAGGTGTTATAGGTGATGTGATAGGTGTGATGATAGGTGATGTGATAGGTGTGATGATAGGTGATGTGATAGGTGTGATAGGTGATGTGATAGGTGTGGTAGGTGATGTGATAGGTGTGATGATAGGTGATGTGATAGGTGTGATAGGTGATGTGATAGGTGTTATAGGTGATGTGATAGGTGTGATAGGTGATGTGATAGGTGTGATAGGTGATGTGATAGGTGTGATAGGTGATGTGATAGGTGTGATAGGTGTGATAGGTGATGTGATAGGTGTGATAGGTGATGTGATAGGTGTGATGATAGGTGATGTGATAGGTATGATAGGTGATGTGATAGGTATGATAGGTGATGTGATAGGTGTTATAGGTGATGTGATAGGTGTGATAGGTAATGTGATAGGTGTGATAAGTGATGTGATAGGTGTGATAGGTGATGTGATAGGTGTTATAGGTGATGTGATAGGTGTGATAGGTGATGTGATAGGTGTGATAGGTGATGTGATAGGTGTGATAGGTGTGATAGGTGATGTGATAGGTGTGATAGGTGATGTGATAGGTGTGATGATAGGTGATGTGATAGGTATGATAGGTGATGTGATAGGTATGATAGGTGATGTGATAGGTGTTATAGGTGATGTGATAGGTGTGATAGGTGATGTGATAGGTGTGATAGGTGATGTGATAGGTGTGATAAGTGATGTGATAGGTGTGATAGGTGATGTGATAGGTGTGATAGGTGTGATAGGTGATGTGATAGGTGTGATAGGTGATGTGATAGGTGTGATAGGTGTGATAGGTGATAGGTGGCTGTGTAGAGCGCTGGGTTGATAGAAGTGGTGGTTGGTGGCATCTCCACCTGGTTTCTCCGATGAGATGTGCATGCGCTGGGGCATTAAAGACATGGTTCATCTAGGAGAAACCCAAGGGATGGCCCTGCTCACAACTGGGGGGAAGAGCTCCTGGGCCTAGCGGAGGGCAAGAAAAGAATGAGATGAAATGTCCTAATCACTGGACATCCGAAGGAGAACATTCAGCTATCCAAGCGATTATCTGCAATAATGTCTCCTCATGCTGGGGCTGTAAATGGACGCCTGGATGTTGCCCATCCCTGGTCAGGAGCTCTGGACTAGTTGGCTACATTTCATCAAACTGGTAGTTTATATATTTTTTTTGTATTTTTAAATGTATTGTTTCAAAAATAAATTAAACAAAAACCATACATTGTTTGGGCTTTTTGCATTCTACGTTACTTATTATGACGATTACATGTATTGTTACACATATTGTTACATGTATCGTTACACGTATCGTTACATGTATTATTACACATATTGTTACATGTATTATTACACGTATCGTTACACATATTGTTACATGTGCTAGAAACGGTATTCCTATTAATTTCGCATGGAAGTCGTTATTTTCCCCATTTTCATTTTTGATTCGGATTAATATCCGCTTGTAGTCATGTGACGGGAGGCGACGTCTCTCATTGGTTGAAGAGCTTTGTTGCTGTTGCAGCGGAAAAACACAATGTCATCAATCCAATGGTTTAACGGGTTGAAGCGTACGAGTGACACGTATTGTGATATCATGGCTTTTCAAATGATTTACAGTCCGTTACCCGCTTTCAGACTCACCGTCTGCCGGCAGGGAGCACAGAGAATCCATACTTTTGGCGGGACGAATGGTGGCTTTCTCTGCAAAGGGAAACATTTGTCATGTTAGTGTCATACGTGTTGAGGAGTAAAAAAAAATCATACAACATGTAGCACTGCTTGTTCTAAATGTTATTACATTCTTAATGTAGTCTAACAATTAGAAGCTTAGGTGTGATGTAAGGGTGGGTGGTGGATACGTGGAGCAGACTTCCAGCAGAAGTGGTAGAGGGAATGAGACCAACGACGGATTAAGGTTTGAGTGGGGTTATGGCGATCTTACCGTTCCCTTCCTTCTGCCCTCGCACAAAGACGCTTCCGTTGCGGCTCAGCTTGGATTTGGACTCGGAGCGCCCCAGATTAAATATAGATTTCCATTTCTTTGACTTGGTGGAAAGTTTCCTCCTGGAAAAACAGAAGTGGGAAGGGGGGGGGCATATTTAATGGACTCTCTGCTTATATCACCCAAATCCCCCGTAGCAGTCCTGACGTTCGCAGCACAGAATATTTGTCATTTTTACCATGTTTGTTAAACTGCGATTTCTCCTTTTCCATATTTGATGAACCCGCAGAAATTATACATCAATTTTGGGAAGGGGAGAAAAATGAATCCAGCCCCCCCCCGCTCCTCTGCCTGATCTGCTTTTCTGTTTTCTGTAGCTGATCTGATTCCGGGAATCACCTGCTAGCTAAGAAACAGGAAATATTAACTTATTTAAACGTAAAAACCCAAAAGCTATACAAATTGTTTGCAGTCCTTCGGCTCCGAGGCCATCGGCGCTTATTATAATTCCGCTGTTTCTTACAAACAAAGGCTGAGACTTCTTTTATAAACTCGTTATAATTAAACTCTGAGATTATGAATATGAGGGCGCTTGTGGCTTCTATAACGTGACAATCTCATCTAGATTCTGCAGCCATACTCCTATCCCAAGCATGTTTAAACTCCTGCACTATATTAGGTTCTACCACCTCTGTGGGGAGGCCGTTCCTCTTTTGCTTAATACAATGACAGATCTTTGTTTTGAATTTACTTTATGTAACATGCAGGATCGCCTTTACCACGTCTGCTGGGAGGCTGTTCTACTTATCTTCCACCTGCTCATCCCTCCATTACATCAAAGCCCCTGACCCTCTATTTTTTATTTAAACACCTATATATATTACATTTCAGCACCAAATCATACTTTTTTTTAGCCCAAGGAAGCAGGTTATTCTGGTGCTGCTAATGCTAACCCAGTGCAGAATATAACATGCCCCCCCCCATGCCACCTGTCATCATGCTGTCAGGATTAGTCTCCGTTAATAAGAGTGGGACAGCCTCCCAGCAGAGGTGGTAGAGGGTAATACAGTGAGGGTATTAAACATGCATGGGACAGACATACGGCTCCTGAATCTAAGACGAGACCAACGATTGAGTAAGGTTTGAGTCTTTACTGCAGGAGAAACGGGCGACTAGACGGGGGCCGGATGGGGGCCGATCTGCCGGCAGGTTCTATGTTTTAATATAAAACAGACAAATCTTGGAATCTTGTAGTTCAAACAAACACCACTAGGAGGCAGCATTCCTTCACAGTCCCCGTTCTCTATCCATTTATTGGTAACGCAGTAGGGTTTGTATGACGATTGGATGCGTTTCATTAAACTATCTGAAGGTTAGAGGTCTATCCTCAGCTACTGATTGGCTTCTGAACCCGTTAACCCTCGTTGCTGTCTACCCCTCTTGTTTGTGAGATGACATGTAAGCAAATGTTTTACTTTACTAATAGAGCAGTAGATAAGTGGAACAGCCTCCCAGCAGAAGTGGTAGAGGGTAATACAGTGAGGGGATTAAGCATGCATGGGACAGACATACGGCTCCTGAATCTAAGACGAGACCAACGACTGATTAAGGTTTGAGTCTTTACAGCAGGAGAAACGGGCGAGTAGACGGGGGCCGAATGGGGCCGATCTTCCAGAAAAAAATCCGGAAAAAAATATATATAAGTAAAGAAATTATTGTCTGTTTTGGATGGGAGTTTTATCTAGAAAAACCTAGCTTTAATACATTCCCGGGCAGATTAAATATCTTAATACCATTTTTTTTCTTTGAATTTACATAATAATTTGGACAGAAACAATAAAAAAAAAACCCTACTGGCTCGCAGCGTTGTAATAGATTGCAAGCTTTGGAGACCACCTAGACCTCTTCTTCAGGATTACTATGAACAGCAGGTTATCAAAACCTTCAGACGCCGCCGATTATCAGGAAATAATAAAAAAATATATAGTAATGATCTCATAATAAAGCGGAATAAAATGAAATTGCGATCTAATAAGAGATTTGGTGATTAGTTGTGAATTCGCGGGGGGGGGGCAGTCTTTGTGCCAGCCGCTAATTATCCGGTAGCCCCCGCTTCCTCCGTCCAGCCGGAGCCCGTTGTGTCAGAGCCGAGCTAACTGGAGCAGCTGGGGAGCGGCCGCTCCGTTTCTGCTTCTTATCCATGTTTGATCAGCTCTCCGGCTGAGGCCGTGTTAACCCGTGTAGCGGATCGGGCACACGCTGATCACACGACAACGCAATCTGTTCCATCATCCAGAGAATCCTCGCCGCTGGTGACACGGATCGCAAGCCTTTGTGATCAGAGCCGAGGCGCTCCATGTCCCCGGATTTTTTACCTTTTCTTCTATGTTTGCGGCGAGGAGCGCGCTTTCTAAACACACGATACAGAACTGTGGAGCTGTCCTTCTCTATTAATCTCACCCACGGGAAACAACCCTTATTAAAAGTGCATTGTACAGGGCTGTACGGGGTATATTAAGGGCTGGTATTTTGCTTCTCTGATGCTCCTGTATATGGACTTCTCTCTTTCTTTTCTTTTTTCTCGTTCTGTCTTGTCCCCCCCATCATCGTATACATACAGTTTTTTTTGTAAATTACCTAAATATATATATAAAAAAATAATTGCACATTTTAAAGCCACATTACATTGGCAGATGAATAATAATATATATTTTGTGGTACTGTCCCTTTAAATATCAGTGTATGACCTCCCGGTAGGACTAGGTGACCTTCCCTCTGTGCAGGAAGTAGGAGGAGCCAGCACTTCCTGCGATAAGTTCCATTGTAATGTGAGTGCAAGGAAACAATAGGGGGACGCGGCCGAGAGGAAGCGCAGCAATAATCCTGTATACAGAATGTGACACGCAGCGCGATCACGCACCCCGGCCACGTTACTATATATTTATACATATATATATTTATATAGCGACATCCTATTCTGTAGCGCTGTACAGTAGGCAAACAGGAGAGGAGGGCCCTGTACAGAGGAGCTGACAATCCATGGGCCCCGCGCTTGGCCCACGGGCTTGTCCGGTTTGAAGTCCACACCGGTAACCTCACGATGGCTCCACACCAGTAACCTAACGATACCTCCACACCAGTAACCTCACGATGGCTCCACACCAGTAACCTAACGATGGCTCCACACCAGTAACATTACGATGGCTCCACACCAGTAACCTCACGATGGCTCCACACCAGTAACCTCACGATGGCTCCACACCAGCAACCTAACGATGGCTCCACACCAGTAACATTACGATGGCTCCACACCAGTAACCTCACGATACCTCCACACCAGCAACCTCACGATGGCTCCACACCAGTAACCTCACGATGCCTCCACACCAGTAACCTAACGATACCTCCACACCAGTAACCTAACGATACCCCCACACCAGTAACCTTATGAAGGCTCCAGACCGGTAACCTCACGATGCCTCCACACCAGTAACCTTGGAACACCTTCACACCAGTAACCTCATGATGTCTCCATACCAGTAACCCAAGAACACCTCCAAACCAGTTACCTTACGATGGCTCCACTACGTTAAACTTGGAACATTCTTCCACATCTGGCTACGTCACAGTCGCTCTACACAAGTTACTCACAGCATCTCCACACTAGTAACCTCACAATGCTTCCACCTCAGCTGGTCCACCATCATACACAGCAGGACATGACACGGGACTCACTTGTTTTCAGGTAGATCGATGACCGTGTGGAATAGGGTTCCGGTGACGGGGACAATCTCCGGCAGGCTGTTTTCCCTCCTCTCCTTGCGGGCGGGATGTGTGGCCGACAGACTCATGGCTTGAGCTTCCTTCAAGCTGACCAGTTTCATGGGCAGAGATCCAGACGGCAAGGTCATACTCTTCATCACTCTACACTCTAGGGAGAAAGAGAGCCACATTTACCACACTATATGTACAAGGGCTTCTAGCTTAGTGTTACGCTGATTCATACCACCCTGACGACCGAGGAGCAACCAATCAAGACTCAGAGTAGGCCTTGTTGGCCATGTGATGTCACCATTTGATCTGAAGAAGACCTCCGAGGTTCCAAAAGCTCATGTAACTTAATATCTTTTACTAAGTTGGCCAAAAAAAAAGGTATCAACTACAGCTAAAGACCCCATCTTTTTTTTTTAACCAAGGACAAGTGAGATCCAAGCTGTAAGTCATCACCTTTCTTACATAATAAAATAATACTTCATCACTTTGCCGACTTGGCAGCCAAACAAGAAGCGCCTTGAAGAACAAATACGTGTTTGAGGATCGCAGATGTTTCGCGAGCCAAATTCCGAGGGCCACTCGACTCTCTCCTTAAGGACAAATCGAGAGATTCGAAAAAGCAGGAACGGAACAAAAAAAAAAAAAGAACAAACGATCATTCTTGGCACGGAGCAGAAATTTCCACAGCGATAACACAAAGAAAGGCGATAGTGCCAGCAGCTATATGCACAAGGTCACCCCAAGGGCAGGACAGGAAGGTGCGTATAGGAACCGGCTTATTTTATTAATAGACACGAAGCCTGCATTTGTAAAGGCGGACATCGGGAAAATATATAGAAGTTTACTGAAAGGTTTAAACTTTCAAATAGTTTTATTATATTATGGAGACGTCAGGAAGAACGTTAAATAAAATATCTCTGTGATTCTTCTGCACGCAATATTTAAGGTGAATAGACAATAAGTCTCGTTTATGGATTGAATGGCGTGCACAGATGAAACACAATGGTCCTGTAAACGGTCCGATGAGGCTAATAAATGAATAACTAACCCAAGGTTCATTGATGGCGACTGCAATTCTCATCATCAGTCGGACTACAAAAAAACTCCCAGGTGAAACAGCCCCATGGTGTCCCTTACCGTCCCTCGGACACAGCTCGGGCGATGGCGTTCCGTTCTTCTTAAAGATCTGCTTCACGTTGTTGAGGATGAACTCAATGACCACCTGTTGTACCCGCACCTCGAGGAACGCCGCGTCGCCGTTACATCCGGCATCTTCTATCTCTTTTGACCTGGCAATAAAAAAATAACTTATGAAGCAATCCCCTCGGTGATCACTGATCATACAGTGAAATGTATGGATCAAGATTTTGGGTCCTCTCTCTCCGTGACATCCCCCGGGAGGACAGCTAAGGCACAAAGCCATGAAGATACTCGTAGGGTTGACTCGTCACCGAGTGGACTCGAATGTGAATTCTGAAAGTGGTTTTATCGGCATAGCAACTAATGGAATGATCCCACTGGCTGGACCCCCAATGTTTTTATAGGAAGGTGAACAATAGAAACAGAATCTGCCGGCAGTTCGGCCCCATTCGGCCCTGTCTAGTCTGCCCGTTTTTTTCTGCTGTAAAGACTCAAATTGTAATCCTTGGTTTTATGTATGTTAGAGTGGATGTATGTGTGACAGCGCGTATGTGTTAGTATGAGTGTGTATGCGTGCGTTAGCATGAGTGTGTATGCTTAAGTGTGTTAGCATGAGTGCGTATGCGTAAGTGTCTTAGCATGAGTGTTCATGCGTGTTACCATGAGTGTGTGTGCGTGTGTTACCATAAGTTTGTATGCGTGTGTTAGCATGAGTGTGTATGCGTGTGTTAGCATGAGTGTGTATGCGTGTGTTAGCATGAGTGTGTATGCGTAAGTGTCTTAGCATGAGTGTGTATGCGTGTTACCATGAGTGTGTGTGCGTGTGTTACCATAAGTTTGTATGCGTGTGTTAGCATGAGTGTGTATGCGTGTGTTAGCATGAGTGTGTATGCGTGTGTTAGCATGAGTGTGTAAGTGTGTTTGGGGTTCTAATTCTATCTGGTCCTGAAGTAGTCTCCCAGTAGAAGTGGTAGAGGGTGATACAGTGAGGGGATTTAAAGATGCATGGGATAGGCCTTAGAAGGCAAGACATACCTGAGCAGATTGGGCGCCCAGACGAGCGCCAGGTTTCGGATGTGCATGTTTGTCATGGAGCTGTGCGACGCTATGTTAGTCAGGTGGTTGCTCAGGTATTCCAGAGTCCTGCGAGATTAAAGGAAAGGGAGACGTGAACAAGAGAGCAAAACTCACCTCTATCTAATAGACACCGGTACCCGACCTAAAAGGTGAAGACAGATTGGATAGAGAGGAGTCTGTTTTAGGACAGCCCGGTGTCTCCTCTGCATAGCTGGCTCCTTGCTGACAGTAACAATGTAACAGCACCTGGGAACGGCAGCCTCCCCTCCGACTGTCTACACAATGCAGGCAGCGGCAAAGCAGCATCGCAGCGCAGGTAACCTCTGATGCTGGAGTGCAAAACATCCACGTGTGTGTGGTTAACCTCTTCGGTGCTGGGTGCAAAACGTTCATATGTCTCTAGTTAACCCCTTCAAAGCCGAAGGGAAACTTTCACTCTTTTGCGTAGTTAATCTCTTAGGTGCTGGACTACTGTGCTGTGTGAAGTTAACATCTCCACCGCTGGCATGCAAAATCCTGTATGTGTGTGTATAATTAACCCTTTCTGAGATGATATAATGTGTCGAACTGATGGATGGGGACATGACAATATGGCTGTGAAGGCATCAGAGTTTGGGGTATTCTGGGCAGCTATAAACCCTTTTTCTGCTGCCCTATCCTATAATGTGAGTTGGTTTTCCATGTTCATTAGTGAGGCTTTTCATCCTCTTGTTCATCCCGGTTAGGGTTAGAATGAGCCCATTACATATTTTCCCAGCCCTAGATTGTCAGCCCTTCCGCCAAGGCTGCTGATGACTGGTAATCCGCTGGTGAGTCAACACTCAAGCTTAGCCGCGGCTTACCGAATATCCGTTCGCTTGCTCCGGGGGCCCCCGTCAGCCGATCAGAACCATTTTAGGATTACGTTCCAAAACACGTTGTGAAGCCGCAGTGTAAATAAACCAGAGCCGAACGCCGCAGAGGCTTACGTCTCCGCAGCAGAAGCCTATAAATCTTTATGTTTGTACAGGGGGGTCTAAAAACCGCGGCAGCATTTATAACGCTGTATATAAGAGTGGTCCGAGTCCGTGCCGTGATCCATGAGCGTGTTTACAGAGGAGCGGGGATCTATTCTGTGTTTACGCGTGCCTCGCGCGTCGTACGGGAGAAGAATTCCAGCTCTCCCCCGACAATCGATAGCGAACACTATATAAGGTGCAGGGCGCCCAGATATCCACGCCGTACCATTGTTTAAAATTAGCACCGGCTATACGCTAAAGGTGGGGAGGGGGGGATGGGCGGAATTCCAAAAATGCCCAGAGATGAGCAATGTAATTATGTAACAATAACAACTGTAAAAATGTACTATACCTAGCGGCATCCGTCAGGGTCACGTAGGAGTCGGTACACATTATGTCATTATTGCAATGACATCATAACATTTTCTGCCACCTTATCTACCACTTTATGCATGCGCAACGCTTAATTTGGGTATGAAAAACATTCTTATCTGCCCATTTTTCCCGATGAAGGAAAGTCAGGGGTCCCGGCGTCTTCCTGCGAGACTGAAAAGCAAAGAAGCGTTGCTTGATCCAGAGGCATAACAATCATGGTCAACAGGGTCCGCGGAGTACTTTGCCCACTTATTTGCCCCTTAAACTCTGCTCGGTGCGGGTAACATCAGTCTACACACAGAGAGACACACCACCCCTGCGGGCAAGTGGTGTCAGCAGGGGCACAGGCAGGCTGTTTGGGGGCACAGATGGCACAGACAAGCTATTTGAGGGCAAAGATGGTCAGGGCGGCCTCTGGTACCCTTTGGTTTCTAGTTAGGCCCCTGGCAGCACCCCCCCCACAATAATAGAGTTCCCGCCTGTGGTGAAAGTCAGCTGTCTTACGATTATGTCAGAAGTTGTCCGTAAAACTTCTGCTTTTCTCATATTTGTTACCAAGACTACAGGAGGCGACTTCTTCCCTTGCTAACCTCGTAGCCGTTATTTTTAACAATCGCGTGTGAGTGGGAGCGTTTTAGAGCAGTGCCGAGCGTCGATCTGCTGGGCTTCAGCTGGAACCCGCTGCCATTACTCCTACATTCAATTCCGATTTGGAACGCTCACATCAGTCACTCTTTTTCCTCCTCACCGGGACAACAATCTTTTCCCATACAGAAAGCCGCGCTGTATGCTAGCGAATGCTGCGTAGGTCAGCGCTTTAAGGCATAAATAACTCATATTGCTGGGTTCTGAGTGGGGCGCCCTGTTTGACCGATGCATGTCCCAAAATGCTAAGCAACAGACCCATTGAGCATCAACACGCCAGGAGACCGGATCAGCCAAGAGGGCGATCCGGCCCGTGGTTTTCCAGCACAAGGACTGCCGCCCACCCTAGACCGCCCATCCAAGACATTTTACCCCATCACAGCTGTCACCGCCACCCGTTTGCACCGTAATATTTAACAGAATGCCCCCTGCATCACTTCCTTTATGGAATAACTCTGCTGTTGCCCCGTCTCCTCTTGGACCAATATGGCGCCGTGGGCATTCGTTATAAGATTGGAACGAGGGTCAGTCCTTCCAAAACTGCAACCAGATTAATTATTTCCCGACTTGGAGAGATCTTAAGGACCCCGCAGAACAGGAGAATCGTCTGTCCATGTGTTTTCTATTTAATGGATCACAAAGCAGAAGGAATAGAGAACGCCGGGGTCTTTGTATATCGGAACGCGATCAATTTCCCACATTTACAGTCCTTATGTGTTTTTTTTTTTGGTCCTAGCGCACAGTTTGGGGTAATTTCAGAAGTCTGTGTTTTTTTGATGGTGGTTTTTTTAACCCTCCAAGAGCCAGAGGGACCAGCAATGCATTATAATAGGCATGTGTCGCTCGGAATGCCTAACCTCACGTTACCTTGATGGGATAAAAAAAAAGAATCTTGACGTCTAAATGTTCCATCGCGAACTGGACAAATTGTAACAAAAGATTCCTTGTACACCCTGAATGTTCTAGATCACAATATAACCCCAATCACAGGGGGATTTCGTGACGTAGAACACATAAGTAAACCCATCTGCCCCATCTGGTTTGTGGACGTTGAGTAAAAATAACAGGAAACCAACAAGGCTTGAAACCGCGTCAGGCTCTACTCTTCAAGCTTCTGAAGACAGATGATAAATGTCCTCGAGTACGACCCGCAGGGAGGTTTTACCGACTCCAGTCTTTATCTCTTGGTAAAGAAAACACTAAAGAAATACAATGGGTGTCCTAAACGGTATGTAACCCCCCCCAGGGCCGGCCCTACCATGGAGCAGAGTGGGGCAATTGCCCCAAGCCCTTTTTTTTTTAAAGCGGAGGAGAGAGAGAGGGGCGCCGAGTGGTTTTCGCTTACCAAGTTGTCAGTACCCGCTCGGCGCCCCTCTCTCTCCTCTGCGAGCCCTCTAGCTCGGTCTCGGTGCCGGCTTGTAATGCTGAGCGCCAGAAGATGACGTCATTTCCGGCGCTCAGCATTACAAGCCGGCACCGAGACCGAGCAGGGAGACTCCCTGCAGGACTGCTGAAAGGTAAGTACAAAGGGGGAGGAGGGGGGAGGAAGGGTAGATAATAGAAAGGAAGGATAGATAATGGGGGGGCTGCAGAGGAAGGGTAGATAATGGGGGGGCGGCATTTTAAACTTCGCCCCAGGCGGCATTATGTCTTGGGCCGGCCCTGCCCCCCCAACCCAACCCAACGCCCCGCACAGCACCGCACCATTTCGAAGTCAGTCACCGTGGATGTCATGCCTAAAGATAAACTCGGGAGCAATCTGGGGCAAAAGGGGTTGAATCATGAAGTCAAAAAGCCACAACTTAGCAAATGTTATAAAATTACCCCTACGTTCCAATGATACCCCCAGGCATAACATTACTGCCCTTGAATACCCCGGCTCTGCCCTGCACACCAATGTCGCTTCCAAGGAAGGCAAAGCCACAACGGAGGTGTCCTCCAGAACTTTTGTCTCCATTATCATCTAAAATTCTGTATTTAATCCTGTTTCTTCTTTCATGACAAAAATAGTTTTTTTTTAGTTAATTTACACATATTAAAAAAAAAAAACAGCCAAGCTTTTATGGCTGATCCAATTGTGATTAATATGTCAATTTTAGAGAATCTTGGGTGATACAGATTAATGGGAATGTATGAATGAGTGGAGGCATTTAGATGAGGAGATCTTGCTCACCTGTAATGGGACGGGGGTAACTCTTGGATGACGCTCTGTATTCTCGCCAATTGTTCTCCCTCCACGGAGCATGATACCGCATCCTGGGAATGCGAGAAACACGGGGATTATCAAGTCTGAGCAGAACAAAACATGACAGGAACATCACAGGAACATCACAGGAACATCACAGGAACATCACAGGAACCTCTCCCGCAGAACACGCAGGCTTTCAAGGTGTGCGGGTTTTTAGATGTCTCCAGACCTTTAAACAACATCAATCAACTGCAATAGCGAACGGACGGGTGATCCCAACTGTTTGAGCGCTAGAGGAACGGACGAGGCCACCTGGCCATGGACTCAACCAAACATTGTAACAAAAGACTGAAGATAAAGAAGGAAAGTGTGAAAATGAGACTTTTGTGGTTAACGAGTCTTCTCCTCACGCGTGGAACGGATCGTTGTTTTTTGTGTACCTTATACAAGGTAAACCTTATACATGGAGATCTTTATAATTAGGGGAGTTAACAAAAGAGCTCCCCCCATTAGCCAACCAATGGCTCCTCTCCTGCCCCATCCTCATTGTTTAAGAGTGTAAGATGGCAGATATCATCACGCAACACTTGGTTCTGCTACAGGTCATGGTCATACCTGGGGGCTTTCGAGGGGAGCCGACCTATGCTCTGCCTTTTCTGGGGAGTGGCTTTGTAAGGGGCAGGGCTAGCCATATGTTGGGGTGGGGCTAGCTACATGTGAGGTGAGGCTAGCTGTGCATGAGGGCAGGGCTAGCCATATGTCGGGGTGGGGCTAGCTGTGTATGAGGGCCGGGCTAGCTACATGTGAGGTGAGGCTAGCTGTGCATGAGGGCAGGGCTAGCCATATGTCGGGGTGGGGCTAGCTGTGTATGGGGGCCGGGCTAGCCACATGTCGAGAACCTTTCAGCCCGGCCTTTGTCCCCTCTGCGCTGCTCTGCTCTGGCTGCTTGCCAAGTTCTGACATGACAGGAAGGTCCATGAATTTAAAGGGCACTGGGATTGGCTGTAGGAGGTCAGGCTGCTGTGATGTAATACATAGAGGGAGAGCCTTGGAAGAATGACAAGTCTCTGTTGCTAAGCAGCACTAGTATCTAAAAAAAAAAATCTTTTCATGCAGTTTTTCAGGTTTATTTACTTCTCTTTACACGATGCAGAACTTAATTCAGGAGGCCATAGCGTTGGCTTTGCAGTTTGCCCAGCGCAAGGAGTTTCTTTATTACTCTTCCACAAATCAAACACACGTGTAACACGTCAACACGCGGTGCTTTTCACCGGAGCATATGATTACTAACACTCTACCTTAAACCGTGAGAGCTGATTCATTTCCATGTTCTCCGAACAACACGGTAATTTGAGCAATTGCTGGAGATGGTTGCAACAATGTCATTAATCAAATGTTTTTTGGCGAGGAGACGCTTGTGGTTTTACATGGAGATAAACAACGCGTTTCATTAATAAAACAGCCGTCGGCGGAAAAAAAAAAATGAAAATATTTATCCTGATGCGCAGGCAGGGAATTTATCTGAAATTATCCCAGAAATTAAACCACTAACAAAGATTATTTTAATATTAGATTAATTATGAGTCAGACCCCAGATGTTTGTTAATATTTATAGTGAAAACTCCTGTGCCGGAAATTCTGCTAATGATTTTTCCAGTAAGTTGGAGAAGAAAATGGGAATTTTCAATAGTTTAATTTTTTTTATTTATGTTTTTGCATTTTTTAATGTTATGTACACTTCCGTTCAAAAGTTTTGAAAGAAAAGCACATTTTCTTCTATTAAAATAACATGAAATTGATCAGAAATCCAGCGCAGACGGGGTTAATGTTGTAACTGACTATTGTAGCTGGAAATGGCTGATTTTTAATGGAATCTCTTCACGGGCGCACAGAGTCCCTTTATCACTCCCATCACTCCTGGGTTCCAATGGCCCTTTATCACTCCCATCACTCCTATCACTCCTGTGTTCCAATGGCCCTTTATCACTCCCATCACTCCTGTGTTCCAATGGCCCTTTATCACTCCCATCACTCCTGTGTTCCAATGGCCCTTTATCACTCCTGGATTCCAATGGCCCTTTATCACTCCCATCACTCCTATCACTCCTGTGTTCCAATGGCCCTTTATCACTCCCATCACTCCTGTGTTCCAATGGCCCTTTATCACTTCCATCACTCCTGTGTTCCAATGGCCCTTTATCACTCCCATCACTCCTGGGTTCCAATGGCCCTTTATCACTCCTGGATTCCAATGGCCCTTTATCACTCCCATCACTCCTGGGTTCCAATGGCCCTTTATCACTCCCATCACTCCTGCGTTCCAATGGCCCTTTATCACTCCCATCTCCCTTCAAACCTGGAATTCTATGGCACACGGCACAAAATGTATTGAGATTTGTAAATCTTTACTTATTTTAGCCAAAATGCACCCCTTTTCTCCCAAACCCAACCGTGTTCCACGCATCTCAACACCATTGGACCATTCAATACGTATATATAAAAAAACTTTTAAAGATCATTATTGCCTCTATAAAAAATACTAAATGTAGAGCAGATATTTTTTCCACCCCCCCCCCCCTTTTGCCTAATCTGGCCACAATTTTAAGCTGACAGAAAATTTACACCCACAATAAAATCAAAGATTTGTTTTGAAAGACCGGCTTCCCGACATAAGAAAAAAATGTTTTCAGAACAAATATATATAAAAAAAAAGTAACATTCTGTGGAGGCGGCCGGGAATGAATGATTCACAGCTGCCTTAAGAATCTTTACACTGCGGAAGCGAGTGCGGCTGAGCGCGTCCGTGATTCACACGCAGTCAGCGGGGCCCTTGATGAAGTCATAGCGATGACTTTTCATGTGGGCGGGAAATTATTAATGATGTCATATCATGAGAATCTCCAGCTCTTCAGGCTTAGCGATAATAACTAAAAAGAAGGGTGACCCTTCCGTACAGTGCTGCCCCCTGCAGGGCATGGGGGGCATAACTCTGTTAATATATGTTGTGTGTGGACATGAGGGCCGGTATTAGAGCCAGTCGATGAATCCATACATAGAATCAGCATGATGGGCCATTAAGGGGTTAACGTTTAAAGCTTCTTATTCCCATGGCTGCCAAAGGTTCCTACTGACCGGACCCAGAACCAGAACCTGTTATCAGACGAGACCCATTTCACTCAAATATTCTGCCCATTAGAGGCCGAGGATGTGTTAACCCTTTATTACCCATATGCGTAACAAGGAGGCTCCTGGAGACCCCCCCTTGCCTTGAAGGAATAGAATATGAGTAGAGAGCGACAGGAGACAAGTGAGCCCTCCGTGATGTTAATGACGATCCTTCATGTGGTGGGGTTGAGTCTGTCTGACTTGGTTTCAGCACCTTGGTTGCGCAGGACCTTCCCTTACTGAACACGAAGAGATATAATTTAAAACATTTTAACTCTTTCATTCAGAGACATATTATAAAATATGGAGGGTACAATTGGCTCCCTAGCGCTTTTTGGGCCAGACCACAACATCGCATCAGATGTTGTGCTAAAATTGTGTATCTTACCTAAAATATTCAATTTTTTTTTTCATATTTATTTAAATCGGGACAAATTTGTACAAAAATCAGGGTCCAGACAGACAAAAATCCAGTTTGTTATTTTCTTAGGAGTCAGAAAGCCCCCCCCCCCCGGCTGACGATCTCCATCCCCTCTCTCCGTCCTCCATAAATATCATGAAAGTACTTTAAAAAAAAAAAAAAGCCATTAAAAAGGAGACATTTCTGTAACGGGGTCTCTCCAGGATACAGTACCGAGAATTTACAAACAAAGACCCCAACGCGCCGATGAAAAATAGCTGGCGGGAGCGGGGCGGCGGGAGCGGGGCGGCGGGGGGCCGAAGAGGCTTCACTTAAAATGACAAATGTATCTCTGGTTCATCTGAAGAGCCTCCAACGTGCAGCTGGGGGCCGGAAGAGAAGCCGCGGTTACTCCTCACAGGCACATCTCGTCCCAGACTTTATTAACGCTTTCTCTCTGACCATTTGTACTAACACCATAGTTGGCAACTGTCCCGCTGTGATTAGGACTGCTGTCCAATGCTATTGTTGTGGTGTTCAGAGCAAGAATAACCCCTCTAACCGCCTCTGCCCTGAAGAGCAGGAGAGAGGTTGGGATAGAATGGCAAAACTGGGACTGTCCCACAAAAGCCGGGACAGTTCGGAGGCATGTGTTAATCGCACAGCGCCGGGGATATGATGATAATAAAGAATTCCGCCTTGGAACCTCTACAAAGCTTTCCAGCTGGTAACAGAAGGATCACCTCGAGAGTGCCTCATCTGAAGTACCCCGGAGTCTGCCGGCCCGGCAGGCGCTCCGCGTTGGGTAACCATCTGTCCCGGGCTGCTCTGCCCGTCTGCGTCCGTAAAGCTGCAGTCCCCTCTTCCAAACCTAGATTTAGAAGTTCTGGGTGAGTTTGTAGGAGAGTTGTGGTTTCAGATCTCTGACTTCCGTATACATTATAAGGGGTGAACCCCAGTGAGCTTCTGCTGCAGGAAGAGCCTTGTGGGCCCTGTATAATGTATAATTCAATCAATCATTACAGCCTAACCAAAGAAGAATGCCTCTTAAAGTAACCCTTATCGTCTTTGAGTACTTTGATAAACATTTATCTTATGCGAAAGCTGCAGCCCCAGAGCTACAGCTCCCCAATACCTCTGTGGTCTGCGGATTCTCGCTGCTGATTGGCAATCAGTGTCAGGAAATCAATGTGGCTGATTCCTGTGCGTGAGCATGGAGGTCCCGTCAGACACCCCCCTCCCCCGTGCCACTTTCACCAAACCTGTGGGGACCGGTTTTCTGGCATGGAAAACAGCTGCGGGATTCTCAAAAGGGGCAAAAAAAATATTGGGGGTTCTGCAGAATCCCCCACCCCAACACGCATTTCCAAAGAACACCCTATTACAATGAAAATTCCCCATAAACAAAACCTTTAAGAGTGTAAGTGTGAGTTTTAGTGTAAATTTGTGTTAGTATAAAAGTACCAAAATCTCTGTTTTTTTAAGTAAATCTTTGTAGGGCAGCATTTTTAAAATAGTTCAGGTCTCTGTAGTAGAAAAAACAGGTGTTCCGACAGATTAATGATAAAAAGTCCTGGAACGTGGATACCGTCCAATAATGTAATCCGAGCCTGGCACAAAATTCCCATTTACATTATTCCTGGAATGTTAGCGGCGGAAGAATTCGCCAGTATCAGGCAGCATGTGGCAGATATTAAATATTTACATATGAATAGAAGTTTAACATGAACCCGTATCACCCCAAAAAAATGATTTTGGTTATTTTAAATCCAGTGTTTGATCCATACATTGTGCGTCAGGGGTCTAGCGGATGTAAAGATCAAATTGTAGCTAATAAACATTCAGGGTGGAAAGTAGTTTACAGAGTGCATGCAGTCCCGTCCAGGTACACGGTATGTACCGTGTATATGATGTACGTGGGGACATATAGAGCTTTGCAGCTATAACTTTTGATCTATACATCTGTGAGTAATGCATCACACTGTTTTAAAATTAATTTGTAGATGACGGATAACCTTTCATCCCATCTATGTGATTTGGTTCTCGCACTGTTTGGCACTGGTTGGCATTGGTTGGCACTTTCAGGGCCAGAGGGGGGAACATCCCTTGCGTTTTTTGGCAAGTCTCTGCTGGTAGGAGGATGCACGTCTTTGCACCAATACATCGGGGTAAGATCTCTGAAACATGCAGATGAGAGGTTGGCAAATTCCAATGAAAATTCACCCAATAATTCACTCGTAATCTGAGTTAAAGAGCTGCGAGCGAGCGGCTCCTGTTTGTCAGTACGGCCTAATAAACTTTATTTCCCCCCCATAAAGGCGCAGTTTAATGTCCCAGACACCCCCTATGAAGAAGAATTCATATTAAACTGCCCGGTGAGTAACCCTAAACCTCTACTCTGTGAGTACTTTCATTTGCTTTTCTTAGAAAAAGGGAAAAAAAACACCTGACATAGAAGCTGCAGCCCTGGCACTGCAGCTGCCCTCCTACTCCTCTGTGTTCTTGCCAATGATTGCAAGGAAAGTGCCGCCATTGAAATAAAGGGGGGAGGGGCTTTCCGTTTTTGTTTTCTTATTTAAATGCTTAAAAGTAACAGTTGTGCAAAACAGTACTTGTCAGACCACAGAGCCGCTTCAAAGCAGCTGCAGCTTCTACCTAAGGAATGCATATTAAAATCCTCACAGAGGGTTAGGGTCACGCAGAGAGTACCTTAATATGCTTCCTTCTATAGTAGGGGGTGGCAGGGACACCAAACTGTCTCTCTGAGGTCTCGGAGTTGATTGAGGAGACATTTCCCGAGGCTGGTCCTTCGTAACGCAAGTTAATGTCTGACTCCCTGTTTAGTGAATATACCCCCCTATGATTATAGGTACCCTCTACCAGACCTTCGGACCTTGAAAGTTGACATAACTGAAGCATCTGTCCAAATATTATTATTATTATTTTATTTTAGGGCTGCAACAACTAATCGATAAAATCGATAATAATCGATAATGAAATTCGTTGGCAACGAATTTCATTATCGATTAGTTGAATCGATTATTATCGATTATAAAATGAGGGTTTTTTCAGAGCAAACGCTCTGAAAAATCCCCCTCATTATATAATCCGTTTAGTCTGACTCACCGTCTCACAGCAGCAGCTCCTACTTACTCCCCCTCCCTGTAATCACTGTGACAACTGGCCCCGCCCCTTCCTTCTCCAGGCCAGAACCACATGGCTGTGACACTCATCTAACTGTAAGTATATGTGTGTATATATATGTATATATATATATATATATATATATATATATATATATATATATATATATATATATATATAATGTGTGTGTGTATATATATATATATATATATATATATATATATAATGTGTATGTGTGTGTGTATGTATATATATATATATATATATATTTGGGCTACTGAAAGTTAGGGGAGGTGGGGGTTAATTTAGGGGCAGTTATGGTTAGTGAGGTGTTTAGGGTTAATTTAGGGGCAGTTATGGTTAATTGGGTGTTTAGGGTTAATTTAGGGGCAGTTATGTTAATAGGGTGTTTAGGGTTAATTTAGGAGCAGCTGTGGTTAATGGGGTGTTTGGGGTTAATTTGAGGCAGTTGTGGTTAATGGTGTGTTTAGGGTTAATTTAGGGGATGCTGTGGTTGATGGGGTCTTTAGGGTTAATTTAGGGGATGCTGTGGTTAAGGGGGTGTTAAGGGTTAATTTAGGGGCAGTTATGGTTAATGGGGAGTTTAGGGTTAATTTAGGGGAATCTAAATCCTGGGGGCAGTGAAGTGACATATCTGGGGGTATAAGGCATATACAGTATATAAGGCATATGTGGGGAGGGCAGTGTGGCATGTCTGGGGAGGACGGAGTGGTGTATCAGGGTGTATAAGGCATATCTGGGGGTAGAGTGGCATATCTGGGGGTAGAGAAGTGGCATGTCTGGGAGGCAGGGTGGCATGTCTGGGGAGGATGGAGTGGGGTATCAGGGGATATAAGGCGTATCAGGCACAGTGGCAGATGTGGGAGGCAGCGTGGAGTGGCAGATGTGGGAGGCAGCGTGGCATATGTGGGAGGCAGCGTGGCATATGTGGGAGGCATTGTGGAGTGGCAGATGTGGGAGGCAGCATGGCGTGGCATATGTGGGGAGTGCAGGGTGGCATGTCTGGGGAGGATGGAGTGGTATTTCAGGGGGTATAAGGCGTATCAGGCACAGTGGCATGTGGGGGGTAGAGTGGAGTGGCAGATGTGGGAGGTGGCGTGGCGTGGCAGATGTGGGAGGCAGCGTGGAGTGGCATATGTGGGAGGCAGCGTGGAGTGGCATATGTGGGAGGCAGCGTGGAGTGGCAGATGTGGGAGGCAGCGTGGAGTGCTGTGGTAGGCAGCGTGGCATATGTGGGGGGGCAGCATGGCATGTCTGGGAGGCAGCGTAGCAAGCCTGGGCTCAAATGTGCATATATTGGGGGGCTGGTTGGGAAATAAAGACAAGAAATGTATTATCAAAGTTTTTTTATTCTGCTGTTTGTATTTAACATCATTTGTTTAGTAAATTATTTTAAATAAATGAAAAATTTACGTTCATTTTTTTTATCCGATTAATCGATTAATCGAAAAAATAATCGGCCAACTAATCGATTATTAAAATAATCGTTAGTTGCAGCCCTATTTTATTTATATAGCGCCGCCATATTCTGCAGTGCTGTACAAAGGATAAATATAATATAACAAGCAGCGCATCACATAATAATAAAATTACGGTTTTCTATCTTAAAAAAGACCTCTGGGTCACATCAAATATACTGGAATATTAGGATTGTCAATGAATTACTTGCATACAATTTCACCTAACACTACAGGCCATACCCAACAATGGACACCATTCTGGCACTGCACGGGTTAAAACATGCCGCATTCCATTCCCCTGCCCCGGCACAGGGGGTAATTTGGAGTTGCGGGAGGCCCGTGCTTTTGTTTATGGGATAGAAGCATTCTGCTTCATTGCAAAGTGGAATCCGGAGGGTCTGCCCCGGGGAGTAGGAAGGAAAACAGCGAAATTCCGAGAAAGAACACTTAAGAGTCCTCGGCTTTATAGGAAGGCTGGGGTGGAAGACGGCCGTCTGCTTTTGTGGCAGTCAAATGGCAAATTTTTCCACTTTGTTTTACGCGCCGCGTTGTTATTCTTTTATTACATAGTTGTTGCTTTTTTTAATAGATTAAAGGTTTTTATTTGGGCGGATAATATAAAGTAGGGTTTAAATTGGGTCAGAAGCCAGATTGACGTCAGCGTTTTCACTGTATTAGCCTGTTAACAGGGGTGGGCTGCTGTGGGGGGCATTGGGGCAACTGCCCTAAAAAAGGGCTGGTCCCAGTTGAACCAGCCCAATCGCGGAAGAGGGTACACGGCGGGTCACATGACCACATAGTGAAAGGATCACACTGTGCGTCAAAGAAGCCTTGGGGAAGAAAAGGGGGCGAGACAGAGGGGGTGAGAGAAAGGGTAAGAGTGAGAGAGATGATATGGGAGTTAGAGGCGGAGTGAGTATGTATGGATGCATGTATGTTACAGTGAATGTGTATGTGTTAGCATGAGTGTGTGCATGAGTGTGTATGTGTAAGTGTCCGTGTGTCAGCATGAGTGTGTGCCTGTGTGTTAGCATGAGTGTGTATGTGTAAATGTGCGTTGGCATGAGTATGTGTGTCGGCATGAGTGTTTAAATGTGTATTCTAGTGTCTTGGTTTTAGTGTCCACTTGGTTTTGCCAACCCCCCCAACCTGGCCAAAAGGTGCCACCTCTTCCCTAGCTTCTACCTCTTCCGCTGGGAGGCTGCTGCACTTATCTACCACCGTTTCAGTAAAACAAAACATCCTTCAATTACATCAAAGGACAGATTGCTAGAACTTGTCTATCTCAGTTTGGGCATTTCTTGTGACCTACTGCTTTGTTTAAACATATTCCACTTAAGATACTTCTCATATATGGGCTGTCTTATGTCACAGCTTAAAGGTCCCTGCAGACAGACCCGAACCTGTTTAAATAGTCACGCCTCGTGGCCTTTACTCCTAAGCAATAAAATCATATACAGTGTGCACAGTATATAATACAGTAAACCGAGTCCCCATCCATACAGAGCCTCTGTTATTCTTTATGGAGAGCGATTGCGCCATGGTCAAAACATTAACCTTGGGAGGCGTAATACCTGGATCCACAGAAGGTCAGCTCAGAGGAGAACGAATTCCATCTACATTTATTACTAAAGAAAATAATGTTGCTAAAAACTACATTTTAGGAACAATTCTGTTCTGGAGAATATACTACATTTAGGAGGTTTGGGCAGTTGGGTTGCTTTTCAAAGGCTGAGCGGACAGAATTGTTACACTTCGAGTTCTCGATTAATAGTCGCAAAGTTAGAACTTAAGGTACCTTCTAAGATCCATCTCGGTGGGACCTGCCAAAAAAGCTCAGTAGGATATTCCAAGGACAAAGATCTTTCAAGGACAAAGCAGTGGCCAACAACTAATGAAGAGATGATCCTCGACAAAATGTTCACAGGTACCAGCCAAGATCTTCCAAGGAAAACATGGTGGGCAACATCTAATGAAGAGATGATCCTCGTCAAAAATGTTCACAGGTACCAGCCAAGATCTTCCAAGGAAAACATGGTGGCCAACAACTAATGAAGAGATGATCCTCGACAAAATGTTCACAGGTAAGAGCCAAGATCTTCCAAGGAAAACATGGTGGCCAACAACTAATGAAGAGATGATCCTCGTCAACAATGTTCAGAGGTACCAGCCAAGATCTTCCAAGGAAAACATGGTGGCCAACAACTAATGAAGAGATGATCCTCGACAAAATGTTCACAGGTAAGAGCCAAGATCTTCCAAGGAAAACATGGTGGCCAACAACTAATGAAGAGATGATCCTCGTCAACAATGTTCAGAGGTACCAGCCAAGATCTTCCAAGGAAAACATGGTGGCCAACACAGAAGCTGCAATGGGTTCCATCCCAAACCAATGATACAATGAAGGACTATCACAGCTCACTATTACCCCAAACTATACATACAAGCTTTCATGGTGTGGCACAAATAAATAAGGGATGGTACACAAACATGTTAACACAACAAGGAGATGAATGCAAAGCTTGGATTGGATGGGCATTAAGTGTCAAACATGAGAAATTTTAGAATAAAAAGGAAAAAAATGGATATTGCCCAAGAAAAAAATGGAGGTTCCAGTGGAGATACTTTTTATTGGGCCTCTGAGATCTCAGAGGTCTCTTCTTCAGATGGAACATTTTTTACTAGCCTTTTCAGGTTCTATGGGAACAACCTATCAGTGCTTACTCTTGGGTCACTTGACAATTAAGTGTTGCCGGTAAAAATTAAGCCAACATTTTATATCAATTTTTGAGAAAGGTTTGGGCATCAAACGTTATTAGAAATGACGATTCTAATGCTGCCTTTAGTTACAAAAGGGTTAAAAAGACTTTTGAATAGAACATTTTTTTTTTTTCACAAAAAAAAAAGTTAAAAAATGTAAATGGCTTCCATAAGAATTTGTCTTTTTGGGTTTGATGGATACCTCCCATGCTGACCCTTTCATCGCCGCGCAGGGTTGTTTATACACGTCCTTCAGATGGATTACGGACTATTCCACCTCCGAGGCTACGGCCCGGGATCTGGACTTTTTTAAGGTCGATAATGAACGGTGGTGTCTGTGATGAATCTTCACATTTAAAAAAAAAAAGGGGGGGCTAAGCAGGGGGTCTCTGAATACTTCAAAAGCTATGAAACAGCTGCACGGAAGTCATAGAAGAAAACCGGGTCAGAAGAAGGCATGTTATTTTCTGAAAAATGTATTTTTATTATTTTGTGATTAATGGCCGAAAACATACTTTTTTGTTCCTGAAAAGTATGTGATTTACAGGAGGGGTTGTCCTGTTCCTGGCATCTGAAACGAGACCCCTGTGGTGCTATCACACCATACTTCCTGGTGTAGGACTATCGGCCCCTCTTTGGCCACCGAACCAGTCCCCCTCTTTCCTCCCTTGATGCCCCTCTTTCCTCCCATGATGCCCCTCTTTGATCTGCTCCGCTAATGTCCCTCTTTCCTCCCCCGATGCCCCTCTTTCCTAGGAGGTCAGAATGTTTGCCGGGTATGAGGGTCTCGCAGGGTTCTACAGCCCTAAAAGCCCCGATAATGGGTATAGAAACAGAAGAAAACGGCTTTATAAATGAAACATCTTCTAAATGCCTCACTTTGTTACACAAATAGCCAGCAAAATGGCACGAAGTCACATAAAATGTCTTGTTAAAGCTCCAACTCCAGCCACAACTCTAACCACACCCACTAAAACAAAAATGGCCGTTTTGGGTCACTTGAAAATATCTCACATAATATACTAGGAAGAAAGGCAGCGAGGATCCCCCCGTCTACAAGGAGCCATGATGAATTTCCATTTTGGGACTTCCTTTTAAGGCTACCAACCATTGGATGATGTCAAAGACTGGGATATGACATCATATGCCAGGAGTGCACGGGAGCAGTGAGTGAGGTCAGTGCCAGAGAAGGCTCCATCACCATGCAAGATAGGACATTTTGGGAAGTCACTCTTATCTCCTAGACAAGCACAAGACTGGACGTGGAAAAGACGGAGCCCCCCTTTGTTGGCCTTCAAAGGGTTAATACCCCATCCCATACATATACAAAAACACACAATGGATGTGAACTGGAAGCAGAGTAACATCTGACAAACCGCTACGGGGGGGGGGCCTCATTAAAACAAATAGGGAAGACGTGCGGGGCGAGAAGGAACGGAAAAAGTCCTTACTGTGAATTTCTTGTAGAGCTCGTAGGTGAGGAGAGGGTTAGGAAGCTCCCGGAAGTAGAGTTTGCACAGCGACCCCACGCAGTGAATGTCCTGGAGATAGACTTCTCTGGTCAGGTCTGGACACTGGTCCGAGCCAAACTCCTGCCTGAAACGACACAGACACAACCGTAACAGCCTGGAACAGCCTCCCGGCAGAAGTGGTAGAGGCCAATACAGTGAGAAAATTGCTCCTAAATCTAGGACCATAATATGTATAATTCAACAGGCGAGGAGGCTGAAGAAATCTAATTAACTAAACTATACAGTATACAGGGCCGGCCAAGCTCTTCCTGCAGCAGAAGCGTTTATCAGGGTTAGACTTTTCACGTATAGAGTAGTTAAGGGGGTCTGCTCACCGAAGAGAGAGTTAGGGGGAGAAATGGGGGTTCTAGAATTCTGCTGAGAGAAGAGCTTGGCTGGCCCTGTATAATGTATAGTTAAATCAGAAAGATTTCTTTATAGTCTCCTCAACTATGCATTCTATAGGACCAGCTTCAAATTAATTTATACATTGTACGGGGTCTCCTCATCCAATAAACTATGCATTATACAGGGCCTCCTCGTACCCACTTGGATCCCCAATCATCACAGATCCAGCATCAGCCGATGACATCAGACACGGACCTGGCCGGCAGGCTTCGCTTTGAGGATTACCTTAGCTTCTGTATGTTTGACGTCACTCCGGACAGGCGGTAGATCCCGTCCACCACTCCGTGGGTCTCGATAAACTCCGCGCAACTCTTCAGCACAAGGGGAACTGGAAGAAGAACACAAAAGGGGGTCACCGAAAAGGGGTCCCATACCTATCAGCAGATAACTAACGCCTTGTCGTAGAAATTACCCGCATCGAGGCGATTCAGTAAAATATCTTCAATAGATTGTAAGCTCACAAGACCAGGACCCTCGTCTCCTCCTGTACCAGCTTGTTAACGTATATTTTGTATATTGTCGTGTTTTTGTTAGCTTCCCCTATTGTAAGAGCGCTACGGAATCTATACGGCGTGGAGTACCCGGGTAACATACATTTTTGTCTTAAATCTAACGTTTTTGGTGCCTTTTGTTAACTTGATATTTTTTGTAGATTCTCACGGTTTTCTGTAGAGAATAGAAAGTTCACCCCGTTAAAGGACAAATAACTGAATAGCCCGTTCACGGCTTCCGAAAAACGTCTTTGCCGCGGAACGTTCGGACCACGCGGGTGAAAGATTCTTCCTTTATAGCATAAACCGGCTATTCCGAGAACATTCCATACAGGGTTATACCGGTGATGCCGCCTCAGTGGTCTGGCCCATGCAGCCCGGTCCCATAACCGGCAATCAAGAGGTTAAAAAGGGAACGCGCTGGCCCCAAAGAAAGAACCCGCTCCGGGGAATGAGAGAAAGCGCTGACATAATGCTTGGCTCCGGCGGGGATTATGCGTGAGAATTAGATTAGAATGAATTAGCGAACGGAGATAAGAGCCAAGCTCACAGCTAACGTCTCTGTCTAGGAAAAGTACGAGCCCAAACATATGGAGCAGACAGACCCAACAAGGGCTTTATGGTACAAAAAGGGGCGTTTTTTTCCCTTTTTTTAATTAACAAATAATCTAAGTGGTCAAAAAAAAAGGTGGGCTCCTCTGCACAGGATCTGAGATTTATTGTAGATTTGTGAACTAAATTTTCAACTCTTTATGGCTGAATTCAGCCCAGAATATCGCCGAGCTCTGACCGAGCATCAGCGTGGGCACAGGGGCTTCAATTCCTAATGAAATATACAGGATGCAGCCCTGACGCGTTTCACATTTAGTAGATGGTCGCTCTGATGGTGTATGAGCTGGGAGCAAAGAGAAAAGATTGAGGCTCTGCATAGTACTTTACACAGAAACACAATGCGGTGGCAAAGTGATTTCCAATGAAATATACAGGATACAGCCCTGACGCGTTTCACATTGTGTAAAAGGTCAGAGGTCAGGCTGATGCTGAATAACCATTGGCTGGGTTGTCGACATCAGCAAAGTAATAAGATTTCTGTTCCATAGAAGCACTATTCTTTGGTCACATGGGAGCTTCGATTTCCAATGAAATATACAGAATAAACCCCGGCGCGTTTCACCTTTAATGGAAGGTTAGGCTGATGTCAGCAAGCATTGGCTGAGTTGTCAACAAAGTGATAAGATTTAGGCTCTACGTAGTACTTTACATACAAACACTACGCATTGGCAAAGGGGGGCTTCGGTTTCCAATGATCTATACAGGATCCAAACCTGACGCTTTTCACATTTAGGAGGACGTTTAAGTTGTCCCTACATAATTCACACGGAACATGATTTATTAGAACTATAATATTCTTAGCAAATACATCTTGTGGGCAGTTTATGAAAAACAAAAACGTGCAGAAAACAAATGTTTTTTCACACATTCTAACCCCAAAAAATGTATGATATAAAAACTCAAATTACTGGACTATTCTTATTCATGTGAATTTTTTACAGTATAAAAGTTAAGGAAATATACAATATTTTTTTATTCTACCTTTAGAAAGCAGCGGTCAATAAAACCATCAGCAGCTACTTCATAGAAAAAAACACCAAAAAGGCATTATTAATGACCCTGTCTCTCTGGGCTGACCCGCCATATTGCAAATGGTAAAGGGTATTTGGGCCGGTGGCTATGCCTCTGTTCCTGCCATCTATCTTATTTGCCCCTCTTCCTTCTCTAGCCACACGTCCAACACAGATGTCTCGATCTGGACGCTCAAAATGTTAGGGGTGTGCACACGATATAACATGACGTATAATTATAATATAATATACGGTAATAATATTCTTTTTTAACTCTATAATATATAATATCAACTTATTATTATTATATATTATTTAATTCTAATATTTTTTAATTCTATTATAATACAATATTGTTATTTTTAAATTATAATAATCCTCTTTTTTAAATTCTATTATAATATCCTTTTTTGTAATTCTAGTATAATATAATATTTTTTTTATTCCATGATAATATAATAATATTCTTTTTTTATTCCATGATAATATAATAATATTCTTTTTTTATTCCATGATAATATAATAACATTCTTTTTTTATTCCATGATAATATAATAATATTCTTTTTTTATTCCATGATAATATAATAACATTCTTTTTTTATTCCATGATAATATAATAATATTCTTTTTTTATTCCATGATAATATATATTATATTATAATATTATAATTATATTATAATATATTATTATATCATATATTATATTATAATATATGATATATTAAAATATATTATGATTTTTTTTTTATTCTGTTATAATATATAATAGTATTCATTTTTCTTGAAAGTATGTAGAATTTTAATATACAACACACGTACATTTTTAGAGGTTTTTCTGCACATGCCATGGGGGGTTGATTATTAATAAATATGAAGGACCATTACTAGTTCTGTATACAGATGGGGGAAAAGGGATAATTTTATTTCTTTGAAAATATGAGTCACACCATTGTTTAAATTAAAGTGGAACCGTCACGCTCCATATTATTACTGGAGGAAAAAGCTGAAAATTTTAATGTAAAACCTTTATCCTACTCAAGGTTTTTTTTAGAAAAATCCAATCCTCTAGTTATAATAAAAAAAGGCAAATGAGTAGAATTGATTATTACAGTGTACAGGACTTGTTATTTCCGAAAACATACATTTTCCTTCCAAAAAATAATTAAAAATCTTGCAATTATAATAATAAAAAAACCCGGGATATTTTATTTCACATATGTATAGTATCTTCTCTTATAAAGAAAGCGGAAGAGATAATGATTCAGACAGACGTGATATCGGTGACGCGCTAGTCTGAGCCGCGCGGCTGCCAAATCGTAAAGAAGCCAAAAACCGAAACATCCAGACGGCAGCTCGAAATTCCCTTACATTTTGCTGATTTCACGGTAAATAGATGAAAAAAAAAAAAAAAAAAAAGCGCATCCAGCTGGGTCTGAACCCGGCGGAATCAGATTTAGTACTCTTTGGCCTCCGCAGTTAGCGCTTTTGGACAAGATTCCCACAATGTAACAAAGAATGAATCAACATCGGAGAATTAATTAATATGTCGAGAACTTTGCTACTTTTTTAGTGAGCTTTTCTTTCAAACTTTTTTTTAAAAAATTCTTTAAAAATACAAACTTTATAGCTGCAACATCAAACAGATGCTGGGAAATTCCCCAGACCCGTTGTACACCACTGTGGAATATGATGGTGCTATATAAAACAATAAATAAATAATATTATTAATTATTAATAATAATTAATAATTAATAATGTAGAGGTTAGTGTGAGGTCTATGCCCAGATTGTCATCAAACAATCCAAAAACTTTAGTATTCAGTTAGGTGAACCCCTTAATCAGTCGTTGGCCTCGTCTTAGATTCAGGAGCCGTATGTCTATCCCCTGCATGTTTAATCCCCTCACTGTATTACCCTCTACCAACTCTGCTGGGAGGCTGTTGTGTCATGAAAATCCAAAAGCCATGGGATAAAGTTCAGAGTATATGGCCATTCATATCCCTGTCATTCACGGGCCAAAAGTGACCCTCTGGGGTAATTTAAATGCCCCACTGCCGGGACATTCTTCCAAGTATGTAAGATTTCAAAAGGTCCGTTTCTTTTTAACTCCCCATGTCACGTCGTAAGGGGAACGTGTTGGCCCGTGATTTGAGCTTTCCCGCTGCGATCCTGACCGTCTCTGAATTTCTCACCTGTGACTTTACGTAGAATATTGTTTTTGGAGGAGGAAGAGAGGATTCATAAAAACCAGCAGACGATCAGGCCTTGTGCCAGATGTGGGAATCGGCCGGAACGAGAAGGGACTTTGGGATAAATTAAGGAGAACAAGTAATGAAAAAAAAAGAAGAATGGAGACAAGGTTGGCAATTCATTTACTTGACACGATGGGCTCCCAAATCCACCTAGAAGGCAACATTAAAAGAGGCCACTGGAATAAGAAACGGGACGGATACAGATGTAACGATGGTGGAACCCAGGCAACTTCTTGTAGAGACACTCAAGTCTTCCATGGAGTCCCACCAGTGAAGAGTGCGTATTAAAGGGCTATTACGCAATCAGCACAAGGAGCTCTTAAAAATCATCGGTTATTGTTAAACTTCCTCAAAAAAGTATTATTTTTTTCCCGCGAACATCACCAGGCTAAAAGGATTATAGGTTCTTTTTGGATGAATACAGCCAGACCGTATTGGTCGCTCTCAACCATCAAAGTTCCAGTCATGCGATCCTGAAAGCCTTCACATAAGAAACATTTTAAGACCCAGAGACCATCAGTTACACCTACATGGAATCTGAATCCTAGAACCTTATCAACAGTTTTCTAGATATTTTACTGTCCCTTTAATTACTCTTACGGTACCTCAACATATTTTTGCGATAAGCGTCGACACCTTCAGTGGGTCCGGTTCATATTATAGCCAGTTTTTAATAGGATGTTGACCCAAGTAACAGAACTACGCAGATGTCTAGGCCTACAGAATCACGTCCAGGGCACCCCTCCTCCGTAAAACTGGGCTCCTAATTAGGTCCCCCAGTGCACCATTCGCCAATTAGACTTTTGCAACCAACTCATTTAGACTATGAAGGACTTCCTGACTGTCCCCCAGTGCACCATTGGTCAATTGGCCGGTTCAACTTCGCAACTGACCCATTTAGACCATGGAGGACTTGCTGACCATCCCCCAGTGCACCATCGGCTAGTTGGTCAGTTAGACCTTCACAACCGACCCATTTAGACCGTGGAGGACTTGCTGACCGCCCAGCGCACCATCGGCCAATTGGCCAGTTAGACCTTCGCAACTGACCTATTTAGACCAGTGAGGACTTCCTGACCATCACAGTGTCCATAGCGAGCCAGCTGCAGCGTCCCAGCTGCAGACGTCCTAAAATCCCGGGGGGAGCTCATTCTATCCTACAGCACAACGCAGTCACGGGGCATATACAGAAACCAGATTTGTTCTTGAATAAACCGGAAACTTCTGAGGATGACAGCATCGGCGGACCTTATCTGACAGCTTTTATCTTTTTCGAGATCCGTATCGTTTTTTTCTTACGCATCCGAATGAAAAACTGTCAGAAAAAGTCGTGAAAATGATGTAAAACAAACAAAAAACACTTCTAGGAATTATTGCAGACAGCCAGGTGACGGTGAAATGCGATGGCATCTCCTGGTGCTGAAGGAGTTAAACTACTTTGCCATGGGCTATAGCTGCAGGGGCAGAGTAGGATCTGCCACATTTTTGCCCCATACCGATCACGTTGGGCTCACAACGAGGCAAACGGGGATGGTGACGGAATCTCGGTGCGTTATGGCAGAACCCCGAGTGCCCCGACCACGGAACGTAAACCTCGCATGACTTTTTCTAAAGTTACACAATAACCGAAAAATGTTCCGCATCTCCTTCCATCAGCACGTTGGAAAGAATACCCCCCCCAGTATGGTAGCCTCCCCCGAACGATGTTCTGCATTTATTCACATATTTTTTCAATCAGAAAATGTTAGCGTGTGCGCGTGGCCGTCATGTAACATATCGCTAAGGCGCTTAGTGTAAAAAACAGCTTTTACCATGTTTAATCCTTTTTTATTTGTCTGTTAACCAATAATCTTCCAAGGTGTCAAACATGTCTAATACCACTTTAAGAACTTATGTGCCAAGTGTCCCTATTAGGTGGGACAGTTCTGGTGCCCCTCTGTCCTCCCCGATACCCCTTTCACTCCCCTGATGCTCCTTTAAGCTCGGAGTGTTTGCTGGGTATGAGGGGATCGCAGGGTTCTACAGCCCTAAAAGCCCCGATAATGTGTATAGAAACAGCAGGAAACGGCTTTATGAATTAAAGAAAAACCCCAGCATTATACGCACTTTAACGCGCATGAAGGGTGTCGCTTTTGGAAATTCATGGGTGGGTTCGGCAGAATGCCCCATATACATTTGCCCCTTTCCTTGCCCCTAGCTATGTTGCAGGCAGGACATGTGTTTGCCTGTGTCACTCTGTTCAGACCCCCGTGCGCATGCACAGCATTCGCTCCCACTGAGTTCAATGGGCAGAACCGGACTGGGGGTGGTTGGGCTGCCCTTTAAGGATGGTGGCCGAGGTGATGCCAGCCAACCGGCCATGTGCTCGGTGTGCCAGGTGGCCAGCTGGGCCTGTCAATGGGAGTGCTTTCCTGCCACTGTCTGCAAGAAACATCAGACCAAAAAAGGAGGAGGGCTGCTGCAGCAACAGGGCAGCAGCTTCTAGGTCAGGTGTTTTTTTTTTAATATTACTTTAATATTCTGTATTTATACTTTCTAAATGTCAGTTTCCTAAATAACTATTAATAGTTAGATTGAAAGCCAGATTTATTGTCAATCTAGAGCCCCGCCCGCACCTCTAGCCACACCTCCCAAAACAAAAGTGGCCCCCACTTGGCCATTGGGAACGTTGGGCAGTATGAGAGTGGACGTATGTGATTTAAAGGCTTCCCACTCGGGTGACGACAAGCTGAGTGTATGAACAAAAACAAATCTTTAGTCCTGCGCGACTATCTCCCGCCGCAAGGCCAAGCAGGTAGTTTTATCACTTCCTGTGTACTCTACGACCCAACATTCATTCATTTCCTGGCTCGTTTGTCTAAAGTGCCGGCCAACATTGTTTCAAGGACCTCAGCCTTGGAAGACCCTCTCAGTGCGTTTGCACACAACTTCCTGTTGATGTCAGGACTCACTTCCTGCCTTTGCAGCGGCACTTCCTGTAAGCCGATATGTAACCCTTTTTTTTCCTTTTTTTCCATGGTTCTGACAGGGCACAGTAAGAATTTTTTTTTTCCTATCACTACCAAATCTTTGCCTTTTCGATAACACAGGAGGTTTTTATATGAGCAGAAAAGTTCCCACCAATTTTATCTTAAGGAAGACATGGCAATCGAACGAGAAAAAACATGAAATTGGTTTGACCGGGTGTTATTTTTTTCTTTCCAGGTTTTTCCTGCTGTCCGAAAAAAACATTACTCCAACTGAGGAAAATAAAATAAATAATAATAAAATATATATATAAAATTATGTATATATTATATATATATATATATATATATATATATATATATATATATATATACATACAGAAATATTTTAAAATAAATAAAAAAAATAAATTTACAAAAATAATAGTAATAAAAAAAGATATATATATATAATACTGAATACAATATTGCCTTGTACAGTCTCAAATCCTCAAATCTAAATCATTCCTTGGTCTTAGAATCAGGGGTCATATGCCTTCCCCTCACTGTATTAGCCTCTACCACTTCTGCTGGGAAGCTGTTCCACGTATCTACCACCCTCTCAGTAAAGTAAAACTTCCTTACAATACCAAAGCACTCTGATCCTTTAGTGTTAGATTATGACCTCTTGTTCGAATGATAAATGCTTATATTCTGGAAGTTGGTGCGAAAGAAAATTCATCTCCTCTGCAGAGCGTCTCCTCCTCGCACAGATAACTCGCTTTTACCGTAATTGTGTAAATCGGTCTCCTAATGAACCCAATCAGTTCGGCTGGAAATTCTGATTTTGTTTTCGCTGCCTGGATGGTTTCCTACGGAGCGTGGCCCGGCCCGGTGACATCATGTCTACTTAACCGCAGCACTTTGTGACCTTTAGAAAACGCAAGAAAGGTCAATTTTAACAAGATTTAGTTAAAATGTTTTTCCTGATTTATAGTCGAGGTGAGGAAGCCGATGAGGTTATCCCATCAATCAAATCCCACTAACTACATTATCATGCCTCCCAACTGCCCCGATTTTGCCACTCTATGCCACGCCGAGCTCTGCCGGGACAGCAGGGTTCAGGTCCGCAATCCAGCCGCCCTGATTTCATGTCTCCGGTGTCCCGGACTGCGCATGTGTGCATGATCAGTCGCCCTGCCAGTCTGAGTGCCACTCGGCATCCCAACCTCCGCAGCATCCGGCTTCACCGAGGGGGTTAGAAGTTGGGAGGTCTCCATGATGGATGCATCAGAATTACGATGGGTGCGGCTAACGGGCAAAGCTTGAGAAGTAGATTTAAAGAATGCCGCCAAGAATCTGCCGACTTAGATTCAGGAGCCGTATGTCTATCTCATGCATCCTTCACTGTATTAGCCTCTACCTCCTCTGCTGGGAGGCTGTTCTACTCATCTACCACCCTCTCCATGAAGTCAAACTTCCTTCCATTTCATCTCAGCCTCTGACCCTCTAGTGTTAGATTCCGGTCTCCTGTTCTAACGTTTCTCCTCCTTTGAAATAAACTCCCCCCTGTCCTTTGTTAAATCCCTTTATGTATTTAAACGTCTCTCTCCCGTCATCTGTCTCTCTTCTCTCCCCAGCCGGATAAATTGAGTTCCCTCAGTCTTGTTCCGTGACTAGAAGTTACTGATGAATGTCGTTAAGTGACAGTTCGCAGCGGCGTCTCCATCCGACTCCTCGGGGTTAAAGATGGCTTTCTTGAAGTTAAGCATAGCGTCTTCCATACATAATGATTAGCGGTTGGTCAGTAGGGTAGGGAAGGGGCCGCGTGGCCACGGAAATGGCTTCCATCGGGGGAAACATTGGAGGATCCGTGTGCTTGAACATTCCGTGACTCGGAGCAGAGAGAACGGATTCAGAACAAACGCAAAAAAGGGGAAGAAAAGAACATCGCGGCAAAACAAGAACAAGCGATGACCACAACACACGAGCGACATGGAACACGAGACGCCCAGCAACCTGGCCAACATCTGGCTGCACGCCACGGCTACCGATATGGCAAGCGATTGAGCCCACCAGGGGCATACCTTCCATGTTTCCTGGGTTTTGCAGGACAGTCTTAATTTTTGAGCACTGTGCCGCCGTCCCGGTCATGGAACGGTTTGGGAGATCCTCTCATCTCCCCTGACCGGCCCAAGGGGGCATTTAAAGCAATGGTGCGGCTGTGGCTCCGACGTGGCCTCCTGGCAACACTCCAAAGCCGAGCGCCCCAAGGTGGCTCCCTGCGTTAAGTCTTGGGTGCGTGACGCGTGTTACCTCAAACAAGGTGGCTTTTTTTTTTTTAAATTGGCAGTTTTTAGTTACTTTTCAAAACTATATTTAAATAGAAACAACTTAGAATTGAGCATCTATGAGAATTCTGCAAACCGATTCCCCCCTCTGAGTGCCCCTGAGTCTGACACCAGTTACAAGCTGAAGCGTAGGAGAATGAATAAATCTATTCATTTCAAAGCGTATAGAACAGAAAAGCCCCAATTACATGTTTGTAGCGGTTTGTCTATGGAATGATGTCATAATAATGTATAGCGAGTCACGTGGTAATAGCGGAACAATGGCCAGGAAGAATCCAGTGCTCGTTCTGGCAACCTGCAGAATTAATCTCTGTATATTATTCTTATATCATATAGCGCCATCATATTCCGCGGCGCTGTACAACATATAACTCTCACTGTGTATAAAGGGGCTGACTCACGCTCGCACTCTCAAACATCTCCATAAATTCGAGTGAACGACGGACGCGATGTGCTTACGGTAAGCAAAAAAGTGGCAAAAGCGTCTCACCGCGCAGCCACTAAAATAAACACATTTATGTTAATAAGGGAATGTCTTTGTTCACCCCGGATTCCCCTTTTCCATGATATAGAATGGGCTTTCTCTTTATACCACTTTTTTTTTAATGGTCTTTCATTTAGTGTGAATAATATGTCGAAAAACAGCAAAAAAATAAGAAAAAAAAATTATTGCATATTTCTAGTGGGAGGTGTAATAGTTTTTTTTTAAAATATTATTTTTTACATTTTTTGACTTTTTTTGAGACAGCAGATCCATTTGAGGTCTTGATTATTATTATTATTTATTGTTTTATATAGCGCCATCACATTCCGTAGCGCTGTACAATGGGTAGACAGATCGTCACAATTTGACTTACAGAGACAACAGGTGAGGAGGGCCCGGCTCAAACGACCTCACAGATCTTTCACAGATGGAACTGGATGGTACTCCTTATGATGTCATGGTGACATCACTGAAGTTTAATTATTATTATTATTTTGAATAGAGGGGAACAAAAATGTCTCCCTCTTTTCAATGTGATTCCTACTGCTGCTGATCACAGAGTGATCAGTAAGCAGGGCTCCGCTGCTTTCCTTTGCCGTACCTGCTTAGGAGGATCTCGATAGATTCGTAAATGCATAAACAGATAAAGGGACTTGATGAAGTACAGGCCATGCAGATTGAGGGAAGCTGCTGCAGCAGAGCTGCATCTTCTGTATCAGATAAGTGCTTAAGCTGATAATAATAAGACGATGTTTAAGATTTACTGCCGACCTTGCCCTAAGTTTGAATCCTAAATTAAGCACCCCTTGTCTATTATTCCCTTAACGATGTTGCGCAATAAGCAGACTATTCCGCCTTGAGATGGAGAGAACACAGATGTGTCCGGGGTCCTGCGCACGCTCACTGTGCACTAATCACCATTTCCAACTCCGTCTCAATCCAATTACACATGCGATTTAGGCTCTTCGGCCCATCTGCTGCTCGCCAGGGACGGGAACTGCAAAATGTAATTGATTTAAGGTTTGGGGAACATTTGGAACATGATTAATACGGGGCCTCTTATTACATTACATGAAAGAAAAAAAACTAGCCTGCTTAGGAGCTACTCCTGCCAGAAATTCTCACTTTAATTTATTTGAAACGATTACAGAAAGGCCAAGAAGTTCTGAAAATAAAGCAAAAATGCATTGGATATCATGCCATACTACTTGTTTTAGATTAATCCTATGGTGAGCCAGACCACAATAAGTTACAAACGGATTGAAACAAACCAGCTGATTTAGTCTTAGATTTAACAAATTAATCACAAATGTAAAAAAAAAAAACTCACTATTTTTCACTATAATTACCGGTAATACTGAATAAATAGCAACATTTCTAAAGATATAACTTATTTTTTTATTATTATTATTTATTGTTTTATATAGCGCCATCAAATTCCGTAGCGCTGTACAACGGGTAGACAGGACATAACAAGTAGTATGTAACATAACAATTTGACTTACAGAGACAACAGGTGAGGAGGGGCCGGCTCAAAGAGCTTACAATCTAGAGACAGAGAAACAACCAATGCAATGACAGTCATGCCCATACCCGGGATTCTCCGGAGTCTCCGAGTCACTTTCTACTTTCTCCGGGCAAGTGAGCAGCGTGTGGCCACACCCACTCCCCTCCTACGTTCCGCCTACTCCGAGCCCACTTAGACAGCTAGCCCTGCCTCCAATGCGGAGCAAGCCCCACCCTTACACAAAGCCACTCCCCCCAGAAGCCGCAAAGCTCAGATGATTTAAAAAAAGCAAACAAGACTAGCATTCTAATCCAGCAGCTGATGGCGGAAGTATTAAAAACTTTATATTGTTTCATTTTTTTTAAAATGTATATATTTTTTAATTCATTTTGTCCGTTGAAAATAAATATGTTAACTCTGGAAATATCTGGAGCTTGTTTCACGTCGTCACCCCTGTAACATTATGTCAAAGAACCCCAAGGAGGACGTGAGTAAAAGTTATTGTGCATTAGCCGGGAGCGGAGAAGCCGCGGCCGAGAACACAGAATGGCTTCTTTGAGTCGGCGTTTGCACAGAATGGTGCCATTTCTGGCGTGTAGCTGGAAGTAAAATTCAGCCCACGATGTCCGCGCCGACGAACAAAAGGCCCTCTCAGAGCCTTCCCCTGCTCTCCCCAAAAAATCCAGGGCAAAAGTTCCCCTCGAAGACATTCCGGCCGCGGAAAGAAAAGGCGAGTCAAACGCTCAGGCTATGAAAGAAATGACTATCACGGGGCTCGGACTGCAAGGAATTTCCGTATCGCTGTTTAGCGGCTTTTAGAGGAGCCCCATTGTTCCGGATCTTCTAACGAATCTCCACCGGCATCATGTGCCCGAGCCATTCCGCCGGAGGGGACGTTCTGGATGCATGAGAATCCACAGAGCGGTCCCACGGAGTCTGGGAAACGAAACCCGGGGTTATTTACAGTCCGGGGTTTAAATTCATTTTCAATTTATAATCATTCGTGAAATTCAAGGAATCCAAAAATATATTTGTCAATTCGGACCCAAAATAATGTTGTAACTATTTATTAATAAAAATAATTATTAATTATTAAAGAGTAATACGTGTTGTTTTAGTGTTCTAGCGGTAAAGTATTAAATTATTAATGGGGTTTATTTGGGGCGGTTTATTAAAGAAAACGGGAAGAATGTGTAAAGGGATGTAGATCTATACATTGTGTATATATATATATTTATACGCTTACATACATACACACTACCGCTGTTCTTATGGAAAACAGGGACATTTCTAGCTGTAACACATGGGAGTGATAAAGGGCCATCGGAACACAGGAGTGATGGGAGTGATAAAGGGCAATTGGAACACAGGAGTGATGGGAGTGATAAAGGGCAATTGGAACACAGGAGTGATGGGAGTGATAAAGGGCCATCGGAACACAGGAGTGATGGGAGTGATAAAGGGCCATTGGAACACAGGAGTGATGGGAGTGATAAAGGGCCATTGGAACACAGGAGTGATGGGAGTGATAAAGGGCCTCTGTATGCCTATGAAGAGATTCCATTAAAAATCAGCCGTTTCCAGCAACAATAGTCATTTACAACATTAACCCCGTCTGCGCTGGATTCTGATCAATTCCATGGACAAAATGTACTTTTCTTTCAAAAACAAGGAAATTTCTAAGTGAACCCAAACTTCTGAACGGTAGTTTATGTATAAAGCAGAGCATGGTTGCCCCGCTGAGTGGGCCGCCCCATCTGCATTTTGTTGGTTTATGCGTCTTTATAATACGGGATAAAAGTTATCTTTTTACATGAATGCATCCAGTTCATTTCAACTTAAGTTCAGCCGCCTCATGTTGGTGTTTCTGGACTTTTGTGTCAACAATACAGCCATCAAATGTTAGGGCACTAAAACGGCAACGCAATCATACTGCCGTGGAAAACACAAAATGAACAAAAATGCTAAAAAATAATGATATCATAATTATCATAATAACAGAAATGATATGTATCAGCACGTATGATGTATTTTCACTGAAATAAGTTTAGCGAATGCTCCCTCCCCACGCGACGCTCTGACAGCTGAGGGATTACACGCGATCCGACTTCATACGGTCTGGAAGAATGTAAACAAAGCCGTGATATTTCTGACGCCGCGTCCCACCCGGCACCGCATGACCTTGCCAGCCACACGATATTTCCCATGGGTTTTTAAACATTTTAATATCAGATTAAAAATACGTTTAAAAAATTATTTTGCTGTTTCCTTTTTTACTAGGGTTGTAGTTTTTGCCCCATAATATAAAGTTTTCAGGCAGCCGCATATCAGCCGTTTGTATGATTCTCGCTCTGTTATCTGATCCCCGATCTACTAAACACCGCGACTCCTTATCATACTGCCTGTGGGGAACAATAGAATGGCTCAGTCTTATTCACCCAGTTGGACTCTCTGACCGGTGAAAGTTTAATGGACTATAACATCACCGATAGATACCCCCCAACATTTCAATGGTCCAAATCGGGACACTGGCATTGGGGTGTGTGGCCAGGTGTGGAGCAGGAGTGGACGGAGCAGGACCCATGGCCACCAACCTTACCCAAAGAGCCTCCTCACATTGCACCGTGTCGCAAGGGGGGCCACGTGGGAGGTCCGTGAGCCGGTCTTGGGAGATCAGAGGATCAGCCTGGAATAACCCGTAAATCTGCGGAGGATCCGTCTAAGAGCCCCGCAGACTCGGCATGGATACGGACTCAACGTTCTGCAGAGGCTCGGTGGACACAATGAACTCAGACGTTAACCGCTGTCAGTTTTGATTCTCCAATGAGAATGGTTATTGCCGTAATCCTCTCTTATTCTCCAAAGTATGTTAAAGAGTAATGTATTACCCCACGTGTCTGATTAATGGAGCCATTCGATGCCCCTTCCTCGCTAATGGATTAAAAGTAACGCATTGTAAAGATTTGCAGACAATGTTATTGCGTTAAAGGACAGAATAACCCCCCAGACAGCCTCACCGAAAAGAAAGAGTGAATATTAAAGGGACCCTCCAGCCGCCATATGCATTTTAGCTGCCCGGTCCCTTTAACGTTTTTATGGTGTCCTCCAAGAAGCCACCCATGTATTTGCCCCTCCAAGCTATTTGATGTGCAGAAGATACGTTCGGGGTAAGACTTTTCTCCATGTCACCTGGGGTGGTATGAGTGTCCTCCAAGAAGGTCTATTCTTCTGGCACAGGGGACAACCTGAAAGCCAAGGGAGAAAACGTTCCCCGACCTTCCTCAGACTTTGCGTCTTTCAAGGCTGTGAGATTGTGGAATAGAATGGGTTTTACAGACCCCACTCACCTGGCGATGGGATTAGACCGGACATAATCACCCCCTGAGGGCTCAGAGAACCGCCGTGTGTTACTGTCCCCCTGCACGATGTATAGATCAAACACACCTGGAAACTATTTGGTATTGCTTGAGTTGAGACCATCGCTTCCCTACAGGACTGAGAGTTTTTCTACATGGGTTGTAGAATAAAACACCCCCCCAACACACACACTCATCCTGACACTCCGTTATACCTACTGCCTATCATACCTCCCAGGTGTCCTGTTGAAACAGTCCAAGCACCGTCCCACAGGCCTGCGGAGCGAAAGTAGGACAGTGGGGATCATGGGTTGGTTAGTTGAGTTCAAGCGACCTCAATCGCATCCCCCACCTGGCCAACTCGCCGTACCACAATATGACATCATATCATATCTATACATTGCATGGTGCCTGGACAGGTAAGGTAGACGGATGGCCCAACCCCCACCCCGTCTCTAACAAAGCAACCCAAGCAAAGGCGTCCTGCATTGGGCATCCGAAATGTTGGGGGCATTCCAAGCCCCTCTTTACCTGCTCCCTTCTCACCCCATATGACGGTAGTTTTAATGAACACGGGGAGAAAAAGCCCACTGCCCCGCTGTTAAAGGGACCCTCCAGCCATCACGTGTACTTGAAATGTATATGATAGCGGCCCCTTTAATTTTTCCCTTTCTGCCCCTTACAAATACAGAGGGGGTTTCTACAGAACCCCCATATGCACTTTCCCCGCCCCCCCCATAGGACTCCCTCCAAGTCACATCTTGTGGGAAGCTGGATACATATATGCTGTATATGTTTAACCCCTTTAAACCCCTCCGTGGCTTTAGGGGTTAATTCGGCAGTAATCCGAGGAAGCCATAGAATCGCTGGAGAGATTCCCGGCGTTACGGGATTCTCTGGCGTGGGGAGAAAATCCTGTTATTTGGCCTTGAATGAAACAGTAACAAAAATCTAACTATTAGCAGCTTCACAAAATGTGAAACTTAAATGTTCTGTTCTCAGGATCTGCATGATTATTCCTCCCCATTAAGTTATCTGTGCCCTTTTGTTATGTTATAGATTGTACGGAAGGGAACGTCAGAAGATTTTATGTACAGATTCTGTAGCAGTAAAATGGATTAGATATCAGGAAGTATTCAGACAGCCTTTCTATGGGAATTTCAGGACTTCATGCTTACCAACTGTCCCGCTGTTCGTGGGATAGTCCCAAATTTGGTACTCTATCCCTCTGTCCCTCCGAGCTCTACCTATGCTCCCGCTTTTCTTGACAGAGGTAGAGCTCGGCGAGATTGGGGACTGCAATGCCGAGGTCTCGATTTTATTCTCCGGCTCCTGAAAACCTTAGGGAGAAGCTGCAGCTTCCCATTCCTGACGTTTTGTGCCATTGATTGGCTGCTTGAATCAGCCAATCAGCGTCAGGAAAATGCTCCAAATGGAATCAATGAGAGCGCATAACACTCATACTCACAGAGGTCTCACTAGACCCCTCCCGGAGTGTTTGCCAAGTCAGAGCTGGCGGTGAGTATACATACGTGTGTCACGTGATGCGCTCGGCCAACCGCGTCCCTTTAAATGAAACGTATGCCGTTGAAGATTATATTCTCTGGGAACCGTCTGACGGAGTTGACAAAGGAGTTAACCGAAAAGCACCAAGTAAGCAGAAGAGGAACTATTCTGGGCAAAGCTGTCCCCGGAACCCGTGGGAAAGCGACCTGGACGGGATCGGCAACTTCTGAGCCCAAATTACCAGCGTCTGCTGCGAGCGTATCCTATTCCCTATCCCTGATTTATTTAACGGACTACTGCAAGGTACCCCGTCCCAGCAAAACACGCCGAAGCCGCAAGGTATGCGCAGCATAGATCCGGCTGGCAGATCGGCCCCATCCGGCCCCCGTCTAGTCTGCCCGTTTCTCCTGCTGTAAAGACTCAAACCTTAATCAGTCGCTGGTCTCGTCTTAGATTCAGGAGCCGTATGTCTATCCCGTGTGGGTTTAATACCCTCACTGTATTACCCTCTACCACCTCTGCTGGGAGACTGCTCCACTTATCTACCACCTCTACCACCTCTTCAGAAAAGTACAAACTTTAAAAGTTTGATACAAAAACTCTTATTCATTTGGTAAAATAAGCATTTCCCCCGCGGACCCCGTTAATCAGCCGGAGAGTGCGGGTATCCGGCGTATTTAGTGTATTACCATCTGATTGGTGATCAACATTTTAATTCTATCTTCTCATTGGCTGAAACCACCAAGAAGCCAGTAAAAAGTCACCATTTTTTAAAAAAAATATGTTACATTTATACGAACAACTTCTAAAACTTCCCTGTTTTTATTTGTATGTTTTGAAAAAATATTTTTAAAAAATGGAGGATGATATTTTTCACTTAAAATTGATATTTTTTGACAAAAGCAAACGATCGGCTTAACATTTTCCTTTCGGCGGTAAAAGGAGGTGACTCCCGGGATCGGACATCAAAGCCGGGATGTCTCAAAAAGGAGGTCATGCGTCAGAAGTTTCAGAACGGAGACCGCAAAGAGCTTTGACCGAGGGCCGAAGAAAGACTTCATTAAAGGCCGCATTTCAAGGAGGCAGATCCTGCAGGAAACAGATGTTTGGTGAAGCCACGGGTAACGAGGGATCAACCCCAGTATCTACTACCACATGGGCATCACATGATGAAGGTGACCTATGGGGGATGCGAGATATCGCTAACCCAGGGGCAAAAAACCCATAGGGATGGCCCTGCAAGTTATATAAGGTGTAATAAACGTAGACTCTTCCGGCCCCCGTCTAGTCGCCCGTTACTCCTGCTGTAAAGACTCAAACCTTAATCAGTCGTTGGTCTTGTCTTAGATTCGGGAGCGGTATGCCTATCCCATGCATGCTTAAATCCCCTCGCTGTAATGCCCTCTACTACCTCTGCTGGGAGGCTGTTCAATTAATCTACCACCCTGTTAGTAAAGTAATACTTCCTTACATTACATCTAAAATAAGTACAGTCATTCCCAGTCACTCGATTGGCCAAAACGTGCCACCCGTTCCCTCTACAGCCCAGTCACCCAATCCAGTCTTCAATAACGTCTATTCGGAGCTGGACTGGGGATGACTACGTGGCCCTTTATGGATCCGATGTACGGGAGAAGCATTATGGGTAACGTAAAAGATCCTATAGGCTACCAGCCCAGCAGGAATTAGCCCAGTGTGTGCCAGATGGCCGTTCCAGTCCTGGTTCTACTAGGAGTAAGAAGTCGTGGGGTGAATCTTTGACGACATGATTATTAGGGTTCCGTCGAATAACTCCAGGTTCTAAATGCTGGAATTTTTCACTTTTTGGTAAATTTACCCAAGACTTTTCTGCACAGGAAGTGGGCGTTTGTCCTGCAGACGTGAGTCACATGGAAGCAGGAAGCTCGTGAACCGTCTGCTCGCACTGTATTGTTTAAACCGTTCTCTGCGTTGGACGCGCGCTCTGATTACCAAATTCTTAATGCGCTCTTTTTCCTCCGTACACTCTTTTCCCCCATACGCTCTTGTCCCCCCCGTACGCTCTTTTCCCCCGTACGCTCTTTTCCCCCGTACGCTCTTTCTCCCCGTACACTCTCCCCCCGTACGCTCTTTTCCTCCGTACGCTCTTTTCCCCCTTACGCTTTTTTCCCCTGTATGCTCTTTTCCCCCCGTACGCTCTATTCCCTCCCGTACGCTCTCTCCCCCCTGTACGCTCTTTTCCCCCCGTACGCTTTTGTCCCCCCGTACGCTCTTTTTCCCCCTGTACGCTCTTTCCCCCCCTGTACGCTCTTTTCCCCCGTACGCTCTTTTCCCCCGTACGCTCTTTTCCCCCGTGCGCTCTTCCCCCTCCGTACGCTCTTCCCCCCCGTACGCTCGGTTATTATGGGCTTTCCATGTGCTCGAAATGACTTCATATAAATAGGGAAAATATCACTAAACGTTGGGCGTAACTTTCTGGTAAGGCTGGAAACCATTCCAGTTCTTTCCTGCCAAAAACTTATTTGCAGAGACCAAACAATGAACCGTCGAGGCCGTCTCGGAGAACACGCATCCCTCGTGGACGTTCATCACTACTGTCTAACAGAAACGTGATGGCAGATAGGACCCATTCGGCCCCCGTCTAGTCACCCATTCTCCAGCTGTAAAGACTCAATCTCCAATCATTGGTCTCTTGTCCTAGACTCAGGAACCATACGCCTATCCCATGCGTGTTTACATTCCCTCACTCTATTAGCCTCTACTACTTCTGCTGGGAGGCTGTTCCATGTATCTACCACCCTCTCAGTAAAGTAAAACTCCCTTATATTACATCCAAGCCTCTGAACCTCTAGTTTTTAACCCCTTGTTCTCACATTAAAGGTAGTACTTCATCTCTGTCCTGAGACCCGTAGAGCCGGCAGAACAGATGTGACGTTAAGAAATGATAACGCAAGAGGCTGACTCGACAGAATTTGTGTCTATTGCGAACGTTGCTTTCGCCTCCCCTGCCGGCACATCTGGAAGTGATTGTTAGCTGGGGTTTGTATGTTTTCGTGAGTACAGTGAAAACATTTGGACACACACTAGTGATTAGGTTAAAAAACAGTCTTAAAGCAAACAAACACAGAGTAGAGAGTCCCAAGCTTATTGTGGCGTTAGCAGACTCAGACTGGCCATCTGGGGCAAATGGGGCAGATAGGGTCACATACTTACCGATACCGCTGCTCCAGCTGGGTCTTCCAGCGTGCAGCCACCGGCTGGAGTAGAGGAGCATAATGTTCCACATGTACATCATCTGGTGCCCGCTGGCCTTAAAGTGCCAGCGCTGCTTAGTAACCCCCAGAACGGCCCATGGAGTGTACTACGGAGTGTGCTACCAACAGCAGTCTTTCTACAAGTATCTCCTGTTGACCTACGTAATCGAGTAGGTACTGAGTCCCAGATTCCTGCCGGTTTTGCTACATTTCGAAACACACGTGATTTTGGACAACATGAATTATGGACATACAAGTTAGCTGAAGTTCTGCAAAGCAGAGAACTTTTTTTAAGTTATTGTCCGCAGTAGACGTGGAGAGGTGCTCAGCGTCAGTCAGCAGCCGTAAAGGCCTGAAATCTACATTATATTTTGTAAAATAGGTACTCACGGCGTCAATCTACGCGTTAAACGACCTTAAACAGAACTTTACTAGTTCTCAACAGTATTGTAGAGCAATAACAATGAAGCCTTTTTTCTAGGAGCTCGCAGTGTTTGCTGGGTATGAGGGCATCGCAGGGTTCTACAGCCCCAAACGCCCCAATAATGTGTATAGAAACAGCAGGAAACGGCTTTATAAATGAAATTGTGTAAATAAATTGCATTTTATGCAATCACAAAGTCGCTTATGAAGTTTTACTAATCACACAAGCCCTACGGCCCTCCTTGGCCATCTGTAATGCCGTACTTTTTAGGTAACTTTTACACGTTTATTATGTTTTTTGTCTAGCGCAGACACATGCGTGCGCAGATACAAGCAATAACGTCGCAGCTGCCGCTGGTATAATATTCTGTATTATCACAACCTTGAAATACTCTGGAAATTCTCCGCCAGTCCACATAAAACGGGATATAAAATCCTGCGCAACATCTGACTCGGAGACAACAGATGTCTCTGTTCCGAATGAATATACAGAGGCTCGTGTGTGTGCGGACTGGACGCCCAGCACGGGGAACATCCTGATTTAACGTTTTCTGAAGGATACCCTGTTCCACTGAATCAATGTCACGTCTCGTAGGATATACTCTGTCCATATACCATAATTCTGTCCTTGTTTAACCCCTTCCCTCTCAGACAAACCAAAGAACAGCAAAACAGAATAAATTACCCCCCCCCTTTGTAAAATGTAAAACCCGGAGCTATCATAAAATCATTTGAGTCAACATAATCTGGAGAGTGTTGATAAAATACTATAATATTATAATTATAAAATATTATATTTTAATTATATTATAAAAATTAATATTATATTATATTTTTATTATATAATATATTATAATGATAGAATATTTTATTACAATATATTATATAAAATGATCTATTATTATAATTTTTAATATAATAAAATATTATCATTTTAATAGGTTATACCTTATAAGGATTTTCATGGTGGTAAATGGATCATTTTTATTTTTTTTTGTTCCTTTAATACATACGATGCTCAAATGTATACACTGCAAAAACAAATGAAAATAATAAAAATAAAGATATGATTATGAGAATAATGCACGTACATTTTATCAGCTGATATATTTCTGAGAGCATATGCCGTAAACACCTGTATATTTTACTTTATTTTTCAGTAGTTTTTATAATTAGGTTGATTATATTAAATTGTAAATGACAACTAAAAATGTAAAACCGCAAAAAAAAATTAAAAAAAAAAATTAAAAATATATATATATATATATATATATATATATATATATAAAAAAAAATGGAATTAATTGCACAAAATTAGCAAAAAATGTAAAAAAAAATCTATGCCATCAAGAAAATGTTATTATATGATGCTGTTTCTTCAAATGTATCATTTTTGTTGCATTTTACCTGTTTTATAGTGTTTATAGCCAGCATTTCCCAGCAGGTCAGTAAAATCATTACATGGAGCCAATAAATTTAGTAGTCATTTTTTGGCATAAAAACGTGGACACCTTCCTAGAGCCCTGGACATCGGCCATGAGATAAACTGGTTGTGTTTGAAACATTGCAGGTTAATAGACAATAAACAAGAATGTTATCTATACTGCTATCCAGCAAAGCCCTTTAAACATGGCATACCTCCCAAGGGTCCCTGTATAGGAGCTTCAGTCCCTCTCCAAATCCCTGTGACCCTCTTTGATGCAGGACATAAGAATAAGTACCATTGTAGTCAACATTGCCAATTAAAACCAACTGGCCTGTGGAGAAAGGGACTTAATTAGCCTTGCCATAAAGCATCAGCTCAGTGTGGTGTTTGAGTCGGGAAAAATCAAATGACTGACAACAATGGTGGCCTCCAGGTCTGCAGATAAAGGGATTTTATTGAAATAAAACCTGTTTTTTGTCAACAACGACCGATATTACTGTATACAGCGCTGGGGGTTATATTACTGTATACAGCACTGGGGGTTATATTACTGTATACAGCGCTGGGGGTTATATTACTGTATACAGCGCTGGGGGTTATATTACTGTATACAGTGCTGGGGGTTATATTACTGTATGCAGCGCTGGGGGTTATATTACTGTATACAGCACTGGGGGTTATATTACTGTATACAGCGCTGGGGGTTATATTACTGTATACAGCGCTGGGGGTTATATTACTGTATACAGCGCTGGGGGTTATATTACTGTATACAGCGCTGGGGGTTATATTACTGTATGCAGCGCTGGGGGTTATATTACTGTATACAGTGCTGGTGGGTTATATTACTGTATACAGAGCTGGGGGTTATATTTTTGTATACAGTGCTGGGGGGTTATATTACTGTATGCAGCGCTGGGGGTTATATTACTGTATGCAGCGCTGGGGGTTATATTACTGTATACAGTGCTGGGGGTTATATTACTGTATACAGCGCTGGGGGGTTATATTACTGTATACAGCACTGGGGGGATATATTACTGTATACAGCGCTGGGGGGTATATTACTGTATACAGTGCTGGGGGTTATATTACTGTATATAGCACTGGGGGTTATATTACTGTATACAGCGCTGGGGGTTATATTACTGTATACAGTGCTGGGGGTTATATTACTGTATACAGCGCTGGGGGTTATTACTGTATACAGCGCTGGGGGTTATTACTGTATACAGTGCTGGGGGTTATATTACTGTATACAGCGCTGGGGAGGTTATTACTGTATATAGTGCTGGGGGGTTATTACTGTATACAGCGCTGGGGGTTATATTACTGTATACAGCGCTGAGGAGATTATTACTGTATACAGTGCTGGGGGGCTTTATTACCGTATACAGCGCTGGGGTTTTTTACTTGTGCATGGGTCGATACACTTATGCTGTCATAAACACCCATGGAGGATGTGAAGTGAGTGAAAACAGAGCTGTTTATCTATCCCTCTCGCGCTCTCTCATATAGAGGGATCCTCCCGAGGAGGAGCAGGTGGAGGACAGATGATGCTATTCAAATTCTACAGCGCAGCAGTCCTCCTTAGGGTGTCCCGCCTTAGACATCAGCCTTGCATGTGGGAATCATTATCCCAAATTCCTTTTTGATATTTAAAGGGGCTTCTAAATCCTGTCCTCAGCATGAAGAAAGCGAGGTTAGGAGTCACAGGAAATAAAAACATCCCGCGATAAACCTTACTTTAAGGTGCAGATGGAGACTAAGTAGCTCGGCTACTAGTACCTTGCAGAAAAATGGGCCATACCAACCGCGAACGTTCAACCCAAGGCGCAGATACGGATCACTGTACGTTTTGATCTATACATTGCAGTTATGGTTTCACCAACATGCACAAAGGCAAAAAAATAGATAAAAACGACAAGGTATTTGATCTATACATTTATATATCAGATAATTATGCGTTTGCTATATAATTACCTAGCACAATGTATAGGAGAATTTATTTTTAATCTTTGCCACTTTGCAAAGGGGCACAAGTAATATGTCATGACACTTATAGGGTTAAAATTGTTTTTTTTATGGGCACAGGAAAAAAAAGAGTTCTATATGGAGCCGCCAGCTGTGCAAACAGCTGTGAACACGGTCACGCACGCTCGCCAAACTGTAAAGCAGCCGTTATTAGGTGGGATTGTCCCATCGCTTGCCTCTGATTGGTTGCACATATTTGTCACCCAAGTAACATACTCTTTATCCGGGGTGAAAGAAGTAAGAATATGATAAATATACACATTTACGTTTTTAAGGTATCTCCGTTGCTTTGACATCACGGCTCCGGTGCTATTATTTGCACAATTATGACCCCCCACCCCCCCAGGGTCGTGAGCCCCCAAAGCTCTAATTACTAAACTTCAGGGCATTCTTGTATTCAGCCCATTCCAAATATTAAATAATAAAAAAATAATAAAAAATGAATATTAATGTTTTTGTTTTTTTAAATCACAAAAAATTATATAAAAAATTATATAAAAAAATAAATATATATTAAGTTCCGGGTAAATTTGCTAAGAATTTGATGCCGCCAAATCCGTCCCGTGCTTTATATCTATTTTCAGTGAAATGCTCAACTGGAAATATTTATGCCATATTGATTTTTTTTTTAAATGGCCAGAAAAAGACCCGTCACGGCTCCAGGGATGAATAAATTATTATAAACACACTTGAAAAAAATTCTGTTCATCTAAACAGGTAACTTAGTAACGGGGAACACGAGAAGGACACTGAGAAGAAGACGGGGCAGCTTTTGGTGGAGTGGCCCCCGAGAACCCACTATGGTCCAAGGAACGCAGATAGCCGCCCAAGCCACAGAACAACTAAAATCTCACTTTTGAGTGAAAAAAACACCAGATATCAGATTTTGCCAACGTCGTCTCCGAGCAAAAGGAAAATGTTGTGAAATAGATTCTTACTTTAGCTTTGATTGATCGAAAATAAATGATTCCTGCCTCTGAGGAGCTTTCACGTCCGAGATGAAACCACAATTGAATCCGGCGCGGAAATCCATCCATCACGTGTGTTACAAATCCATTTTATTATTAAACTCGGAATCCTCCCGTCGCCCCGAACAGGAAGTTGTCACCCACTTCCTGGACTCTACCTGCATTGTTTGAGCAGACTGCGCATGAGAATGAGAATCCTGAGGACATTCTTGAGATACGGAACTGGGACACTCGGACCATAAAGAACGTAGCTGTCCCGGGGCTGATGGCCTGAGACCTCCTGATCCTCCGCTGACAAGCAGGCTTTCATCAGAGCTACAAAATCTGCCGGCCGCCATCCCCTGATCTACAGTAACCTTCATATCCATACCTGGGAACTAACTAAGCCGACCCGGAAACTCCTGAAATATTAACCCTTTAATAGCCCATCATGAAGATTCTATGATGTGGCTCACCAAACGGCTCTAATACCGAACCTCATGGAAACCTCGACTTGACATTATTTTGAGATACGCTGAATTGAGTCACCTGCCTTCAAGCAGGGATATCAACCATAACATACTGGGAGCAAAAGCACCAATTGGGAGTCCAAAAAGGGGGTTCCAATGCAGACCACGAGGAGACCCCATCAATATCAGTTCATTAGTGAATGAAGTCAAATTATTTTCTAGAATTGGGCTGGTTAACCCCAAGTGTGACCAGCAAGTGGTTACAAAGGAGATTGCTGTGGCCACCTACCGGCAGAAGACACGACCTCTGTGCCGTCCCAGATAACTAAGACCTACGACCATAGCAAGGCCACCGATAAAGTCTACTCAGCTGTGTGTTTCAGGTTCGGGGAAGTTCTTTGCGTCAAGTTGCATCCGGAACCGGCGGTTCTGGGCTGCCGACCACATTACTGCCACTGTCTGGCTTGAAAGGCTATCGGGAACCTAGATTTGTTCAACTGGATAGTTGGGTCAAGCAGAACCCTGGTCTACATTCATACTCTCAGAACAACTTGGCCTTCAATGATGAAACACAATGGGTTCGGATAACACATCTCCAGACAGGCAGTCAAGTTTATGAAAGATAGATCAAGATGTTTGGATAGATCGGGTTTTTTTTCAGTCTAGAAAGACAAGACGCCATTGAAGACCCAGGAAACACGTGGATCATACCACTGCGCCAACACCAAACTCCACGCCAAGCCAGGTCTGTAGATGAAGGCTCCTGGACCTTGGAACAAGATCTGCTGTTATAAACCTTGACAGTGACCGGTGGACCCTCCACCAACAACCAATCCAAGAAACCAAGATGGTTCCCCTTTATCTGCTTGGAGAGACCCCCATACCAATTACGCCCCCCACATCGCCCCATGAGGGTCAAATCTGCCATATCTGCAAAATACATTCTAAATATTGCTTTGAATTTCATTTCAAAACATCTCTGCAGCAGCTACGTAGGAATGCAGTAAACGGCCGCTCTAGAGGAGAACCTGTGTTTAAGGAATGTTATTGAAGCAACAAACGAAAACTGTATGCTTCTTTTTTCCTTATGATTCTCAAATAATCCTAGCGTGGAATGTCGGATGGGAATCGGATGCCGCATCCAACCAGGAAGGGGCAATCAGGGCCCCATTTCTGTTTTTAATGGAAAATATGGAAAAATCCAAATAATTTGGTCATTTATTCCATTAAAACATTTCAGAAACATGTTTTATTTATATCTTTATTTAAATGCCAATTGTGGCAGACTTTTCCAAAAATGTTTTCCTTTTACCTCTTCCCAAGCACTGCGGCTGTTCTGGACTACAAATCTCATCACGCTAAAGTTCTTTTGGCATTTCGGCTACAAAGCTCATCAATCTCAGCCACAAGTTTGTCTGAGAATAATGAGAGTTGTATTCCACAGCCACTGGAATACTAAAGGCTGCCAACACAAGGGGTTCATATAAAGCCACATATAATACAATATCCGAGTGGCTCTCAAACGTCCCTCAATGCTTTAACATGCAATCACCTGTGTTCAAGCAGGGACAGGTCACTGTCTCCTAGTCCTTACCACTTTATAACCAGGCAGAGCTGGTACTAGTAGTTATGTGTACTAAATCCTTAGGTAGTGAGCTGGTTAACTACAGCAACTTTTAACCCTTTCAGTACTTTGCAATAAATAAGCAATTCAATACCAAAACCCCACCTCCGGTATAAACATTTTTAAATATCACAAAGTAACACATGTAATATGATCAAGAACATATATGACCAACTATTTCAATATACTGTATAATTAACCTGTTCTGTACCATGGGAAAATGTGTTGCCTTTTTGGCTGACAAAGCAGTCCAGTACCCATGCTTGCAATCAAAGGGTTAAAGGTCCCTGATCCCACACTGTTTCATTTCAGCTGCTGTTAACCTCTTGTGGTATGCAGGGGCCGAAGAGTAAACATATTTTCTTCTGCAGCATAGCACAGTTTCATTACATTAAGTCCTGGCAATGAAGGGGTTAATGATCAGGGAACACATTAGAATCTCTTTTACATAACACATTACTGTCCTGGTAATTCAGATCAGATGCCACTGGCCAGGCAGGGGTGGCTAGGGGGGGCACGTACAAAAATTAACCCCTTATCTGCCAGGCAGCTGAACCCCATGCTAATTAACTCCTACGTTACTACGTTAATTATTGCCCCATAAGCAAAGCTCAAAAAAGTTTTGGGCTGCCCATGATGTAAGTCTCCAGACACATGTCAAAAGGCAACTTTTACACATTAACCATTTGAGAGCCATGGGGTGGGTGTGTATGGTGCTTCCTCCCCAGACAAACCAGCAGTCATACAGTTAATGCTAGCCGGAGAGAAGGATACTTTGCAACAAAGTAACAAAAGCTACAAAAAACAGTAAACAAAAAAGCATCATTCCAATGAATGATCAGAATGGGGTTCATGCAAGCAGTCAGGGCAATAGGGGAAAGGCAGGATTTGGGGGTAAATTGACTCACCATCCTGTCCTGAGGACTCCAAATACTCAGTGAGATCACAGCCAAATCCTCCAGTAGACCCTTTCCTCTTGAACTTCGACTTTCCACCCTTGTTCTTCATGAGTTGGTCCAGAGAGGAGAATCCCCCTCCTCTCCTCCCAGCAATGGCAAAAAAATGTTTAAAAATAATAATAATAAAAATAATAATAATAATAAAAGTGTCTATAAAACAAAATCAAAGGAAAGGCAGCGCGGAGCCTGAGCTCTGGTGGCCAGCAGACAGCATTGGGATGTCCCAGGAACTCCAGATCACTCCATGGAAATCCAGCAGCTCCACACAAGAGGCTCAGCTGTCACCCTAGGGTGGGGAAGGCGGGGAGGGGGGGGGAGAGCAGAGGCAGATCAGATGATCCAGAGAGAGAAAGGGGGGATAGAAGTGCAAAGAGCCATGGATCACATCCTGGAGGAAAGAGGGAATGTGTGGGGCAGAGAGCTGGAGGTGGCAGCAGGGAGGGGAGGTCTGCGCATTGGGCAGTTTGCAGCCAACTTATGCCACCTAAGCAGCCTGGGCAGTAGGAGAACAGACCTGCCTCTGTGCTGGGGCGGAAAAACTAAGGGAAAATGGGCAGATTCCTGAAAAAAAAAAAAAAAAAGAAGAGCCCTCACTTAAAGATGCCTCATGTCCAGACCCAGTGTCTGCAAATGACTTTTTTTGACCTATCTGTAATTTTTTTTCCTCCTTCCTCCTTTTCTTACAAATCACTGGGTTATCCAGCTCAGGAAATGCTGTTAAGGAAATGAGGAAAGGGGGGGGGTTGTTTTTTTGGCAGTGCCTGTTAGGGGTGGAGGGGGGGGGAGAGCAGTAGGGAGGGAGGTGGGATGACAATGGGGGAGGGAGGGAGAGGAGTTCTGACATGCAGGAGATAACGGGACAGCTCGGCTTTACAGGGAGGAAATCTGCCCCCCACCCCAGCATAAGCCTAAAGCAATACTTCCTCCAACCCTCCCCTCTGACAATAAAGGACATGTCAGGGGGTGCATCACTGTCAATATCCACCATGCAGCAGATCATGTATGACGTCATCTAGTAAAGGGGTTGTGTTTCTTTAACCTCCAGTGGACTGTCAGCTCTGTGGCTCACTCTGTTGTTAACAGGCAAGGTTTTAGAGTGCATACCTCCCAAGTGTCCTTAATTAGGAGGGTCAGTCCACCAGACCTCCTTCCTTCAGAAAAAGGTTGGTGGGTATGAGTGTATTCCCAGCATAGGACCATCTGGGTTGCCCTGAAGGTTTTAGGAGGCTACTTATAGCCTTTTTATGTTTTGTGAATTCTTGCATTCAGAATCATAAATGTCTTGAGTTTTAACAACTCAAGACAGCGTTTAGACCCTCAATGGATCCTTTCTGTGCTCCGGTCTTGGATTTTCTATACAGTCCTCTGTCTGGCAAGTGGATTAGGAAATGCTATGTGATTGGACCTGGGAATGCCACGGGGCAGACTGGTGGCGGCTGCTGGCCCTAAAGTGCCAGGACTTCCTAGTCACCCCTAGTCCGCCTCTGATCATCAAGCTTTCTCAGCGGTGGGTCATCCATCCGGCACACTAACCACTTGTCTAGGGGTCCCTGAGTTTTGCTGGGTAATATGCCAAACGTACCACCACCACCCACAATAGCCCTAGCTGCACTGTTTGGGATACAGTAGCCAAGAGGTAGGGGCAGTAGCCCAGAGGTGGGGGGTAGCTATACAAGCGTGGCATCTCTCAATGTATGGGGAAAGACAGGGTTAGGAGGGTTTTGTGAATGTACGTATGGGCTGATGCTTAGGATGTGCCTAGCGGTCCCTGAGGGTATTAATCTAGCCCTGGGCTTCTTAATGTTTGCTGGGGCCCTTCAAAAATGTGTTGGTCTGCCTGGAACCCTATTAAAGAGCGGCTGTTACCATGACAACCTCTAGCATAACTAAATTCACATGTCCAAATTGTTTGTCATTGGGTGTAATTGTTTTGGAGAAAGCTGATTGGTGGAGGAGCCAGTATTATCTAATCAACTTCCTGTCCTGAAGTTCTCTCCCTTCTCCTTCCCCCTCCCTTTACAACGGCTGCCTCGACCAATCAGCAACAACCAGCAACTTAACGATAGGGGAGCAATAACTTAACGGGGAGGGATAATCCTACAGATCCCGAGCACAGAAAGTTTCCCAGTGGTAAACATATAAAGTGGGTTTCTAATTAATATACCGTATATTGATTTCTTTAATACGTTAAAAAATGAAAAGTGATTTTTTTTTAGACAATCTCTTTTTCGCTCTACGTATGATTCTAGAAGATTTTAACCTCAGCGTTCCTGCTGGAGGATGGTGGGAGTTGTAGTCCATTCGCAGCCTTGGCAGTATTCGGGCTTCTGGGTCATGGTGTAGACTGGATGAGAATCCTGCCCTTTCCCTTACGGGATATTTCAGGCTCCGATGCGTGTCAAGGTGACCTTGCCCTTTATTCCAGGGCAAAAATCAGCTAAACTTGTAAAGAAATAACAAATTCAGTGCAATTCTTTCCAGGCGATGGAGCGGGCTGGAGAGGGGTGACTAGCCACAAGGGGGGGTAACAGATGGGGGGGTAACAGATGTGGAAGTGGTAAACTCCAATACCCTAGTAGGAGGCACGTAGGCTGTCCTGGCGGTATCAGTGGAGATGTCTCCTCTGTACTCGTGGACTCTGCTCATGCCTTCCTGGGGACCTGGTTTCTTGGGACCATGTTTTATGGGGTTTGTCCATACCTTTACTATTACTATTGTCCCAGCTCATGGCGGCCAAGCCTCGCCCATCTTAGACCACCTTCTGCTGATCTCCAACCCACTGCATTCCTTCGCAGCCCCTACAAAGCCCTATTATTGTCTTTTTGGTGGGACCAACCCTTGGTCCAATGGCTTTCTGCCATTGTATGGTATTGAGTCCGGTGATTTAGAACCGGATTTAGGAAGGGTATAGTCTGAAACTGGGTGGGGGGGTGGATAGAACCAAGTATGGGATGGATAGAATCTTCTGAAAGTCAGGAGAACACGCGGTGGCATCCTTCATTCCGCTCACTAGTTATACAAAAGCCTTCGTTGAGCCCGACCATGACTTTATGTGATGTGATCTCGAGCTGCTAAATCTGTAAATATATATTTACGGCCATTATCTCATCTCTTCATCACTTTATTCTCTTCTTATGGCTAATAAAAGGTAATAAAAGGAAAAACCGGGATTCTAAACACTTGGTGTATTAAAAGTCGGATCAAAGTATTATTTTATTACCCAAATGACTCATTAATCATCGGAGCCGTAGATAAGTCACGGCGTCCTCGGCACGCGCGCTCTCTGGGTTCTGCTGCTCTCCAGGACTTGGCCCCTCAATAAAGAATTCAAATGAATAACAGCGCAGGAAACCGAAGCCAGCCGCTTCCCTGATGCTCCCCACGCGTCCCTGTCCTGTTCCGCCACATCGGATGGAGGCAAAAGCTAGCAATCTGATATGCTTCTAGCAGGTCTATTCACTAAGAAGCCAAGTGATCAGTTGAGATCAAGGTTAACTCAACTGAACAGACTAGAGCGAGGTCGCATGCCCTCACATGTGTATGGAGAGAGGGCATGCAAAGTTTATTTCAGAGGAGGAGAAATGTTAGAACGAGAGACCATAATCTAGTACTAGAGGGTCAGAGGCTGAGATGAACTGTAAGCAAGTTTTACTTTACTGAGAGAGTGGTAGATAAGTGGAATCGCCTTCCAAACGAGGTGGTAGAGGGTAATACAGCGAGGGAATTTAAACATGCATGGGATAGACGTACGGCTCCTGAATCTAAGGATTGATTAAGGGTTGATTCTTTAGAACAGGAACAGACAAGATGTTTCCGAATGGGTCTGGTCAGATTCTAGGTTTATATGTAACAAAGTAGTCAGTGTTATCCCTGGACACGCAGCTGAGTAACAAGAACTAGTTCCTTAACCTCTCATACGTGTTTATCACGTGTAACTCTGAAACACTGATTCTGGCTTCCCATGTTTCGTTCTAACACACAGTTTCACCGAAATGAGAGATGTTTGCTAGTTTACATTTTGCGCGTTTCGGGCGAGGGTAAGCGAGCTGTGGGTGATTTTTTTTTTTTTGTCCAACTAGTATATATTTTTTTGCCAACTTGCAAGCATTCACAGTTAATAGTTGATAGTGAATAGACCCAAACTGGAGAAAACTTATCTGTATTTACTGTATAGTCGAGTTTCTCTAGCATTACTTTACTTATGAAAGCAGCCCAAAAAGAAGCCCCCTATTTTCCTGCAGTTTGCGGGTATCCTCTTGGTTTTTGCCCCATTTCCTTGCAATTTGGGGGGTGTCCTATGGTCTTTTTGCCCCCCATTTCCCTGCACTATTGGGGTGTCCTCTTTTACCCTCCCATTTCCCTGCAGTTTGGGGGTGCCCTCTTGTTTTTTGCAACATGTTTCCCTGCAGTTTGGGGGGTGTCCTATTGTCTTTTTTTGCCCCATCTCCCTGCAGTTTGGGGGTGTCCCCTTGTTTTTTGCCCCGTTTCCCTGCAGTTTGGGGAGTATCTGCTTACTGCCTCGTTTTACCAACTCCTTGGAGCTGGAAACAAAGAAAATGCTTCCCTGAAAAGAAATCCTCTGACTTATGACGTTTTCCCAAAGTGAACAGTTTGTTATATGGTCTTTGTTTCCATGGCAACTGCTCCTCATTCACAACCTTTGCAAAAAAAAAAAAAAATGACAAATATTAACTAGAAAAAAGATTTCATGGCCAAAATCTTAATGTCTCATTTTATTATTCTCACATAATTCATTAATTACTGGAGCTTAATGATTATATTTTATATTTTTAGTGTTCGCTGTATGAATACGTAAATAAATAGCATTATACAAATTTCATTAATGTATAGAACCTTGAAATGTGGGATTTGGCAAATGGGACACCGTCTATAAAGGTTTATATATCTGTATTACCCCCCCCCCCCGGATATCGAGATCTCCCTGCTGCACAGATGGGAAATCATTAAAGGGACACTCCGGCCATCAGCAGCACTCTAATGCATAGAGCGGTCCCTAAATTTAAGTGGTTTCCCCTTTGCATGGAGGGATTATGCGGAACCCCCACATTTGCCCCCCTCTATTTTCCAGTATATGATATACTTCCCTCCAGTCAGCTCCAGTTCTGACTCGGCAAACATGGCGCGCGTGAGTGGGGGGCTGTCTAACGAGACCCCTGTACGCACGCTGGGAAAGCGCTCCCATTATTGTCGTTGGGAGCACTTTCCTGCCACTCACTGCCTGTTTCAAGCAGCCAATCTTGATCAACCTTAATAAGTGGCAGCCAGAGCACAGGGGGAGGAGGGCTGCTTCAGCAGCAGGGCTGCAGCTTCTGTGTCAGGTAAGCATGGATATTAAAGTACTCACAGAGGGTTGGGGTTACTCACAGAGTACTTTAATGCACATTCTTCTATAGTGGGGGTGCCACTCGTTTTATAGTCATTTTTGGGCTATAAATAGCCGCCATCACTTCCTCATTGTTAGAGAAAGAAAGCCGCTGCGCTCGCCCCCCCCCCGGACAGGCTGATGCCAGCAGAATCATGTTTTTTCCTTCAGTCCGGACTCATTGTTGGCCCACGCTTTGTACGGCACGTTCGGCGGGCGAGAACCGGCTCCCACCCCCTCACCGCCTAATCGACAATAAACTTAACCCTTCAGGTGCCACACCCCGCTAGAATGTCAAAGGGTTAAATACTCTTTGGGGAAAATAATAACCATTTCATCATTAAAGTTTAACACTTAATTTTTAAAAACCCATTTTCTGCTGTTTCTATACACATTATCGGGGCTTTTAGGGCAGTAGAACCCTGCGATACCCTCATACCCAGCAAACATTCTGACCTCCTAGAGAAGAGGGGCCTCAGGGGAGGAAAAAAGGCATAGGGCAGAAAAAAGGGGGCATCAGAGGAGGAAAGAGGGGCAGAGAGAGACTGACCCTCCTAAAGTGTAGCTTTTAATTAAATCAATTAAAAAGTATATATTTTTTGATTGCCAACTGGTGTAAATGTTGGAAGATCTCCAACATTTAGAGATCTCCGAGGTAGAGCTCAGTGGGCTAGAGTGGCAAAATCGTGACTGGCCCGTGCAAAGCGGGACAGTTGGGAGGCATGGATTTAGTGTAACACTTAAGCTTGAGGAAGCTGAGATCGGTGGCAGACCGTGGCAAAAGCAGCATCACCTAATCCATCCCTGTCCATAAATGTATTCTCTTCTCTCTATCTCATCCCTACAAAGGCTGTCTGAACCAATCAGCAACAATCAGCAACCTAAAAGGTGAGCGATAACTTTATGGGGAGGAATAATCACGCAGATCCTGAAGCAGCTTCTAACACAAATATATCATATCTGTGAAGCTTAGATTTATTTAGCGTATTGTATTGCCGAGAGTGACAGCTCGCTAAGTCCTTCCATTGTTTCTTTACCCAGTGGTCCTGCTGCAGGATAGCGACCGAGGAATTCTATTGTTCCCAGTGAGATAAGCTCTTTTATCATGTGCTCTGAGATAAGATAAGAGCTTCATTCTCTTAAAAAATATTCAAAATGCTACATTTTCTGGAAAAAAAAATCACAAGACGGTCACAGGCTGTTTTTAAATTTGCACCAAAAATAATTGTGGAAAAAATGTCGGAGTTTCCATTTAAAGAGACAGTCGTGCATGAACATAACAAAGTGAGGGCAGGTGAGGGCCCATCCTGAATACCTTCCTTAGTCTCTGGCCTTATCTTATATCTAGCTTAGCTGTATGCCTATCCCATGCTTGCTTAAATGCCCTCACTGTATTAGCATCTACCACTTCTGCTAGAAGGTTATTCCGTGCATCCACTACCCTCAGCAAAGCAATATTTCCTGATGTTACTTTTAAATCTTTGCCCCTTTATCTTAAGACTGTGTCCTCTCATCACTATATACGCTATATACCGTATATATATATATATATATATAGAGAGAGAGAGAGAGAGAGATACATATATACACATATATAAATAATCTGGGTGCACCCTCTTCTTTTTGGCTGCCATTAGTTTATTCTCACCTGTATATTTTTGTGGTCAGCGACCAACTGGGTCACTGACCATAAATCATGTCTGGCACTTTAATGCTCCAGTCAGTGAGACCGCCCACCGACCTCAGTGGCACCGCCCACTGATGTCAGTGGGTGGGCGGTCCTGGCCACGTCCCACAAGGGAAGGCTCTGGGTAGCTGGAGGCCAAAAGTCCCCAGGTATGGCCATTTGCCTCATTTGCCTAAAAGACCATCTGGGCCTAGTAACCACGTGAATTCAGACTGAAGTGTCTTGTGATTGGCTGAGAGCACAGAGAAGCCAATCAGAATTCAGCTTTCCAACATCTTTTTCTTCGGTGCTTCTCTATCATTCTCGATAACCCGCAAAATCCCGCGTTCATTGAGGTATCTGCAGTACATACTGAGGGTAGATTTGGCTGAGGGTGCTAGGGGTTGTAGATTTGGGTAGAAGGCCAAATAGGGTCTTTACTTAATAAGAGTAAACGCCTTTATTTTTAGCATTAGAGAAACCCTGGAAAATGTCACCGTCGCCTCATAATTTCCCTCAGGGCTGCGTTGCGGGGGGATTAGCGATAACTGCGGGAATCCAGCCAGAGGACAGCGGACGTCTTTCGCTTGCACCTGGACGTTACCGAGGCCTGGGAATTAAAGCGGGATTTATGAATATTTCATGGCATTTCTGTAAAATATCTCAAATCCTGCAAACGAATGGACTTTCCAGAACTCTTCTCTAAACCAGCCATTATTTTTAGTTTTATTTTTGGTCAAGAAATTTCATTTCCTGCCCTTTTCAGGTTCAGAAGAAATTCTGAAGGCTTTTCTCCGTAGCGTTCTCCTGGCCTGGTGTAGTAGTCCCTCGACAGGGCAAAGCCTCAGCGTGCACCGTCTCACCCCGAATGGAGGAACGAGGGAGAGGCTGTCCCCATGGTGTGCGTCGAGTCTCCGCTCTTTCGCGGAAGTCCTACACCGGTCCAGAATAATGCGGATGGGTCCACGGAGAAAGAGAAGCTTCCCCCCCCCCGAAAGAAGATGGAAGAAGAGGATCGAAGGGGAAGCGGAGGCTGTAGGGAGACATTGAGAGTGTGAGGGAGAGCGTGAGAGAGAGAGGGTGAGGGAGCGTGATAGAGGGCGAGAGCGTGAGTGTGAACAAAAAACAAATGCAAACAAAAATTTGTATCTCTTTGGTTGTGGCGTCTCCTCGTTTTCCTTCACTCGTACGAATCGATGGGAATGGCAAATTTAGTTAAAATTAAAATTCACATTTTGTTGGTGGGGGTTACCATTTAAAGGATAGAAAGAGATCTAATCGGACAATTCCACGCCCAGAGAGACGGGAAAACTTGGGAGGTAAAACTAATGATGCCCACAGGGGGGCCAGCATGGGCTATAGTGGGCCCTGACTGTTGTGCAGAGGAGGGGTAGGCTTTTTGGCGGGAAATTTGGGGGCGGAGTTGGGGTAAGATTATTTAAGTGGCTGTTTTCCCAGGTTTAGGAACCATTCTTGTGGTTAGCATACCTGGTTGCGTGTCCCACCCTCCCTCCCTTTGTATTTGTATTCTGGTTTTGGGTTTGTGTTGTTTTTGTCACAGTCTGTGGGGCGGCAGCTTGCCCGGTATCCAGGGGGTTAATGTGGTGGTAAGGGAATTGTTGGTAACATCTGGTGGGAGGTTCTTGGCTGTCAGTGCTGTGAACCTCAGGTCAGGGTGGGGGCATCTGGGTATGTCCCTTCCTTAAGTGGTATTTGGTTCTGGTACCCGGATTACTTGGCAAGCTTGGTGTGTGCGTTGTGTTTATTGTATATATTTACATGTTGGTGTTGTGAGTCGTTGTCCTTGTTAACGCAACGATGTTTATTGTTTCAGGTTTTGGCGTGACAATGACTCTAATAAATAAAATTGGCTGCGGCCTTTTCTTATCCATATTCAATGGTGTGTGATGTCATTATTGGGGTTAATGGGGGGTTAAGCCTAGCCCTGTGTGAGGCTCACAATCTCTGCCACTGCGTGATGTTGCTGGACGGCTGAACGCGTTGTGAGCTGCAGAGGTTGCGGATCTTCGGCAGATTCACAGCTAATCCCGACCGCTTTGTCAGGTTTGTGGTTTTGATATTTGCATAATAAACAATCCTTTGATGTTTGGGCCGCGGTGACATCACTCGCTGATTCGCTGAAGTCAACATTTAAAGTTCCTGTTTTCTCGTCTCAGTTTAACGGGCTCTTGGATTTAAGACGGTCCCTTTTCGGCTGTCGGCGACCGCGCAGATCCAGCGAAACCAGTTGGAAATCATCACTTTTTATGAAAGATTCTACATAGGAAATAAGAAAACCCATGAAAACTAAAAAGTTTTGAATCGTCATTACATGTATTTATATAGCGCCAGCAGCGTCCGTAGCGCAGTTACAATCAGTGGAATCATTTAAAATTAATATTTTAAATATTTAAACTATACTAGTCTAGTCAGCTGCAGGATAAAGGCATGGTGGCCATGTAGCTGCCATGCTGGCCCTCCGTCCCACTGTGTTGACTTTACTCGGGTCTGGTTTGGGACTGCACCTTTAATAACAATAGCTCCGACTCCCCATGTGCAGGACCAAGAGCTCTCCGGAGCATGCGCGGTGCGGAGCCTGGGACTTTTCCTGGCGTTGGACCAAGCGATTCTTTCAGATCATATTGTTCAGCAGGAAACAAACAAGGAACAAGGCACTGGGTGGGCACGGGGTGGACATTTAAAAATAGCCCCTCTCTCCTTCCCTATCCCCGCCTCTTGTCCCTGGATAGGAGCTGGTGCGCCCTGTCCCTCACCGCAGATAACGCTATCAGTATGTCCACTTCCAGGTGCTCTCGCTATCCCAGCATACACCCTGTCTGACGCTAGTGCCATGGTGCTGACGACTTTGCTTGGTCCACTGGCGCTGCACGGGTTAATTTCGCACTGTTGTATAGGATCAATTTTATCATCGGAAGTTATGCACGGATGGTATTTTGGTATGCAGGGATTTAAAGGGTTAAACCGGCCCTGCGTTCTATGCTGTATCATGGGGTCCATACTCTCCAGCAGGGCCGGTTATAGACCAAGTTGCAATATTTTCCTGCGCCCCCCCATTCTTTTACATACAATCCTAGCAGGATCGAGCAGTGAAGACACTATACAGAGTAAGGTGCAGAGCAATTATTTATTATACAGAGGCAGCTGAGCATCACACCCTTCCCCTACTGCTCTGCTCTATACATGTCACTCTGTGCACCGCCTTCCTAACCCATACACGCTCCATGCTAACACACATTCTAACACCATACACTCAAACTATACACTAACACACTGCTGGTGGACACTC